>NC_081765.1:30973263-31341136 GCF_963082965.1 Carassius carassius
CATGGCGACGCGTCATGATTGTCACGTGACACACCGCAGCCACTAACAGATGTATCGGTATTCGTTTTATTTAGTTTTTCATTTTTTATTAAAATATATACACAAACTGGCTTACCATGTCAACTATCTGATATTCCAATTCTTCGTTTAAAAACATTTATAAATTTTCTTGATCTATAACGAGATGAGCGCTGCAGTTCAGAGTCCTGTCAGCCGGATTTAACGTAGGCCTACAGCACTTGAATTCCCCAGTTTCTCCCGAAATACATGAAAGTAATTGGCTGTTGAACTGGACGAAGAATAAAGTAAACTTTATTGTTCTGCTATGTGTGTCTGATATATGAAAAAAACACGTCTGCAAATTACATTTGATTGGATAGTTTTTGCTGCTTCCATAGACATCAGTGTGTATTTTACAAACTACCAATGTATTTTTTTACTAGTGATTATGTATATTTAAATGTATGAAACCTAAAATAAACATTATGTGGTTGAAAACACTGCATATTAATTGTGATATATGACAAGCGCTGAGCGCGTCGGTCTCCGTCTCTGGCTCAGTGCCAGCCAACGCGCGAAAGCTGTTTGAATCTGGCAGTTCTGTGATGCCACTGAACATTCTAAATTATACTCTCAGGGGCACAGAAATAAGAATCCAATATATGGTGCAATAATGCTAAAAATTTTAAAATGTAATTTACATTTTAAATTATTTTTTGTTAAAATATATCTGCCGACATTTGGACTGCCAACCAATCAGCAAACAGCAGCTGCCTGTGATCCCAGCAGTCTATGATATAAACAGATAATTTTTGATTCCACATTGCTAGCTAGCAATATGTCGCAGATCTCCTTTCTTAATTTTTTTTTTAGCAAAAAACCTTGGCTTGATGAACAGCCGGACACAAGGCCTTACGTTACACCTGATGAGGATATTTCTCCGGGCCCAACATCAATAGACAGTGTTGCCAGATTGGAAATGTCCAAGTATCGTACCTGAAGTTCAAAATTATCGTATTTGGAAGAAAATTATTACATTTAACAATTAACTACATTTTGACACGACCTGCAAATTACCACTAGGAGTATGGTTGGATGGAAGCAGTGCGACAAAAATACTATCCCATAATTTTGCAAAGTAATCTGACAATAAATGTGGCACACCCAGATTTTCATATGCACACCCAGAGTCTCTTTTCTGGCTACGCTAGTGGTTCATTCAATAAATACAGTTAACAATCTAGCTTCTGAGTAGGCTACTTAGTTATTAACCCAACAATAGCGGGGTCAGTTAATTTTTTTTTTTTTTGAAGTGGGCCGCGCAAACATATGTGTGTGGTTGTGTGGGCCGCGAGCTGAAAAGGGTTGGGAACCACTGCTCTCGCGTTTAATAATAAACAGAACTGCACGCATCCCGCGGAAGAATGTTCTAACGGAGCTACATTATATGTTATGCCATGAGACCAAGTAGGGCGATTCACTTATGTATGCGTTACTCCGCAGCGGTGACGACCCGAACAAGCTACAATAGTCCAAAAATAATCACTTATTATAAATACAAAAAAAGGCGGTTTGGTAGATTAATTTATAATGTACTCGCTCATTATATACATTTAGCACTTTTTGAACACAGAAAAAGATACACAGTGTTGCTTTAATAAAGCATATAATCAGAATAGCTCCGAATATGAATGCAACAAGCTAAATTAGTAAACCGTTATAAAGAAAAAGCAAGCCACAGCGGTTTTTGGATTAATTGCCACAGCCTGGGAATCATGACCTTTTTAACTCCATCTTGACCCTCGGAGGCCAGGCTTCTGTCTCAGTCTCTTGGCTCATCTCTCATCTGTCCTCTATTCAGCTTCACTGGGGCCTCTTGTACTCCTGGCTCCTGTTTAGTTGTGTATTTATACCCCATTTAATTCAGTTCGAAATTAATAAATATTTTGTAATGTTTTTATGTCACCTTTGATCGATGTAATGAATCCTTGCTAAATAGCATAGGCCTACATTTCTTTAAAAAAAAAAATCTTGCTGACCCATAAGCTTTTGAATGGTATGTCAAATTTTAGTAATTGCCTACATTTGTTTATTTTCCTCTTGCTTCACGGGTACAAATAAAGTTAATTCAGAAAAAAAACCGGGGGAAATTAAAGAGAGAAGTGAGGCAACTTGGTTTCCTCCTTCACAGGGCAAACAGACATGCAACATGAAGTTGCTGGTAACTTTATATGCCACTAAAATACAGATTGTGTGTTAAAGTGTTCTTAAATTGAATTATATTAAAATGTATTAATCTGAATGATCTTACTCAGTGGTTTGTTCATATTTAATTTCCTGATTTTGTTGAGATTTTATGTACAACAAAAAAAAAAAATTGGATATATGTTGTGGTCAAGCTCAGACATGATAAGACACGTGCATGAATAGAATATGTTTTTTAAATAACTTTTTTTTGCTGATATTTGTATTAGTAGTGTGTTATTATATTCCAAATTCAGCAACTAGGGGCCAGCAAAGTGAACTACAAAGTGAATAAGGAGTCACTACATGGTTAGTAGCTTGTTTGTTTGTTTTTAACTATTTACAAGAATATAATAATAATAAAAAAGTTGCAATACGAAACACCAGAATATTTCTTAAAACATTGCCATTTTTTCATGTTCTCGTGTTAGTAAAAAGGTTGCCTATGTTCAGTTAATCATAATTGTATAATGTTAGAAAACTAAATAATATGAATAAAATGTTTTCACGACATATAATAAATGTGCACATGCCAGTAATCAGCCAGTAGATGGCGCTCATGCCCACAGCTGGCAAGGTAAGCTTGCAGAAGCAGAAGAAGAGGGAAACACACATGTACGGACACTACATTTTTACCTATTTGATCCAAAGTGAATTTTCTACTTGAGGGAATTCACTATATCACCAGAAGTCTCAAGATCAGTCGTGAAATCATGATCATTCGGCGTTTCTGATCTGATTAACATTAGTATGAACTACAGAAACACAGACTGATTTGAGCAGGATCAGTTGATCTTCCGATGTAGATATGAAGCTCAAAGAGCTAGAAAGCTGCCTTCAGCAGGTGGATGGGTTTGAGGAGCCCAAAATACTCCTGGAGCAGTACCCCACCAGTCCGCATATAGCGGGTGAGCATTATACTGTATTTGTGTCCAGTGTATGCATTTGTAACCATAAGATGTGTATTTGTGAGTTTTTAGATGCGTCCATTGTGTATTAGGATTAGCATACTTGTGTACTATTCTTACGATTCCTATAATATAGTATGCAAATGTTATGTTGTTCATATCCAGGGATGTGCAGTATTTCAAATTAATGTATTTCTATGTGTGCATAGACATTTTTGTTTTTGGTATTTGTATATTTGTTGATACAGGAAATCAGCAGTCTAATAAAGAGGTTGATTTCGGTATTTTATGTTTATATTTTATTTTGAAACTACAAAAATACTAAGATTAAATGTATTCAAATAAAAAATAGTATTTTCTATTTCAAATGTCATGTGACAACAATGTAACATACTGATTGAAAGATTTTTATCATTGCATAATGCACTGTTTCACTTGCTACTTTAAAAATAGTATGCATTGTACAGTTTAGAGACCGTTAATGAATATTTAATTCAGAATTGAACATTGGAGTCCTTTGTCTAGGACAGATGGTTTTAATATATTTTATTATGGCATAAGATACCATTAAGTTATTTTTTCACACTGTAGGCTGTATGTTGTACACCATCCACAATACATTTGATGACATACAGCATAAACTAGTTGCAGACTTGGGCTGTGGATGTGGGGTTTTGTCTATAGGAGCCGCAGTGCTTGATGCTGGGTAAGACCGACTCCATCCTTTCATCTATAGCCTGAAATTACTCTAGTTTTAAAAAAATGATATGAGTCAACATAACCGTAATCTTTACTCTCAAGACTGTGTGTTGGATTTGACATCGACGAAGACGCTTTGGACATATTCAAAGGAAATGTTGAGGATTTTGAACTGTCAAACATTGATATGGTCCAGTGTGACGTGTGCTCAATTGGATCCTCTTACACCAAGAAGTTTGACACGGTCATCATGAACCCGCCATTTGGCACGAAGCACAACCAGGGTAAGAGTCATCTTAAAGTCAACAAGCTCTGCTGCTGATATCATCTGATGCAATTCTTGTTGAAATTTGCAAAACTGCCAAAATTATATCTGTTGTCGAACAGGTTTCCCAAATTCCATTGGTTGACCTTGATTCTTGTTGTTATATCCATATCTTCAATTCAGGTATTGACATGCAGTTCCTGCAGACAGCGATTTCCATGGCAAGTACAGCAGTGTATTCCCTTCACAAGACCTCAACACGAGATGTAAGTTGCCATATTATGTCATAGCTTCGACATTTCACTTATATTCATGAGAAAAACTTACAATTGAATTGCATTTTTGTGCAGCACATTCAGAAGAAAGCAAATGATTGGAAGGTGAAAATGGAAGTCATTGCAGGTAATATTTAGTGCACATAAAAACATGCATTACCATTCAAACTATTGGGATATATATATCCCTAGTTATATAACTTACTTAACCCTTGAATTGTGCATCAAACACTAAGAATATACAAATATCAGTTCGTGACTCGGTATCGGCAGATATTCAATATTCATTGACTCGGATCAGATCTGGGCCACAAAAAACCTGATCGGGACATCCCTACTCTGTAGGTTGTAATAAGCTTTATAGTGATATGTTTTTTTTTTGTCCTCAACTGTTGTTGTCTCTCTCGCAGAGCTCAGATACGACCTGCCAGCATCTTATAAGTTCCACAAAAAGAAGTCGGTAAGTCAAGTTTGTTACAAAATATTGTGCACATTATTGGACACATTTTTTCAGACTTTACAATGACAAAGTAGTTACATGATTTTTCTATCTGATTATTTTAGGTTGATATTCAAGTGGACTTCATACGATTCACTCCGTCATAAACATGTTGGGCAAAAAAGAGCTTGTGTTGCTTTGCAAAATTGTAGTATTATTTTATAGATAAAAATAAACTGTTATTCAAAATAAGTTTTCTAAATGACCATACAGCATCATTTTTGTGTGGACACCACAGAAATACCAGCGTCTATGTAGAATTTACAATCACACTTGTTGGAACTTTATTAAAATTTGTGATTTTCAAATTTTTGGCAGCATACACAGTTGATAAAACATGACAATAACTAAAAACAATAAAATACACATCACATATTTATAGTAAAATCCTGGGTTCACAACTATATTACAACTACAAAATCATCCAAATAAATATTAAAAATACTAAAGAATAAATACATTTCTTGATTTAAAACACCAGAACGGTTTAGTTTTTTTTTGCTGCACAATATTAGTCTTCAAAAAGGTACTGTGCAAAAAGTGAAGTGCTGTAATCTATTGTGCCATTCTGATTATATTTAGAAACAGCCCTTTATCTTCCAGCAGAGATAACAGACAAACTGTGTCTCACACATTATCAGTGACTTCACAAGTTGAACAAATATAATACCATATTGACATCACACTCACTTAATTATATATCGCCGGGTCCAAAAGTCTGAGATTTCCAGGATAACAATTCAAGTGATTAACTGAACTGAAAATGAAGAATTCTTGTTGGTTTCTCTCCCTTTTGGAGCTGAATGATGATTGTGTTCTCCAGCATGATCTGAGATGAACGTCTGACCATCAGTACAAAGAGTCACATGATCCATGTAAGAAATTTGCATTTGCATGTAAGAATTATGCAATATGGAATTTGATTTGAGTAATTTCCAGGTCTGGATAAGCATTGGAAAATTTTAATATAAAATTAATTAGCAGAGTGATTTTCATGGCATTTGGAGCAGCAGTCATTCCAGGATCTGCACTGTTTGAGTATTTAAAGAGGAATACTGACAAATGATTGCACAGTGTATTTAATATGATGCTAAATGTATAGTAATGCTTTAATTTATAGTATAACAACAAACATTATTATACTGGACAGAATATTGTGCTATTATTTAGTGTCCCTGTAGCTCAAGTGGTAGAGCATTGTGTTAGCAAGCAAGCGCAAGGTTGGGGGTTCGATTCCCCGGGAACACATGATAGGTAAAAATTGATAGCCTGAATGCACTGTAAGTCGCTTTGGATAAAAGCATCTGCTAAATGCATAAATTAAATTAAATTTTAATTTAATTTAGAAAATAATATTTTCAGATACATTTCTCATGTAATAGGTGGCAGTGTTATTTTTACATTTAATAATGTAATCAGTGACTAGTGACGATATCACTATTTTGTTTTTGTTTTTTAGTTTAGAATATGAATTTAACAAACGCAAAATAAAGTTTAAAGTCAGTGAAACCATGTCTAACGTAATCCTGTATTTTATCATTCTGGTTTTAATGAAATGCTGTGCTTTGAACCTGTCTGGGTTTAGTGTTTGTACATGGCTACAATTCCTGCAATTATTTGGCAAGATAATATCAAATATGGTCAACAGCTGGATTTTAAATACATTTATCAGGTGTTAAATGTGGTCTGGAAAAATATGAAAAAAATCCACTGAAATGTTTGGAATAGTATGGAAAACCCACAGAAATCCATACTGGAAAAGTATGGAATTTTGAAATGGAGGATTGACAGGAACCCTGAATTAGTTCCTAAAGTATTGCCTATTCACTTTACTATTCACTTTGCTCTAACACTTCATTTCTATGTTTCAATGAAATTAGTCTCAGACAGTTAGACCCCACTGGATAGTGACTGTGCTGTAATTTCACACACTGAACACACAAACACAGCCGTGCGAGCGTGCAGCTGATGGGAGGTTTCCCACTATCTCCCAGCAATCGATCTCAGGGTCATACCTCTCTATACTCTGCAGATATGTCCCTTTAGAGTATGAATACCCACCTGCTACATAGATGCACCCGTTTATAACAGCCGAGCCGCACTCCATCCTTCTCTCCTTCATCGCACACATCTGTCTCCATTCATCTCTTTCAGGATCGTAACAGTCTGTGATGGTGGTCTGACCGCCGACCAGATAAAGCTTATTGTTCAAGGAGACCGAGCAGAGGCCATACTCTGAAAGTAAAGAGTTCTGATGAGCTTTTCAAATCATAAGAGATAGTGAAGAATGTTAAAATTTTGAGAGTAACCAGCTGGGCTCACAAGTCAGAAAACAACCTGTGGTGGTTATAGCCTAGAGATCTAAACTATTTAGCTTATCTTATACAAAATGTAGGTGGTTCACCAGGATGTGGACATATGGTTGTGATGCTCCACTCATTGATATCTGGCCGGTAAGTCTGAATCTTCTCGTAAGTGCAGGTTCCTCTGTACCCATAATGTCCTCCGGTTACATAGACTCTGTCATTCACCACACAAGCGGTTGCATTTCCCACGCCTTTAAAGTCAAAACAGAAAGACGCTGAACTGCCATCAACAGGCATATTAGATCTACAATATTTAAAAGTTTTAATGTGTATGATTTTTTTTTTTTAATTTAAAAAAAGCTAAAATCCGAGTGAAGAACTGCACTACGCATTAGATTTAAATTTTATGAAAAAAGTCTATTAGGGGAAGTCGTGGCCTAATGGTTAGAGAGTCGGACTCCCAATTGAAAGGTTGTGAGTTCGAGTCCCGGGCCGGCAGGAATTGTGGGTGGGGGGAGTGCATGTACAGTTCTCTCTCCACCCTCAATACCACGACTTAGGTGCCCTTGAGCAAGGCATCGAACCCCCAACTGCTCCCCGGGCGCCGCAGCACAAATGGCTGCCCACTGCTCCGGGTGTGTGCTCACAGTGTGTGTGTGTGTTCACTGCTCTGTGTGTGTGCATTTCAGATGGGTTAAATGCAGAGCACAAATTCTGAGTATGGGTCACCATACTTGGCTGAATGTCACTTCACTCATTATGCCCACCACGGCGACATTCATTCGATGCAGTAAAAACAATATTTTGAAAAAGGAATACAATTTTAAATAACAGCTTTCTATTTGAATATATATTTTAAAAAGTAATTTATTCCTGTGATGCAAAGATACATTTTCAGTAGGGCTGGGCGAAATGGCCAAAAAAAATATCTTCTATAAATTTGTAGGTATATAATTAAAAATATTACTGACCTCAGTAGTTTATATATCTGTATGAATATTTCTCCATGCATTTAAAATGCTGTTTCAGACTTTTAACTAATTTTTTTTAATAATAATGTTTTATCATGGTTTTTTTATTACTTAACAAATCAATCATTGCAAATGACAAGACAACATTTAAATGCTTAAAATGAAATGTTGTGATGTTGTCATTCAACATGGATCTGGTAGATTTGTTAAATGCCTTTTAACTGAAGTATTTTTTTTTGATACCCCCCGCCAAGAAAAAAAAATAGGGAAAAATACTTCCAGCACTATGGTCTCTAAAAAGAAATAACTAAGAACTCCTCATTCAGGCAACCAATCCAATAGATAAATGTGCAAATAAACTGAACTTCTCATACCTTGTATCATATCAGCTACAGGAAACCATCTCCTCTTCAAAGGATCATAGAATTCAGTTTCTGGAGTAGGAGCTCCTGCCGTATATCCACCAATAACGTATATGCATCCACGTAAAGCCACCGAGCAGTGGTAGTATCTGGCTGTGATCATGGGACGTCCTTCTGTCCATTCATCCAAGTCTGTGTTATAAATCCACACGCTGTCTAAAGCATCCACAGTCTGTGTCCTGTACCCTCCGGTCACATAGATATCAGGGCCTTGAAGTGCCACGCTATAACTCTCTCTTTCAAAATCAGACATGTCTTTGCCCTGAACCCATTTGTTGGAAACAGGGTCCCACATGTGTACTTCACACAACGGATGCCAGTAATATCCACCAATAACATACAAGCTACACGTTAGTTTTTTGCAGCACTGTGAGAAACCTTTGCTCTGCTTTAAGGAGGTACGAATCAGAGATCGCAATTTGCTTTCAGAGCAACATTTGCGTAGATCCAAAGCCGCTTTGATGCAAGCATCATCCACTTCCAAATGGATGCATTTGAGAAGCTCTTGAAGGTGGTTTATTCGAGGAGCCGTGTCATGGGCGACCCATTTGACCGCCGCATCCAATAAAGTCACTTCTTTCCACACATTAAGGTTCTCTGTTTCTAAAATCCCCATGAGCTTTTGGAAATCCACCTCTAGGAACTCCTCCTGAAGTGTGAGCTCTTCAAAGCGACTCCGTATGAGCCTCAAAGCCTCGTGCTGCAGATCAGAGCACACGTGAACCTCGGCGAACGAGTGCATCCCGAGGCAGTTATCGACGTCCAGCAGACGAATCATGAAGCTCTCGGAGGCTTTCTTGAGCGAGTTGAACTGCAGCAGGTCTGCGGCTTCCAGAAGACTTTGGACGTTGTTCTGGGTAATGCTGATCTTTGAAGTGTAGACGTAGCTCACCAAAGCACCCAGAATCTCTCCGTTTATGCAAGGCAGGGTGATGGTGTTGTTCAAACGTTCTCTCATGTCTAAGGTGAACATTACCCTGAAATAAGAGCTGCGGGCTGATAGGACAGCCTTGTGGCAGTGGAACAGCTCTCCGGATGAAGACTGCAGGGTGACGTCTGTGAACAGACCACTGCTGTGAAACTCATGAAGAGCTTCCAACACCTCAGAGGAGTGAGAGGCATCACAGAACTCGTAGGAGTAACCGCTTTGAGCTTTTCCTGACATTGCAACTGGAAAGAGAAGATTTTCAAAGTGAGTTTTGAAGTGTCCTAACAAAATTAGCTAATCTAACTTAATCTAACTTATTACTAAATTATCATCAAGAAAAATTCATTGAAGTTGTAGAAATTCAATAAATTCATATTAATAAAACATTTCTAGGGACAAACACAACAAAGCCAGAACTAATGCAGTTAAGAACAAAATCATATTTTAGATTTAGATTCATTTTTATCATGTTTATTCCAGTTAATATTTCTGAATATTATTTTTGAAAGTAACTTTCTGTATAGACTGACACTTGCTTTTATATCTTCAGAAATGTTGACTATTATGTTGTCATATTATATGGGGCAAGTTGTCACACTGGGCATTAAACATGCTTTAAGCAAAATGTAAACAGTAAAACAATTTTATACAACCCCCCCCCCCCCCCCCAAAAACAAAAAGAAAAAATGTAAATGGTACCATACAAAATATGAAAAAAAATGTTTTGCATAGCATATATATATATATATATATAATTTAGTTTTTCTATCACTTGTTTACCTAACAAGTTTCACAAAAATAAATTTACTTTGAGCACAAAATTCACAAAAAAAAAAATCCTAATTTAGGCCAGTGTTATTTAGCATCACTGAAATACTATCAAAAGTTTTTAATTCTTTGAATTAGCTTTTTTTAATTTTCCATTTTAATTTTAATATTTGTTAAAGTTTTGGTAAATATTTGCCTATATATATATATATATAAAATATAAAGGCAAATATTTACACACACATACATATATATATATATATATAGTGTGTGCTTTTTATCTTAGTTTTAGTTATATTAGCAGGCTATATAAAGTGAAAATGAGAATTGCCTTTGCAACGAACTGAAATTAAATAAGTATTTGTTTATATTTAATAACGTATTTCCATAATAATAACCCTGTTTTGAACTAGGTTATTGCAACCAATCGACAAAAGCACCGCGAATGATGTAAAGAAACAATGCATTTTAACTCCAGTTACAGTTATAGCGGCTGTGACAACTAGCCCCTATGTAAAAAAACAAGCTTACCTTACCCGTATGATGACGGAGTGACAAAGCTCGTCCTTTCTTCGCTGTAGAGGTTTTATCCCCAACAGTGCGGCTCGTGCTCGGACAGATCAGACATGTGGCCCCTGTATTTAGCGTCAGCCTCTGGAGAATGTCGCGCTCCTATTTTGGTATCTGTGTATTAAAGCAGGAGCCTCGCTGCTGTCAGCCGCCACTACTGATCCAACACAGCCATGTGACCGAACCACTACTTCAGCATCCCGTCTTCATAAATACATTATTAAAAAGCTGAAATTCCGATTTTTCTATCAAATGAGACATAACACTAGTTTCACGTTTTAGTTGTCATGCCAGTGGTGCATAATCCTAATAAGGATTAAAGCCGTTGCATAATAACGCTTGCCTGAGGGAAACAGTACCAAGGACCCAAGTACTGCCGAACACCAAGAATTAATCCATTTCTACACGCTTCACCGTTGACTGAACGCAAAAGCGTTTGTTTATAGCTTAGAGACGGTGAATTATTAGTGTTCAGTTGCCATTAAGTCCACAGGGTAACATTAAAGGGACAGAAATAACTCACGGTTACCATGAAAACAGTGTGAGGAGGTCAGTCGATGTTCGCGTTTGATTGAGGTTGAGTGCATTTCTTTGAAGTGATTTCAAATTGATAAATGTTTGTAATTCAAGTTTGTAAATTGAATGCATTCTGCAATTTTGAGATCAATAAATATATTCATGTTTGCTGACAGTGTTTGGTTCCCTGGAACGATCTTGGATCATCAAAGGAAATAAATGCTAAAAAATAATAATACATGCACCGTGAGATCTTATCAGATGAGACTTTCTGAAACATTCAGGGAACCTCACATGGACAGTATTTTAATGATATGGAAAGGTTGTTGGGAATGATGCATTTATGCTTGTGGACAAGGTCTAGTGTAACTAAAGTGTTTTGAAAGTGGATGTAATACAGACTTTTGTCATATGTTTATATAAGCAGAAGTATCCAAGCAGAAAGTATGTGGGAAAAGGACCAAGAATTCTTTTAAATACACACACGCACGTTTTGGGAACAAAAAGGAGCTAAAATATATTTTTTGGCATATATATGTATATATACACTGCTGTTTAAAAGTTTGGGATCAGTAAGATTATTAATGGTTTTACAGAAGTTTTTTCTGTTCATCGTGGCTACATTTATTTGACCAACACTACAGAAGAAAAAGTCATATTGTAAAATATTATTACCATTTAAAATGATTGTTTTCTATTTTAATATATTTTAAAATGTAATTTATTTCTATGATGCAAAGCTAATTTTTCAGCCATTACTGCGATCCTTCAGTGTCACATGATCCTTCAGAAATCATTCTAATATGCTGAAGCAGGTTTTGCAGCTTCATTTATTGAAAGCGGTGATACTTTGTTCAGGATTATTTGATGAATAGTTTGTTTATTTAAAATACTGTATAAATCTTTTCTAACAATATTAAACAAGTAACAAGTCTTTATTATCTCTTTTTATCAATTTAACATCCATGCTAAATAAAAACATTAATTTCTTTTAAAAAAAGGGGGAGAAAAAAGAAAAGGGCAAATAATATACAGTCCACAAACAGTACTGTATTTCCAATATTGATAATAAATCAGCATAGCCTATAAGAATGATTTCTGAAGGATCATGTGACACTGAAGACTGGAGTAATGATGCTGAAAATTCAGATTTACATCACAGCAATACATTATAATTTAAAGTATATTAAAATAGAAAACTATCATTTTAAATTGTAATAACATTTCACTATCAATGTTTTTTTCCCTGTATTTCTGATCAAATAAATGCAGCCTTGTTGAGCAAAAAATACATCTTAAAAAATGTATACAAATCTTACTGATCCTAAACTTTCCAAACATCTGTTAGCGTTTAGTAAATTTCTATACTGTTTAGCAGGACATTGGCCTCAGCTATTTGTCGTTTTTATACAAAGGTTCCAATGGCAAACTTTTAGTATGATGAAAAGAGACAAACTCCACTGCAAAGCACTTATTGTTATTTTAATCAAACACTTTCATCTGAAATACAGTGGTTTTAGTAAACACTAACAACAAAAAGTAAAAATAGGACTATTTTTCCACACTGTTGATTTAGGAACTATAGCGTTATGAACAATGTGAGTAACAGTGAGCAATGAAATTCAATCAGACTAGAGCTTAAGCTTCTGGAATGTTTAGTGTTTCCCATCAGCATCAATGACAGATATTCAGACCGTGAGCTGTGCAGCCTCTTTCGCCAAGGGCTTCAGGGCCCCGATGTCCCCCAGCAGTGAAGATATGCCCATGCAATACCACTGCTCACCACTGCTGGCAGTAGAGGCACTGAAGGACTGCAGCTCCACACCTGCTGCTGCCAAAACCCCTGAGAAAGACCGGAAAGCATCAGTCATCATTCACCCACATGCCACTCTCAAACCATGTGTGACCCTGGATCACAAAATCAGTATCAATTTTTCAAAACTGAGATTTATACATCAAAAGGAAGCTGAATAAATAAGCTTTCCATTGGTGTATGATTTGTTAGAATAGGACAGTATTTGCAAAATCTGGAATCTGAAGGTGCAAAAAATAAAATAAATCATAATACTGAGAAAATCAGTAAAAAACAAGTTCTTAGCAATGCATATTATTAATAAAAAATTAAGTTTAAATATATTTACGGTAGGACTTTTACAAAATATCTTCACGGAACATGATCTTAATATCCCAATGAGTTTTGGCATAAAAGAAAAAAAAAATAGATAATTTTGACCCATACAATGTATTTTTGACTATTGCTAAAAATTTACCCCAGCGACTTAAGACTGGTTTTGTGCTCCAGGGTCACAAATGAAAGCATGAAGCATTTTCTGAAAGCATTATATGAAAGCACTTTTATAATATTCTTTGATATATTCTCATACTATATTCTTAGTTTTGTTTTAGTCTTTAGCGCTTTATAGTTTTTTTTTGCAAATTTGCAGCACATTTATGGAAGTAAAAATAAGGAAAAACGAACCTTGCACGCGGTTTACATTTTAATTTCTATAATTTAATTTCTATAAATGTATATAAAATGTAATTTAAATGAAATGTAAAAATATTTAAGTATATGTAAAAACACATTAACTGTTAATAAAATTACCCGGATCAAAAAATATGTTTCTGTGCCTTTTGAAAAATACATTTCCATGACTTTCAGTCGTTTGTGAATAGTTGTTGAAAGGTTTTTTTTTTTTTTGTTGTTGTTTTTTTTTAAGAAATGTCACTCAAATGAGCAATTTCTGGCCAATATTTTAGAGCTGAGCTGGAAATCACTTTTAAACTCCCAAATAATATTAGGTTTTCATCAGCTGAAATTCATCACAGAAGTTCTTTCCCTTTACGGTTATTTGTGCAGAATGTGAATCAGTCTTTACCGGTCACAGACGGCAGGAGTTCAGTGGAATTGGCTCCTTTGAAGAACAGCAGGTGTCCAGTGAGAGGAACAGGCTGTCGAAACACACTTCTGTTCAGCTCCAGCAGCACAGGAACCCCGGCCTGCACCGAGCCAACAGTCGTATAGCTTCTACCATTCATACAGACCTCCACCACACACACCTCCCGCTCATTTGAGTCTTTATGATCCATCTGCACCTGGTGGTTTGTGACACAGGGACAGATCAGAGCACTGCTGGGAAAATAAAACACCTAGATGATGTGCTTTAACTTAAAATACGGAATAGTTAAAAAAAAGATGAAACTAACTGTAAAGAAGTCTTACTGTAATTCCGGTCTCTGCAGCTAGAGGCAGTGCATTCACCAAGTTAGGGCCTTTCTGAGGACCTTCAGTGAGCAAACCAACTACAGCTGCTGAGCTCAAAAACCCTGAGGACTTCTTCAAGGACTCCCCTGAACAGCAAAAAATAAATAAATACATATATATTATTGTTAATATATTATATAATCAAAATTAATGCTAAATGCATACAAATGCATGATCTTGCCACAAGATGGCGTCAACAGAATACAACATTTTTCAGTAGAGTAGGACTATTACAATCCAATGAGCCCTGATATGTACATCTGGGAGGGTTTATGCATGAGTAAACATGTAAGTCTTGTGTATACTGTCCTGCATCATGTGGAAATTATTTGTCCCAGCAGTTAGTAAAAGAAAATGTACATACTGTCCCAGCAACAGGATTGATGTCTTGTCATTTGTTTAAGCACTTATTGAATAAGTGAGTGAATGACAACAATTTGAACACTTTTGGTGAATAACTCATCTTACCAAGTGCTGTGATGTGGACCTGACTGTAGGGGTCTTTAGAAGCAGTGCAGGCCTTCAACACTCTGCCCATGGACTCTCCCAGCTGAATCCACTGATGAGAGTCAGGAGAGAAAGCACTGACCAACACTTGAGCGTTCACCTGGGGATGAAAACAAGGACTTAAAGTTGTGGTCTTTCATTCTGTATTGTGCCATACGTCTGAGTGATACATAATACTGAAAAAGAAAAGGATGTAGGGCAGGGACTAGGTTTTATGTATCAGTTGTTCAATGAATGGAGGAGGATGTAAATGTGACCTTGCAGCCGACTGCAGGAAAGGGGTGGAGTTAAAGCAGACTAAATGATTGGAGAAGTCCGGCATGTGTCACCAAAAAGAAATAAAAATCCTGATAATTCCAGACTTTCCCTGACTGTGGGAATCTGTTTCTGGAATTTTCTTTGGGTTTTTAGAAAAGCAGTTTTGGATTTAAATAGAAATACTGTATCTGTGGTGAAAATTACTTGAAGATTTGTTTCCATGTTTCGTTCTACAAATTAAAAGACTTAGCCTAAATGAATATACATATGCATTATTTACAGCGATTTCTGTGAAACAGCTACTTGAGTGATAATTTAACTACCGGTATTTGACAAACGAGCATAATTTATGATTTTATGTGATTAGGAAAAAAATATCCTCTCACAAATAAAATGTCCCTGAAAGATTTTCAGGGGGGAGAATATTGCTCCTTCATAAAAAGTAATGCTGTAAAACGAAGCATGACTCACGGCTCCAACTAATGCTTTTCCCGTGGCCATGTCCACAATCTGCAGGGCGATATCTCTCCCACAGCGGGCCTGAGCTTCTTTAGTGCTGGCACCCAGATGAGGACAGCTGATCACATTGGGATGCTTCACCAGCAGCTGATCCTTTGGAGGCTCCTGAACCCGCAGAAAAAGACAATTTCAGTATTATTTTAAATATGTTTGCATGCAATGCCAATGAGCAGTGGCAAGAAGCTAAAAGCATTGTCAGTCGAAGTGATCAACAAGCTCTGACCTCCACAAACACATCCAGCCCCGCTCCTCCACACTGTCCCGACTCCAGAGCCCGGAGGAGGGCGGCTTCATCAATGATGCCACCGCGAGCACAGTTCACCACCTTCACACCTTTCTTACACTTAGCAAAGGAAGCGTCATTAAGGAGACCTGTGTAGCACATCAGCAAAAGTTTGATTTTACAGTGGGGCAATTCAAGCTAAATTAAATAAATCCTCAATATAGCCTAGTAGAGCAATTATTAAACTGCATTTATTAATAATAATAATAATAATAATAATAATAATAAATGTTGTTGCGGTTGTTATTAAAAATATAAATGATTGTAATCATTATTTAAATAAAAAATTATATTATTATTATTATTATCATCATCATCAAATACAAGATTTTAAAATTCATTTTAAGATTACACTAGATTAGATACATGTACCTCAAAACCAGTGTTATTATAGTTAACGAAAATTTTAAATAACACGTTATTAATTAATAAATAACGTTAAATTAAATAAAATATATAAATAAAACAAAATAAAATATTTACAATTTTATTTCAGCTAGTTGTCAACTGTATATACATGTTTTAAAAAAAACTAATAAAATGTGACAATTCAAAATTACATTTTTTTTTTTTTAACTAAAATAAAAGTTTCAAATATTAAGAATAAAACTTTTATTTGAAAATGAATTTGAGATATTAAACAAAACTAGTGATGGGCGCTTTTGAAACACTGCTTTGTGAAGCTTTGAAAGCTTTGCGAATCGTGTTTCGAAGATTTTGTAGATATTTTTAAATGACACTTTTGTATAATATGTAGGTAATAGTCTATTATTGGCCTAATTTACCAAGCTTTCCATAAAACCGGCCCTACAAATTTATAAAAATGTCACCTATTTAAACAGACACTTTATATTTAATGGTATTGCATGTTTTGTTAATTGCATTTAATAGATAACACTTTCAGTAAAACAAGCACTTGGTTTGTAAAAGGTGTTTTCATGCACGTTTGACCAGCAGGAGGCGTCTTGGTTCAGTTGATTTAAAGATTTGAAAAGCTTTGTTTCTTCCATCACTGAGTTTATCAATGATACTAGAATATCACTGCTCAGGAATTTAGACTTAAAGTCTTGGCACTTTATATGAGATTTATCACAATATTTCTCAAAATAATCAATTGTTTTAACTGAATTGTGCAGCAAACTAGCAGAATGTTTTGTGTGTGTGTGTGTACCTGTTGTGGAGGACGTGAGTGGAGTGTGGACTGTGATATAATCACACTGTGGCCACAGCTCCTCCAGAGACATCTGCTCCACACCCCAGCTCGCAGAAACCTCCAGAGGGGTGATGGGGTCGTAACCAATGGTCTATCAGAGATGCAATAATAATTTTTTTTTTTTTAAGTTTTAATATCATTTGCATTTTTAAAGTCAGGACAGTTTTTAGGACACAATGATCTTACCCTCATACCGAAGGACTGCATTCTCGATGCCACCTCTTTGCCAATTCTTCCAAGCCCTACAATCCCAAGAACTTTTCCATACAGCTCTGCGCCCATGAACTACAAAATCATTAGCGAAGCACTCAGCCATCTAACACAAAAATGTGGAGCAACCCATTTAGTGATCGCAATCGATTAGTGATGTCTGACTTAACAGACGGGAAAGTATGACTATGAAATCACAACTCTGACAATTTCTAAACTATGTGTATGGTGCACATATTTTCTGTTTATTGCCAAAAATGTGCAATATATGAAAGGATGGTGCATGCAGTACTCTATCCCATAACGCAATGCCCTTTAAACAATGCCAACAGCCACACAGAGAACAAGAAGTGCACATACCTTTTTACGATCCCATTTTCCATCCTTCATTGACATAACAGCTTGTGGAATATGTCTAAGAAACACAGAAAAAAACGTAAATAATAATAATATATATATATATATATATATATATATATATATATAATAAAAAAAATTAAAATATTTTATAGAATTATGCCATGGTTTTTTTGTATCATTTATGTTTTTTTTGTTTTGTTTTTTTTTACATTTTTATAATTTTCTACCCAATTTCAGACCTAGAGTCATACATCAGAGACTTTAAACTTCTGAAAGTTCAGACATGTTTCATAAAACATTAAAAACCAAAACCCTTAAAACAACAAAGAAGTACTTTATTAAATGTTCATTTTGCCAGTTTACCTTGACAAGCTCATCAAAAGAGCACAGGTGAGCTCAGCAGCACTGATTGTGTTTCCACTCGGAGTGCTGAAAATTTTAATTATGAAAAAATGAATAAACAAATAAAACATTTAGGAAAATAATTCCTGGCCATTCTACCTGAAGGAATAGTAAATTGAAATGAACTGATCCACAGGAAATCCAGGATGTAGCGGAGTTTGTTTATTCATCAGAACAGATTTTGAAAAATTTAGCATCACTTGCTCATCAATGGATGCTCTGCAGTGAATGGGTGCCGTCAGAATCAGTCTAAACAGCTGATAAAAACCATCACAATTATCCACATCACTCCAGTTTACACTCATCAGTTAACATCGTGAAGTGAAAAACTGTTTTTGTAAAAAAAAATTTTTTTAAATCCATCATTAATGGAATAGTTATTGAAAAATCTGTCAATATTTACTCATCCTCAAATTATTTCAAACCGGTAACCTGGTCCCCACTGACTTCCATAATATGGAAAAAAGTAAGTCAATGAGGACAAGAAGTTGAACAAACAAACAAACAACTTTACACTTCACAAGATGTTAGCTGAAGGACTGGAGTGGTGTGGATTATTGTGACGTTTTAATCAGCTGTTTGGACTCTGACGGGACCCATTCACTGCAGATGATCCATTGATGATCCATTGGTGAGCAAGTGATGCTAAATTTCTCCAAATTTGTTCTGATGTCTGGATGGCCGGAGCGAGGAGTTCATTTCCAGAAAATATTAATTTGTTGGTGAACTATTCCTTTAACATCTCCTAAGATGTGTTTCTTTAGAAATCATGACATAAGAGGCAATAAATGATGACAATTTCATTCTCGAGTAAACTATTACTTTAAGAAAAGAAGAAAGAAGATTGCACGACTAGATCAACATGCTTAAGCATTGAAAACAAACAGAATAGAGGTCAGAGCAAGACTCAACATGCTGCATTACTTCATGACAATAATGCCTCTCTTGGTTGCTGCATCCACGTCCACGTTGTCAACTCCTGTTCCGGCGCGTCCAATGATCTTCAAGTTACTTCCAGCATTGATGACATCAGAGGTAACTTTGGTTGCTGAACGGACGACTAAACCATCATAATTCTTGGGGAAAGGATAAGTAAACAGAATTAGCATGTAAAACAGGGTTTAAGTTTTTCTCAAATCTTTCTAGGCAGGACAACATGTGAAATGACAATAGTGACAAGACAACATGCATTCAGCATTGTTGTTGTGTTTTTATTAATCCACAAAGAAAAACAATTTATGCATTTTATAATAACCAAGCAAATACATATTTTAAAACCCAACCAATGCACAAACTAAAAACACATGCACAGAGCAAAACACGTGCATTAAGCACAATGCAACAGGGGAAAAGAACATACCTCGAATATATAAACTGATGTTATACTTGCGGTCTAATATAGTTATTAGTAACAGGGGTTAAAGTGGAAAAAAATCCTGAGCCTGAACTTTTTTTTTGGGGGGGAGAGAGAAACTCCACAGACAGACTTAATTCATATATTGACGATAGTCAATAATACAGTAACAAACAAAAATACAGTAGCAAGAGCTTAAAGTGCTTAGAAAATGGTAAACAGACTGATATAGACATGAATCTCTTCAATGATTATGTTTGGCACCATTTATTTAAAAGTACTATGTCAAATAAAGTGTTTTCTTCTAAACAATAACAAGTGCTTAAAGTGCTTAAATAATTAAGTGCTCAAAGTGCTAAAGAACTGAACTGCTAAACTGAAGATTAGAAGTGAAATCAAGGCTATTATCACTTTTTTTTCTGGGATGTAACTCGCATGTTGATTTGAAACCAACAGGCTAGTGAATGCTTTTTTTTGTCTTCTGCCAGTTTTCTACACAGGGTAAACAGTTGCTGCGAAATTCTGAATGACAAATCATTTTCTGCTATAAATGTGCACACACATATTTTTTAATCGCAGACATGGTCAGTCATAGAAAACGGTGTGTCAGCTAATAGTTGCTCCCGGCTAGAGACCTGCACTCCCGTGGGAGTACCGTGGGACCCAGCGCCACCGAGTGCGGCGCGGGACAATATTTGATGGGTGAATGCGGACACGGGCGGCAAGATATTATTGTGTGCGGGAAAATAAAATTATTTGCGGGACAAAAAAAAAGACAAAATAACAAAACAAAATAAAAGAACTAGAAACAAATAGACCTTGGTTTATAATAAAATTAAATAGACTTTGCATTTTAAATGGCTGCCCACTGCTCTGGGTGTGTGCTCACAGTGTGTGTGTGTGTTCACTGCTCTGTGTGTGTGCACTTCGGATGGGTTAAATGCAGAGCACAAATTCTGAGTATGGGTCACCATACTTGGCTGAATGTCACTTCACTCACTTAAACTGAAGCTCTCAATAGAGAACGACATGATATTCCTGCATGGGCACATTAAGTAGTCGTACAGTTTTTTTAGTCAATTCAGTTTATTTTTATTTATTTATTTAGCTTAATATTTAAAATTGGTCTATTTTGTTATTGAGGAATAAGGATATTTTTTGTTAAATGTTTGAATGAATTGCTCAGTACCTATAAGCTACTTTTCCTTTGAAACTGAAATAAATCCAGGTTTATTATTATTATATAATTTATTAGGCTATAGGCCTATAGCCTAATTATTATAGGTATATATATATTTTTATTTACATTTCTTACTTTTTTTTACTGTATATATTCTAAGTTCCTTGTTCATGTTCATAGTACTTTTAATTAAACGCAAATAAAACGAAACATTTGTTTATTTTCCGTTTCTTTTTAAATTTATATTCAACAGGGGAGCAAGTGAAAAAAATAAGAGTAGCAGGCAGAATATGCAATTTATTAAAAAAAAAAAAAGAAAAACTACTGTATAGGCTATAGGCTACGGATTTTGCGGGCGGGAGCGGGACGAAACTTAAAAATCCCTCCCGCGCAGGTCTCTACTCCCGGCAACGTCGTGGTAAGTTTAAAGTGCACGGGCAGCGGCTCTATGACCGGAGTCTGGTGTTGCTTTCCAGGCAGGTTTTAGCTCGCAAGTCACTATTTCAAACCACGACTAACGACTTTGTACCGTTCCAGGCAAGTCACGCCAAACTTTCTGAGCGCAAGGAAATTTAGCTAGATTATTAATTTTATTGCAACGTTACATTGTCCTAAAATCTATTTTTTAACGTGTAACACTTGCATAAACACTGGCTGTTGTTTCGCGTGCTGTGTGACGTCAGAACTCGGAGTACATCGATCTAGTTCTAGTACAAGTTCACGGGCAGTGTTGCCAGATTGGGCGGCTTCCCCCCCACTTGGGCGGTTTTGAATTTGATTGTGCGGGTGAAAATTGTCTTGGGCGGGTGGACAAAATTTGGGCTGGTTTGGGGTCAGTTTGGCGGTTTGCAAAAATATAAATTGTATGGGCTAAGTGGCTAACAAACAAGCTCAAGTGTGCATATACTGCATCCGAACAGTCATCACGTTGTTATAAACTGCAGTGCAGAGGTGCTGATGCTGATGTGGACTTCGCGGCCGTACTTTTAGCCAATCACTAGTGATCTACAGACACACGTGATGACACATGAGCAATAACGGATCTAATTTTAAATGTAAGAACTGTATGAGTGATCATAATGCCTAAATATATGTTACATGGTAAAGAGTGGGAGAGTGTTACACTCAAAACGTGAATTACACCTGTTGAGGGAAAGATGACACCAAGACTCTAATATTACTGCAACTCCTAAAATAGAGCACAGTTAAATTATTTAATTTATAACATAATCTATTTATATCTAATCTATATCTAAACGATCTTGTCTTTTATCTTTTAAACAGTACAGATTGGTATATCTTCTTAGTTTTGACTGTGCAAATGTAATGTTCTACAATATGAACTTCACAAAAGACTAAAGCCCCTATTAGGGCGGTATTGTTTCTCATGTGGACCGCTGTGAAAATAAATTTACATACCACCTCAGTGATAAACTCATGGATTCGGATGGCGATTATCATTGTTGTTGTTAATTTTCATACAGTATTTATCAATGAATGACAACAAAGTTTTGACTGTTATATGTGTGCATAAACAAGTGTGAAATACCTAATTACGTTGCTTTTTCCTATCACTTATATTGGACACTTATGCTGTTGACATTGAAAATGATGCATATGTTTTTTCGAGGGTATCGGTAAATCAATTGTAAATCAATCAAATGTTTTGACGGTGACTGCTTGCATGACCTATTTTAATCATATTCGGTAATTGTCTTTAATGTATTTGCCACCATTTGATCCATGGGAAATTTAACGGTATTATTTAGGCTATTATTTAGTTTTAAGGAGTTAAAATGGCTGTTAACACCTCTGACTGACATGTTGTATCACATTATTTTGTTAGTTAAAGTTTTGGGCGGTTTTTTGTTGGAGTGGGCGGGTTTTTGTGAGCTTTTGGGCTGGAAATCGTCCGTCCAATCTGGCAACACTGTTCACGGGTGGGAAGTCACGGGTTTGACTGCCGTTCCAGTGCACTTTCACAGGTTTAAGGTTGGAAAAACACGGGTAACGTGTTGCCTGGAACGCGACATAAATCATAACGAGCAAGCACTTTCTTACCGCTGCTGGCATTCAGTAATTCCTCGAGCAAATCATGCAGAAACAAGCCCCGGGCTCTCTCAGTTTCTTGCACCAACTGCCAAAAAGCGCCATTTATTTTTGAGTCCTTTATCTATTGCTAGGAGTCTAGGACATCATCCCCAGTCTTCATAAACTTGCGCTCCATTTTTGTTTTCTCCGACAACGCTAACGTGACATTGCCGTATGGGCGTCAATCATCCTTCACGCCCTTCTCTGCTTCTGATAGGCTTGTAACGTTAGTTAAAGCTGCGTTCCTCTCATATGATTGGTATAAGAAATAAATAGGCTCGAAAATATTAAACTGCATGCGCAGGCTCTCAAATATATATATTTTTTTTTTCCTCACGGCCACACGCCGGAGATCCGGCACGGTGCCGGAATACTTTTAAGCCCTGTATTAGGAATTGACTGGGATAATTCATATGGTGCAGATACAGGCTACTGTTGCATCAGATTGTGAAGAGGAGGAGGGGTGACAGTCACACATTCACACATGCTGTTATTTTATCAAGCACACCGATTTGATTTTGCTGCTTTGAAGAACGCCATACTTTCGCTGGCGACGATTCAAATCAACGCACTTAATATTCCGGTGAAGTTGCTTCTGATTTTGAGAGTCAATCAGTTAAAGTATCACTTAACGTTACCTGAATCTCTGCAATCAACTCTTCTTTAGTCATCTGCTGCTTCTCCGTCACTTCAATGCCATTCTCCTGTAGAATAGTTTTGCAGCATGGATCGACACTTTCACTGATTAAAACGCGTTTGACTGATACCGCAGCCATTAGTGTTGATCCAGTGACTCGACTCTCCTCAAATGACTGACTGATGTTCCGTGGCGCTCTTTCAAAGAGCTCCTCTCAGAAACTCCGCCCTTCACGCGCCTCTCCAGAAGTTTCTCCTGTTTTATTTATTTATTTCATTGAACAGTCTTAATTTACAAACTCTAAGAGGAAACAATATATATATATATATATATATATATATATATATATATATATATATATATACACACACACACACACACACACACACTTTTATTTTGGATGCGATTAATCATTTGACAGCACTATATATTTTACATTTTAATGAAAAGACCTTAATATTCGAACTTTAATAAAAGTTCCTTTTGTGAAAATATACTATCTAATATAGTATATTTAGATATATTATACTAATATAGATCTATCTATCTATCTATCTATATTAAATGAAATTATATGTATAATATTTATTTTCAGAATCAACTGCTTAATCTGCTCAGTTCATTTTCTATATTCTTTTTATATTAAACATTATTATAAGCCTAATAATTCTAAGGTTTAATCATATATAAGTCCTCAAAAAGCATAAAAAAATGCTTTTTTGTTGCTTATATGTGTAAGGGATGAAATTATAGAGTTACATTCTACAGAAAAAGTGGAAGACAAAGAAGACAACCGATTTTCTTTTTTTTTCTTTTTTCTTGTGAATACAGAATCTTTGAGGACAAAACTATTTTCTTTTCTGGAATTTTTTTTCTTTTTTTCTGAACATTAAGTTTACACTGTATTGCAACAAAATTAGAACACAATAATTACAAATAACAGCAATAAAGAGAAAGAAATAAAACAAACAAGTACCAAATTTCAAAATAGAAACATAATAAATAATAAAGAAAAAGAAAAAAAGAAGAAGGAATTAAATAACAAAACTACACATTACATAGAGTAGAAAACTTGTAGGCTGTGCAAACTGTACTAGTTCTGAGTGATTTCTTGTTAAGTGAAACTGAAATTGTAAAGATATATATATATATATATATGTGTGTGTGTGTGTGTGTGTGTGTATCTCTTGTTAAAAATACTACACACAAAAAAAATACATTTGTGAATAGTATCTAAGAACAGAATTGGGTTTATTACAAAATAGGCATTGGGATCTGCTTAAAAAAAAGTGTAAATTTGGGATTCATTGAAAAGTCTTGTAAGATAGTACTCTTTTTGAGAGAAACAAACTAACGAAGTATAACTTCATGACCAAAACAAATGTCCAGTGTCATTCTGACAAAAGAAGCATTTTGTGTCTAAATCAGACCCCAATTTTTTCTACAGAAAGTTTTGACAGGGAAAATATTATGGAGTAATTGAAAATAGATATATTTTCGTTTACTTGTAAGAAAAAACTTTTGCTGCATGCATCATTCATTTCCCAATTGAAATAATCAAAAATGCTGTTCCAATGTGAAACTGAAGGAGGCGTGGTTTATTTTCGAGGTGGCTGGCTCTTTAAGGCTTCGCATGACGTCGCCTACTAGCCGGGTTGCCGAGGAACAGTGTAACAAAAGTTGGATTGGTTGCCGAGCAACACAGTGTAGCGAGTACGATCATGTTGCCAACGTCAGCCAAGTCTGCCGATGTATGGGGAAATAAATAAAAAAAACATAAACATCTCAACGAACTTCAAGATCAATCAACGAATGTGAGAGGAAATAAAACAGCAGGTAAAATGTCAACCGCGTCAGTAAGGACAGGTGTCGTTCAGTACGGGCGGAGGAAAGGCTCGAGTAAACAAGGTGAGAATGAACTCTAACGTTACTGACCGATCTAACTAACCAGTGCACCGAGATAACTGAAGACAGTAACGTTATATGAATTACAGTTTATAATCACTTGGAAATATGTTGTCGAATGCACACAGCTGTGAGCTCGGAGGTGGAGAAACCCGAAGCAGATCTTCGTCAAGTAGTAATTTTATCCCAATCGGACTGGCAGCGCCTGCAGGACCGTGTGAACGGAGTGAATCAGCGCAGCAGGAGTGTGACCGCAGCGGCCGAAGAGCGCGAGCTGCTGCACATGCGCTCTAAAGAGCTCGTCAAACACTGGGCCAACACCATCGCTGTGAGCACTTTGAGTTTTTATAACTTACTTGTATAGTGAGAAATTTTTGATTGAAAAACCCAAAATATGCGTAAATATCATAATTTTTAACGATCTAGAAACTTTTAAGGAGGCAAAGTTTTGATAAATATCAATGAGCCTTATTTTGATAAATATCAATGAGTCATATTTTGTATGTAAGAATATTATTTATTATAATTTTTGCATGTAATATTTTATTATAATACCCCTGTGATACTTTTTTTACGTATTGATATGGCTGTTTTTGTGTTTAGAACAGAGTTATTATATATATATCATTTTTGGCTAGATGCAAAGGCAATGTTTCCCATTTTGATTTAGTACGATGTACTTGATGTACTAAAATAACTGAAATTAAAACTGTAATAAATTAAATATAATATAATATGCATATAGAAAAACAAATTCTTCTAAAAATTACAAAAACACAACAAAATGACTAAATCTTTGACTTAAATTAAATTGAAAACAGAATATTTATGATTTTTGCTTGAAAAACCCCAAATATGAGTAAAATCATATTTTTTAACGACCTAAAACCTTTTAAGGAGGAAAAGTTTTGATTAATATCAATGAGTCTTCATTAAGAAAAAAGAATCATGTGATTTGGTTTGATTTAGTTGAGAAAATAATTTATGATAATATTTTGGCAGTTTTTGTGTCTAGAACAGGGTTATTAATGTTAACTAATATTTAAACTGAAATTAATACCATTTAAAAAAATCTGTTACTTTAAATAAAATAAATGTTAACTGAAATAAGAAATTATATATATATATATATATATATATATATATATATATATATATATATATATATATATATATATATATATATATATAAATTTTGGCTAGTTGCCAAGGCAATGTTCCCCGTTTTAATGTAGTACGATATGCTTGATGTACTAAAATAACTAAAATTAAAACTGTGATAAATTAATAAAAACTGCATATATAAAAAACAAATAATCAAAAAATTACAAAAACACAACAAAATGACTAAATCTTTGACTTAAATTAAAATGAAAACAGAATATATATATATATATATATATATATATATATATATATATATATATATATATATATATATATATTAATGAAAACTATAGTACTCATAATCTCATAATACAAAAATAACACTTGTTTGGAAGGTCAATATTCATTCTTTGGAGCCAGTGCCGATATTTGTATGATGTTTTATTTTAATCTTTTTTCTGTACTTCTCTCCATCCACTTTTAATTTTGTCTATGTATATAATTATAATGTTGAATAAGCTGACTGTATAGTTTGAATGCTGTCTTGATGTAATATTTTTGGGTTTTCTTAATAAAAAATAAAAAAGTTAAAAAAGAAAGAGAAAAAAAGCTTGATATAAATGCTTGGTTAATATAAGCTGTGCATTTGACTTTTGCCAAATGTCTGCCATGGAGAAAAACAAATCAATATTTTTTTTCCCTTACAGGGACAACGACAAAAAAAACTAGAGGCGAAAAAATTTCGAGAGGCATTAGAAGAAGAGGAGCGGAAACAAGTTGACTTAGAAGAAGCAAAATACCAGGCCCAGATCCGAAAGGAAGCCATCGAGAAAGCAAAAACCCAGCAATATTACCAGACCGACAGAGTGAAAGGCTTCCATGTGTGTGTCTCTCATTATTTGATCACACTTTTTCTGTTGTGAAATGTTCGTAGAAACTATCCTTTTGTTTTTTATAGAGCGCTCTGTTGCTTGCAGAGGTTCTGAAGGAAAGAGAGGCTCAGCTTGAGTTAAAACGCATGAAGCAAAATGCCAGCAAGGACATAGACAGAGATATCGTGGCTGAAATTTCTTACAGAGAAGAACAGGCCCTCCAGCAGGAGCAAAAGAAAGCCATACAGAGGAAAAAAGACCAGCTGGCCACTGCTGAGAGCTTGAAACAACAGTAAGGAGATATTAAAGTGCTTCAGTGCATCGGGCAGTTATGATGTAGTAAAAAGGACCTGATTTTTCCTGCTCTTTTAGGATAAAAGATCATGAAATGAAGAAAGAGCAGGAGAGGCAGGAGGCCAAACGTGAGGCTGAAGAAATTGAGCGACTTCGAGATCTTCATCTGTGGGAACAGTCCATGAACGAGCGCAAGAAACTGGAAGAGAAGGGAAGCGTGATGAAGGCTTATCAGGTGAGGCGACTGTTGAACAACATTTACAGATAGAGTGAATCAGATGCTGTTTTGAAATCCGTTGTTCTGTGCTCCATCAGGAATATTTGACCAACAGAGAGCTGATGAAAGCAGCAGAGGCTCAGAGGCACAAGGAAGAGGAGGAGAAACGCAAACAGCTCGCCAAACATAAAGAGAAAGTCATCAAAATGAGGAAAGAGAAGCAGGAGGAAATATTTAGGTATTGTAAATGACATGCTAACACAGTGTAAATTATTCTTGTGGGTATAAACGGGTATATAACTAGTGTCAGAAATGTACTCTAGGAGCATTTTTTTTACATATATGAAGTTTTTTTTTTTCAAATTGTACACAGTATGCCAACTCTTTATGTTAAATACTTTAAAACTTTACTAAACTTGATATATTAATGGCTAGATCCACAACAAATTTCCTTTCGAGGACAATAAAGTATACTACTACTACTACTACTACTAGATAACATACTAGCTAAAATACATTTGGCAGCATTTTTAATATTTGAGACATTTTGTTATTTTAAAATTGTGATTTTCTAGGCATTGTGGACTTATTTGTTATTTTAGTATTAGTTATAGTATTTATTGATATTTTGAATATATTTTGATATTGTTAGTTGTTCATTTTAATTTTAGATAACATTTTAGGGATTTTGATTTGTGCTTTTTTTCTGTGCTTTTTTTCATTTATATTTATATGTATTTATAGCTTCAGTGTCATTGAGATACAATTATAGTTTTTTTATTAATATTTGTAATGTAATGTTCTTATTTTATTTTTCATGTTTTTTTTTCATTTTAGTTAAAGTTTTAGTAATTTCGTTGTATGTTTTTGTCTTATTTGTAGTTTTTTATGTCTGTATAGTTTTTATTATTTGATATTTTTAATCTGTTCAATGGTTTTATTTTTAGTTTCAGTTTAAGTTAAATATAATAACCTAATGATTTTAGTGCTTAAACTTCAGCTTATTTTATTTCACATAGTTGCCAAGGCAACACTTCCATTTTTAATTTAAGTTTTTTTAAGTTTAAGGTTGTCTAATAGTCATTTTATTTCAGATTTATTAAAAAAAAAATGCAAGTTTAACTACTGAATCAGCTAGAAACTGCTCTTTCTGACTATACTTGTGTCAAGTAAAAAAAAAAGTCCTGCTTACCATCTTCAATCTGGAACATTTAAACACTCAGTCTAATAATAAATGTCATAATTCAAAAGATTGTTACCTGATAAAAAATTGGACTTCCACATTCATACAACATGCTTATCCATATATAACTGACAAGGCTATGAAAAAGTCATGGGAATTCATTGTGTGGGAACCCTGAAGAGAAAGAATGATTCTCTTCACTGATTGCCTTGTCTCAGCACTGGGCTTGGATTTGCATTTCTTTTTGCTTTAGAGAGGTCCAGAGACACAGAGAGACTATTATACAGAAGTTAGCAGTACAGAAGCAGCAACAAGTCAGCAATGAGGAAGAGATCATCGCCAAAGCCGTCGCTGAACGTGAGGCCAAACAGGCTCGAGAACAGCATGAGAAAAAAGAAAAACATGCAGCCATGTTAAACTCCATCACTGCACACAGAGAGTCCATGGTAGTGACCTGTTCTTGATGAATTCATCAATACTTCATCTTCAAAGCTTTGTCTAGTAATAGATGCATGATTATTTAGATTTTTGATTAAACTAAAGCAACTAGTGACAAGAGGCCATGTATTACAGTGATTTTACTACAGAATTATATAGATATATATATATACATATATATATTATATATACTATATTGCATTTATGATCATCAAACTGTTTATATACATGTATATAATTTGAAAGACATTGAAATAAGCATTTTCTTAACCCTGTATTAGAGGAAAGAGCAGGAACGAAAGGCAGAGGAAGAAAAACAGAAAGCTCTGGAGATGCTGAATGCAAAGAAGGAAGCGGATAAAATCTTCATGGAAAAGCAAGAACTTCAAGCTCAAAAAGCGAGAGAAGGTGGCAAAACACTACAGGACAGCTATATACAAGAAATGGTGGGTAGAGCTCTACAGTTTGCTGAAAATGACCCCCCCCCCCCCCCCCCCACCTCCGGCCATCCAAGATGTGGATGAGTTTGTTTCTTCATCAGAACAGATTCGGAGAGATGTAGCATTGCATCACTTGCTCACCAGAGGATACTCTGAAGTGAATGGGTGCCGTCAGAATGATAAACAGCTGATAAAAACATCACAATAATCTACAAGTAATCCATATCACTCCAGTCCATCAGTTAATGTCTTGTGAAGTTAAAAGCTGCATGTTTGTAAGGAACAAATTCATTATTAGTATTATTATTAGTGTTCCTGTAGCTCAATTGGTAGAGCATGATAGGTGAAAATTGTTAGCCTGAATGCACTGTAAGTCGCTTTGGATAAAAGCGTCTGCTAAATGCATAAATTTAATTTAATTATTAAGACGTTTTTAACTTCAAACTGAGTCCTCTATCCACAATATTGCTATCTCCACTGAAAAAGCTGTCATCTGAATCAGGAAATGAATTATTGTGGTGTTTTTATCAGCTGTTTGGACTCTTATTCTGACGGCACCCATTCACTACAGAGGATCCATTGGTGAGCAAGTGATGCAATGCTAAATTTCACCAAATCTGTTTCGATGAAGAAACGAACTCATCTACTTCTTGGATGGCCTGAGGGTGAGTACATTTTCAGCCAATTTTTAACTTTGGGTGAACCGGTCCTTGTTTACGTTTCATACATTGAACTATGATTTCTTTCAAATGCAACACTGGTTTTGTGAAGGCTGAAAAACGTGCAAGGCATCACCGTACGAAAAAAGAAGAGAAGGTGTTTGTGGCTAAGAACACCGCTCTCATCGTTGAGGAGGAAAACCAGTTTCAGAAATATGCCGAACAGGTGATTGTAACAGCAGGGAAGACAGGGAGAATCACCTACCCGCTCCTAAAGGCTGCTAGAGAGGGCATCGGAGGGGGTCTGGGGCCCGTGTTTGGTGGACTTAGACCAAGTTATCTAGTCCATGATGAGTCGGGTGTTCAGATGCCCACTTATGTGAGCGGCACCACTCAAAACATCAAAGAGCTGAACGAGACCTCTGACATTCAGCAATCCAAGAAAAGACTAGGATTTATCTGCTAACACTTCACAACATCCAGATGTTATAATCAATGTCTTTTACTACTGCAATAATAAAGATTTTATGCTAAAGAAATTGTGATTGCTGCATTTTGATTCAAATATAGCTTTTTAACCCCAAAAAGGTTTCCCAAAATAATTTTTTTTACACACAATTTGGATGTTTGTTTAGAAATATTCTGATGTGTGAAAAAACTTGGTTATAAATAACAGTATTATTCCTAGAAACCTGAGTAATAGTTACAACAGACTAAATTGAAAGTCAAATTAAAGTTTGGGATGTCTGTATAAAAATATATAAAAATAAATAACATCTAATTATTAGCTAAGTGTTCAATTAAAGCTAATTTGAATTTTAGCTTATTTTTCATTTTTTTTTCCTTATACCAGATAGACACAAAATTACCAAAACAGATATTATTTTTTACAATAAAACAAGATTACTAATATTAATATGACAGCAGCATTGTTACCAGCTGTGTATAAAATCAATCCTGGGTACATAATGTTTTGTACTCCCAACAATGCACACGTAAATCATAAAATAAATATATAATTTGTCTTCTATATTTTTAAGTCATTTAAATATCAGGAATTTAAAAATAACTTTTTTTATTTATTAATTCCAGTATGAATTATAATGACATATTCATGCATGAATGATATAATGATTATGATTAATTACTTATGCATTTATACATGTATCTATTAATATATTTCTATCTACCATCTAATAAATTTTTTTATATATTAAATAATATGGTATATTATTATATTATTTATACATGCATATATATCCCTCCTGCAAATTCATAATGTTTTGATTTATTTATTTTCTTACCACAGCGTGTGACTTTTATTTTGACAGACCCCGTGACTTTCGGCTGCGCGCGTCATTAAACAGGAAGACTGTAGTAGCATTGATCATGACACCCAAGTGTTGCCCTTTTCTGTACACAGGGGCGATGAAACATTGTTCTTACATGCACGTTAAGCAGCTGTGCATCCGACACAATCAGTAGCGCGCATCTGTGGGACTGTGAGCACACCTGTCCTCTAATAACACGTGCTCTGCTGCAGCACAGGGCTCTCGTGCTGTGTGTACATGTGTGTGTTATGTCATGGCTAGCTGATGTTGAAGGTACTGTGAATCTCTCTTAACAGAACATCATCCTGTTCAACACACGTGCTGCTTCAGATGGAGCTGACTTTCAGTGTTCAGAACTTACTCTTAGTATGTGTTTGCAGACATGTTAAAGGCATTAGATAAGAGTCTTAAAGACCGATGACATTAACATTAAGCTCATTTTGGTTATGGCAAAACTAAGCTTTTAACAAAGATTGTGAGAATTCATATACACAGAACAGACATCTGTACATGATGACTTTTTGTACATATACTTAATATTAGTAAAGAATATATATATATTGTCCATTAAATACAAATTTGAGATGGATTGTTCCCTCATGCATATATTTTTTTCAAATATTTCTATTTTGTGCATTATATATATATATATATATATATATGACGTTCCCAATAAACCCAATCTATATACACAATATTTGCAAGTTTGCAAGATTTATTTCCATTACATGTATTATATATTATTAAATATATTATTTGTAATTAGCCATTTTTATTATTTAGATCTAATATATATTTATTTAATGCCTGCAAGTTTTTCAGGATTGTTTCTTTTTCATTAATATTTATAATAAAAAAAATGTATTTCATGCATAATATATATATGTATGTATATGTGTGTGTGTGTGTGTGTGTGTGTGTGTGTATATATATATATATATACCTATATACAGTACAGACCAAAAGTTTGGACACACCTTCTCATTCAAAGAGTTTTCTTTATTTTCATGACTATGAAAATTGTAGATTCACACTGAAGGCATCAAAACTATGAATTAATACATGTGGAATTATATATGGAATTATATACATAACAAAAAAGTGTGAAACAACTGAAAATATGTCATATTGTAGGTTCTTCAAAGTAGCCACCTTTTGCTTTGATGACTGCTTTGCACACTCTTGGCATTCTCTTGATGAGCTTCAAGAGGTAGTCACCTGAAATGGTCTTCCAACAGTCTTGAAGGAGTTCCCCGAGAGATGCTTAGCACTTGTTGGCCCTTTTGCCTTCTGTCTGCGGTCCAGCTCACCCCTAAACCATCTCGATTGGGTTCAGGTCCGGTGACTGTGGAGGCCAGGTCATCTGGAGCAGCACCCCATCACTCTCCTTCTTGGTCAAATAGCCCTTGATGCCTCTACAATTTTCATAGTCATGAAAATAAAGAAAACTCTTTGAATGAGAAGGTGTGCCCAAACTTTTTGGTCTGTACTGTGTATATATATATATATATATATATATATATATATATATATATATATATATATATATATATATATATATATATATACATATATATATATATATATACATACATACATACATACATACATATATATATATATATATATATTATATTTTGTATAATATTGTACTATATGATATTGAAATCATGCAATCTTTTGTCATATAGCCTATATGAAAAAAATAGAAAAAGGCATGATATATGCATGTTTTACATATTACAATTATTCTAATCAAAATTTAAGTACTTATGAATTTTGTGTTGTTTTAAGTGAATAGCAGTATTGATTGCAGACTTTTCTAATTTAATTTTATGAAAATTATATTATGAGCATACTAATGAGTGCGTGATTAACATGTGTTTCTGAATGTCTTAATATTTGATGTTCTTTTGCTTGAGAAGCAGCATTCAAGCTTACATGGACTAAACCTGATGATCTGAATCTGATCTGTCTAGTAGTCTGATGTGGAGTGAGTCCTGACGGCATCCGTCCTCTGCCATGTTCCGGCTCCGATCGTTTCGGGTGTGTTCCCGCAGGCTTTTTCACAGCGGGGCCGTCAGCCGTGATCAGGTGCTAGACCAGCTTCACACGTGCTCTGCTGAAGACCAGGTGTTCGATGTGGTGGGCCGGAACAAAGCCAAGCTGTCGGCGAGCCATGTGAGCTTTGCTATTGGACAGCTGTGGAGGTTTCAAAGAGAGCGGCCACACATGCTCAGAACCATCGAGCAGGTCCGGAATCATCCGCAGTTCCTGACGCTTCAAGTTCTGGCTGAAAATAAGATCAGCCTCATGGATGATGCTTCAGTGGTGGATATGCTTTATGTTGTGCTCAGGTACAGAGTGAACATATGAAGCTCAAGTAAAAGCTCTGTTCCAAAAGCTTCCTAGAAAGTATTTTACTGTATTATAGGTTGGCATCAAGCTGCTTTTTGCGATACCTTGAGACAAAATTTTAAAGCAGAATCACGTGAATTCTTTGGGGAAAAAGCGATACATTAATTCATTGCATTGGAGTGAAAAACGGTCTTTTTTGCTCAGTATTTGTGCATATTTATAGTGTTGTGTTATTAATTATTCCTCTGTTTAATCTATTTGAATCAAAAAGATTTCTAGGCATTTAGTCATGTTTCATTTCAGTCAGAATGCTCCCTAAGTAGGCAGCTATCTATCTAGGGCAGGTTCTGCAACAGAGCTATTGTCTAAACTGTCCTAATTAAATGTGAGTGGGGAAAGTAACCAGTCTCTTGTGTTTGTCTTGTTATGCAGGCTTCAAGTAGAACACCATGACTCTCTTGTTCAGCAGCTGGTGACAGAGGCTTGGAACAGACTAGAGAGGTACACGAAAAAGCCTCACATAAATGCATCCATATGATATGTACATGTACAATATATTCTATGATTATTGCAAAATCTGCAATTATATGCATATATTTTATGCAAAATAGGCATTTTTGTGTTATATGCATAAATATGAAATATGCAGTATATTTGTCTTTATTACAAAATATGCAAGTAAATCTTCTTATGCAAAATGCATATAAATATTCATGTAAGTGTAAAATTTACAGTATGTGTTATTTATCATTGCAAAATAATGGAGCCCATAAAGAGACATGGTGGTGGGAAAAATATGGGGTGGGAGGAAATTTTTTTTAAAACTCTTTTGCATACTATGCTAAAGTTTTGAAAAATATTCTTCCGACCACCATGTGCCTTTAGAAGCTCTGTACGAAATATACTTATAAATGCTTATATATTCTGTATAAATAATGGAAAAATACAATATATACACACAGGCACACAATATAATTACACAAAATGGACAATAAATAAATATTAAGTATTTAAAATGTAAAAAAATGTATTTGTATTTATACATCCATATTTTAAGTAAATATCTCTGTGATTGGAGAGCATCGATTCTCCTTGTCATTTGCAGTGCCACATGGTTAATGTAGTTTTCACCAGGAATTATGCTGTTAAACATGATTATTTAAAAACATAGACTGCCTGTACATGCCCCTTAAAAGTTAAATTAAACATTTATGATTAAGTCAAGCTTTCTTTGTGGGAAGTCGTGGCCTAATGGTTAGAGAGTCGGACTCCCAATCGAAAGGTTGTGAGTTCGAGTCCCGGGCCGGCAGGAATTGTGGGTGGGGGGAGTGAATGTACAGAGCTCTCTCCACCCTCAATGCCATGACTTAGATGCCCTTGAGCAAGGCATTGAACCCCCAACTGCTCCCCGGGCGCCGCAGCATAAATGGCTGCCCACTGCTCATGGTGTGTGTTCACAGTGTGTGTGTGTGTTCACTGCTCTGTGTGTGTGCACTTCGGATGGGTTAAATGCAGAGCACATATTCTGAGTATGGGTCACCATACTTGGCTGAATGTCACGTCACTTTCACTTTCTGTGCTTTCAGATTCCAGATGGCAACACTCTCAAAGTTTGCGGTTTGTCTGAGTGATCAGTTCCTGCAGCACAGTCCACTGATGGGTCAGATTACGCAAATAGTGAGTCAAAGACTGGACTCCATTCAAGATGCCAGGTGTGCTTTTTTTAACAATCATGCACATTACAGGTGTAATGCACCAAAAAATATGTATTTATTCATATCCTCCTCACAGAGTGCTCACACCCTTGATGAATAGTATTTTTGCCCTGGTGTCACCACAACTACGGGATGCACTGTTTAAAAAAGCAAACTTCCTTCTGGACCATACAAACCCATTGCACTTCAACAACCCCAGGAGGGTCGTGCAGTTCATCCGGAACGTCAAACAGATTCACCGACCGCTCCTGGAGAAATGCAACCAGCTGCTCCTGCAGAACGTCCTGCGGATGGATGTAGAGCACATCAGCATCATTCTGGGACTGTATCACTCCATGCAGTACAATAACTGTGATTTCCGGCTGGCTGTGAGACAGAGACTCCTGGAGCTGGTGGACACAAGCACTGATCCTGCCACTTTCACCAAACTCTTCGCTTCTTTAGGACCTTTAGGTGGGCAAGGTGTCAGAGAGGGGTGAGCAAGGGAAAGTATCCCGTTTTCTTTTAAGAAATATTCTGTTATGTCAATGTTACTTTATTATCACATCAGCATGATTTGATTTGTTTGACTGGTCTTGCAGGTTAGAGAGTACTGTGCTGCTATTGGCTGATGAACTGAATCACCATCAGGCTTTAGGTGTGGTGGAGACAATGGAGGAGATGCAATGCAGAAACCTTCAGTTGATAAATAAGTAAGAACAATCTGCATGTCATTCACGCATCAGAACCTTGCAGACAAATAATTATTAGAGTTGGGGTTGGTGGCATGACTAAAATCGTCTGTCAATGCAATCACTGTACATTTTAATGGAACACTAGTGTTCAAAAGTTTGGGGTCATTAAGTTTTTTTTTATATAAAGTAAGATCAGATTTGATCAAAACTGAATGCAAAGACATTTATATAGTTAGAAAAGATTTCGGTTTCAAATACATGCTGGTCTTTTGAAATTTGTTTTTCCAAAATTAAAAAAAAAAATCAACATTGATAATCAGAAATGTTTCTTGAGCAGTAAATCAGCTTATTATACTTATTTCTGAAGGATCATGTGACACTGAAGACTGGAGTAATGATGCTGAAAATACAGCTTTGATCACAGAAATAAATTACATTTTAAAATATATAAAAAATAAAACACACACATATATATATATATTAGTTGTAATTATATTTCACAATATTTTTGTTTTTACTGTTTTTTTTTTTTAATAAATGCAGCCTTGGTAAGCATAAGAGTCTTTCAATACCATTTAAGAAAAACTTACTGACCCCAAATATTTGAACGATATGTACAATATATATATACAGTACAGACAGACCAAAAGTTTGGACACACCTTCTCATTCAAAGAGTTTTCTTTATTTTCATGACTATGAAAATTGTAGAGTCACACTGAAGGCATCAAAACTATGAATTAACACATGTGGAATTATATATGGAATTATATACATAACAAAAAAGTGTGAAACAACTGAAAATATGTCATATTCTAGGTTCTTCAAAGTAGCCACCTTTTGCTTTGATTACTGCTTTGCACACTCTTGGCATTCTCTTGATGAGCTTCAAGAGGTAGTCACCTGAAATGGTCTTCCAACAGTCTTGAAGGAGTTCCCCGAGAGATGCTTAGCACTTGTTGGCCCTTTTGCCTTCTGTCTGCGGTCCAGCTCACCCCTAAACCATCTCGATTGGGTTCAGGTCCGGTGACTGTGGAGGCCAGGTCATCTGGAGCAGCACCCCATCACTCTCCTTCTTGGTCAAATAGCCCTTGATGCCTTCAGTGTGAAACTACATATATATATGTGTGTGTAATATCTTTATATGTGGTTTATATCTTCATAGCATCCAGCCTTAATAGCAGTGCAGTAATTGTTGTATCAGATCTCAGATCGATGTCATTGCTTGGCAGTCTGTGAGTCATGGAGTTCTTTGTTTTTCGACAGGATGGCAGCAGTGCTCTTAAAGAATCTGGAGACGTACAGATCAGTGGAAATCACTCGAATAACTCAGTCTCTCATCCTGCTGCACTGCCAGAATGCCCAGATCTTCTCCAGACTCAAAGCCATACTGCTGCAGTAAGTGTTTCCTAAAGTTTTGAGTCTTATAATTAAAGGGCTAGTTCATACAGAATGCGAAATTCTGTCATTATTTACTCACCCTTGTGTCATTCTGAAGCTGTGTGGTGTTTTTTTCATTAATGTTTAAAAGTTTGGGAAAATGTTTGAAAGAAGTTTTTTATGCTCATCCAGGCTGCATTTATTTGAATACAGAAAAGGCAGCAATATTGTGAAATATTATTATACATTTTAAATAACTTTAGTTTTTTATTTGATTATATTTTAAAATGTAATTTATTCCAGTGATGCATAGCTGAATTTTCAGCATCATTCCTTCAGTCCTCCATTTGCTGATTATTATCATTGTTGAATATTAATCTCTTACAAAAACAAAAAAAACCCAAACGTCTGAATAGTAGCGTATATATAATTTAAAGTAATTTTATTTGGAGCCTTTGGGACCTTACAATTAACAGTTCTTTCTAAGACTTCATTAATGTTATTTAATATATTAATTTCAACATTTAATAATATTTTATTTTTTATTTAAAATTGCACCTGTTATCATAAGTAGCATGGACAATGAATTTTTATATTATTATAAAAAATATAATTATTATTATAATATAATTTAATAGTTATATATTATGATATAATTAATTATTATAGAAACATATGTTGTATTTTATGAATTAACTTAAAGAAAAAATAACAACAGACTAATACATTCTGTAAAAAATAGATTGCTCATAACTTTTACTAACTAATGAGACTTTGTTTTAAAGGAATAAGACTAATAACGTATCTTATTTAACACATTTAGGTTTTTAAAGATTGTTGTTTTTCTGTCTTTGATTGGTCATCGCTCAGGTACCTGCAGGCCAGTGTGTATCCATACGAGGTGACCATGCTAACCAGGGTCCTGTCCCTGCTTCCTTCTCCCCGTCCTGATGAGGCCGTCCTTTCCCGGGTGAACGCCGTGATCCCGCAGTGCAGCCTAAACGACCTTAACACTTACTCCATGGTCATTGCCAAGTGGATACGCAACGATCCCTCGTACCGGCACAACACCTCCAGCAAGTACGTGCGCCTGCTGCAGACCCTGAACCGCTGCGGCCGTGAGCGGCTGCACGGCTTCCAGAGTCTGGACGTGGTGCTGGAGGAAGTGAAGTGTTTGTCTGGGGACTGGTTTGATGAGATGCTGCTGGAGGAGACTATGGTCACCATGCAGAAACTGATCGACCAGATATCCTGGACTAACGTGCATGAGCTAGGCGTTTATCTGACCAGGACTAACTACTTCTGTGCCGCGCTGATGGACCGCATCGCTGGTGTGACGATTGAAAATATAGACAAGGTGGGAGTCATTTGAAATGCTGTTTCAATACATTTTATTTATTATAAGGTTAATTGTATGTGCTTTTTATAATGTCATTTCAGTAGTATTTGTGTACTATTATTATTATTATTTTTAATTATTTTAGTTTTATTTTAGTTTAAGTTTTTGTAATTTTGTTTTGTCTTTTTTTCTTTTTTTTTTTTTAAAGCTTATTTCAGTTAGCATGCATTTTTTTAAATATAATTTTTATTTGAATTTTTATTTCCATCTGATGAGATGCACTATATACATTACTGTTTAAAAGTTTGGGGCCAGTAATAATTTTGTTATTGAAATAAGTCTCTTGTGCTTACCAAGGTTATATTTATTTAATATAGTAAAAACTGTAATATTTTGAAATATTATTACACTTTAAAATAACTGTTTTCTATTTGAATATATTTTAAACTGTAATTTATTCCTGTGATGCAAAGCTGAATTTTCAGAATCATTATTTCAGTCTTCAGTGTCACATGATCCTTCAGAAATCATTCTAATATGCTGATTTGCTGAAACATTTCTTCTTATTATTATTATTAATTAAAATAAAATAATCGGAAACACCTGTTATTAAATACCTTTTTATGTTTATGTCTTCCAAACAGATTCATTACTCTGCAACTTATTCCATTTTGCTGCCTTTCGCTGTGCTAAATTATGACTCACCGAAGGCGGAGGAGTTTTTTGAAGTGTGCATTCGACATTTCACTCCGTATATTTGTAAGATGCTTCCTCTATGCATTTTTAAAATGTCTAATCTTAAAGACTTGGAATGTAACCTGTTTTTGCTGATTCTGACAGCTTCCTTGGACCCTCATCTACTGGTTCTCTTGGCTTACGCGCTGGCTTTGGCTGATTATTTCCCTGAGGAGGTGGTCAGAGAGATCTTCAATGTGGACTTTCTTGCAAAGTTGGATGCCCATTTGGAGAGTATGTCTGATTTTGAGATGATGTAACTTCATTATATAAGATAATATAGTTTTATTTAACTTGCTGAAAATTTACTAAGCCTCAGTCAGTCTATCAAGATGGAGATGAGTTTGTTTCTTCATGGGAACAGATTTGGAGAAATGTAGCATTGCATCACTTGCTCACCAGTGGATCCTCTGCAGTGAATGGGTGCCGTCAGAATGAGAGTCCAAACAGCTGATAAAAACATCACAATAATCCACAAGTAATCCACACCACTCCAGTCCATCAGTTAATGTCTTATGAAGTGAAAATCTGCATGTTTGCATGAAAGAAAACAATCATTAAGATGTTTAACTTCAAACTGTTGCTTCCAACTAAAATACGAGTCTATAATCAGGAGAGAAATATGCACACATCATGTGATGTTTGCCAGCAAAAAGAGCCCAGTTGTGAGTTTGGATTTGAGAAACAACAGTTGATGGACTTTTTGACTGGAGAAAGCTTTATATTGATTATGGATTAAAAATTATTTGTTTCTTACAAACACACAGCTTTACACTTCACCAGATGTTCACCGATGGACTGGAGTGGTGTGGATTATCGTGATGTTTTTATCAGCTGTATTAGTACTCTGTTGTTTATTTGAGTGTTTTTTCTCATCGCTGACAGCATTTCCAGATGCTCTAAACATGCGCATCCGTCTCCGTCTCATGGAGCTGAATCGGGCCGTGTGTCTGGAGTGTCCTGAGTTCCAGGTGCCCTGGTTTCATGAGCGCTACTGTAAACAGCTGCAGAAGAGAGGTCAGCATCAGTCCTCCAGGCGTCAGTGTCACATGATCCTTCAGAAATCTGCATCTGCAAATATTCATTGTTGCTGCTCAACAGACATCAGTGTTTAAACCATAGAAACCAGTATGCAGTTTACTGCATCTTTGCTGAATAAAAACATGCTTTTCTTTTTCAAATTTTACTTACCCAGTAGTCAAATAGATATAAACTGTTTAATGTACTGTAAACACTGTAGCCAACAGCTCCATTAGTCCAGCTCAGCAGCAGATCCATAAGATGCTCGGTGACGTCCTGGGTGGGATGAACTGTGCCAAAGTAGGAGTGCTGACTCCATACTTCTATACCGTCGGTGAGTTTTGAACCAGTGTTACATGTAGAATTGTAGAAGAAATACACATTCCTTGGTCTCGTTATGCACCTACACCTCTGAAAATGACCGTCCTTTTCATCACAAATCCTTCTCAAAATATTTCTCTTATATAGCTAGAGGCCACTTTTACACCTGTCTTTAAATATATGACACGGCATAGTTTAACAATGAAATTAGATATACGCAGAATTTATGAAATGAAGTCAGAATTTACTTTAAAAAGATGAAATGTGAATTGTTCATTCCCAACACTGTGGGTAAATATTGTACACGTTTGATAAACAGCAATGCAGGAACAGTAAATAACACTCTTTAGGTCTGACATCTGTTTTAATGGAATATTATTATTTTATAATTTTATTTTATTATAGTTGTTATATTATTGCATATAGTTTGTATAGTGCATTGTATAGTGCAATACAGTTTAATTCATGCACATCACCGTGTCAAAAAAAGACTAAATCATTTGTCTTAGATTTAACATTGTGTATATATGAACTTTTCAAACAAAAATAAAGGCAAAATAATTAGCCTTAGGTCTAACATCTGTTTGAACTAATTTAATTTATTTTATACAGTTTCATTAAATGCTTAATCATTACTTTTTCAAAATAGACTAAATAATTTGACTTGGGTTTAAGATTGTTTCAACAGAATAAATTATTAAATTTTATTTTATGCAACAATTTCATTTCCATGCTTAAGGATTACCTTTGTAAAACAAAAATAAAGGCAAAATAATTTGCCTTAGGTCTAACATCTGTTTTAACTGGAAGACTGTAATTATTTTTATCTGATTTGATTTCATGGAACACAAGTTTATTTCTATGCTTAAGCATTGTCTTGTCAGTATTTTACTTGTCAGTATGGTTTGTTGTTGAGTGCTATGTGCCATTAAGTATATTAGCGTTGATTTGATGTACAGTGACCCAGTGTAATATTTTATTGACTAAGTGCATTTACAGACACACGGTGGTACAGGATGACAGTCCTAGATACAGCTTTGCTGCTTCTGTAGGCAAATGACAGCTGTGATATTTTTGCCATTAGATTTTGAACTTGTCCTGGATCGGCATCTTCATCCAGTACCATACAGCGAGCCGATTCAACTGCAGATCAGCGAGAGCGGAAACGTTCACTGGGAGTCCAGATCAGCAGACAGAGAGAGGACGGAGCTGCCGCCCGGAGCTTGCCGGTATGCATCATGTGACCTGCACATGCTCTGATGTGCACAGGACAAGTAAAAAAAAACATATAATATTATTCTCTAAATCTGTCCAGCATTGCATTGGAATTCCTGGACTCTAAATCCTTCTGCAAAAATTCCTGGCACATGAAAGGAGAGGCCATGATGAAGAAAAGACATCTGGAAATTTTAGGATATCATGTATTACAGGTCGGTAGAAAGACAATGCATTATTCCGATTCTGAAAGTGTTAAGTGTGGATTTGCTAATAATGCAGTTTTCTACACAGATTCCTCACTTTGAATGGAACTCAATGGAGCTTTCCACAGAAGATGCATGGAAAGAATATCTGAGGAAGAAGATATTCTCAGAGTTACCCTGAGACATTATCTTGAAACATCAGATTGTTTGCAAGCTGCAAGATAGGATTGCAATCTTATATTAATTGCTAATTTTGTAATAAATTATATTACGTCATTTCAGGAAGAAATGCATTGCTGTTTGCCTTTAAATATGTATTTATCATTATGCATTTTATATAAAAGAGAAAAGAGGTGTGTATGGATAAAAATAAGTACATTTTAATTTTGATATCCACTGTAGAAATGTTTTTCTTAACTGCTCCACATTTCACAACAGAACCCAATATGAAATATACATCTGTTGTCATTTTTACTCTTATTCACTACACAATTTACTTCTGTAAAGAAGAGGGATGAGTGATTTGTAATGTCAGCATCAAAAGAAAAAGTTGAAAAGTTGTATTTTGATTAAAACTTACAAAGACTGGGAATGGGAATCGTATGATTTAATATCGACTTTAAATGTTTTTGGTGGATTATGCTGCTTTAAAATATAGTTAGACTTTGTTATTGGACACAAACTGTAAGTGATGATGATGTTTTTAAAGTTTAGGCATCTTTGCTGCATTTAGTCTCATAGAAACGCAGGAGGCGCCAGCAGCATATCGCATCTCTTGTATCATTCCTGACCACTGTTTCTTGTCCTCCTCATACCTAGATAAAAACATACATAAAAAAGAGTGTTTTTAGATGTAATCCCAGTTGGAATGATACATTACCAGTTAAAAGTTTACATGCACTTTTCATGATTACAAAACTTTTTCTCTTATTGCTCACCAAGGCTGCTTTTATTTGATCCCAAAATACAGTAAAAACAGTAGTATTGTGAAATATTACCATTTAAAATAACTGTTTTCTATTTGAATGTAGTTAAAATTTGATTTATTCCCGTGATGAAAGGTTCAGCATCATTACTCTAGTCTTCAGTGTCAAATGATCCTTTTTTTTTTTTAAAGCTGTGACACATTCTCTTTTTGATTCTTTGATGAGCAGAAAGTTCAAAAGAACAACATTTATTGGAAAAAGAAATATTTGATCCCAAACTGAGTGCTAGTGTATGGTGAATATAATTCAGATGGACTATTGGTGAGTAAAGCAGAACACTTACTGCCAGATGTCTGGAATTTCTGATGGGACACAGTGTTTGTCCTCGTCCTCCTGCACGGCGAAGCCACCCACCGCATACAGGACACCAGCAGCACTGACCAAATTCACAGAACTTCGCTCCTGCACAAATTCACTGAACGGCTCCCATCTATTGAAAAAAAAAAAAACGGGTTTAAACTGATTCTGATAGCTTTGTAGAGGATAATTTCAAAGGATAACTACAGTTAAGTAAACAACGGGTGAATTTTAAATAATGTTTTTGCCATAACTTCACAAATGAAAAACAGTTATTAGAATTATTAAACACTTTGCTCCATTTTTCTTTCAAACCTATATGGTTCAAACCAAACATATTTTGCTGAGATAATTTTTTGATTCGGTTATAATTTTATAGGTTTTCACCTGTCCTCAATATCATTTTCAATTTTGTTAGTCAACATGTACATTTATGCATTTAGCAGACAATTTTATCCAAGGCAACTTTTTTATTATTATAAATTTTTTATTTTTTATCAGTATGTGTGTTCCCTGATAATCAACCCCACAACCTTTTGCGCTGCTCATGCAATGCTCTACCACTGAGCCACAGGAACACAACTAATGAGAACAACAGCTCGGATCATTTGAATGGTGTTTAGTGGTGTTAAATGTATTATATGATAATATCTATATTTTAAAAAGATAGCTGGAAAAATAGGTAACTGTTATTAAGTGGTGGGAGTAACCATGCTTTTTGAAACTTTGAATCAGTTCAATTTCACTTAGAACTAGAACTTTTTTTTTTTTGATTTGTGGTTCCAGGATTAGGTATACATTAAAAACTAGTGATGTATACATACTTGTTTTTTCCAAAGTCGTAGGCTTCACAAGAGGCTAAAAGGCCATCTTCATTGACTCCTCCAACCACAATGATCTTTCCACTGTGGGCGACGGCTCCAAACATTGACCTGGGTGTTTTCATGGCTGCCAGCTCTTTCCATTCAGACTTCTTGTGGTTGTACGCAAACATCTTGTTGATGGTTTTACTGTTCCACAGATGAAAACAAGCAATAAGGCCTCCTCTCAGACTTTTATTTTGTATTTATGATCATGTTAACTCAAACCTGGCTTACTTCTCATCCGTCTTTCCTCCTATGCAATAAACTAGTCCATTTTGTGAGATAACACTGTGACCGTGAATTTTTAAGGGCAGTTTTTTGGTCTCCTGCCACTTCATCTTACTGCAGAGAGCAACAAAAGGTAATTAGATGGATTTGTAATTATTTGGCTTATGCGTAGAAAACGCAGAAGAAACTTACTCGACATCATAACTCATCACTGAGTCCAGAGACTCGTTGATCTGCAGGTCTTTACCAGCAACTGCAAACAAGAAGTTTTCAAACTCCCCCATAGAGAACAGACACCTGGGCGATGGCATCGGTGGCAGCGCTATCCAGTTTGGAGAATGTGTGTCCAGCTGAAGAATATGCATGATTTTAAATTAATTTGAAATGTATATAACTTGTATGTATAATGTATATATATAATGTATGTATAATAGTTTTTTTTTCTTTCTGATTAAATAGGCCTTTGTGTTAGGCCTGTTAATGATGCACAAGTGAACACAAATGTTCCCAATAGATAAGTATAACAGGTTTGGAAAAACCTGAAGGTGAGTCAATGATGAAAGAACTTTCATTTTTAATAAATTACAGTCCGCTCACACCAAAAAACAAACATTATAAACAGCTACAACCTCGTATAACGTTGTGCTTTTAAGGCCGGTAAATTCTGATGCCTGTCAACGAGTTGATTATTTTTCAGCTGGGAAAAAAACAATATGAAAGTGATCCCATCAAAATTGTTTCTCTATGTCATTATATTTACTCTATGAGAATAAGCAAAACCATAACACAACTATTAAAAAAAAAGTGTAGTTGGAGTAAGAAACCTTGGTGTAAACAGCGTTTTTAGTGACTTGGCCTAACCTGGTAGAAATAGCACTGCAGTGGTGATTCCTTGTTGTCTTCATCAACAAACAGTCCTCCCAAAACATAGAGAAGGTTCTTCTTCGATGTGATGCTGACATGATTTCGAGGTATCTGCTCTGCTATGGCTGCTAGGAAGCATTCGTTTTCATGAGCATCGTAGGCCACGGCCGCGGTGGCGTTTATCATCAGGATGAGATCCCTGTTGAACATCCCCAGCCGTTTGCTGTTATTGAGATAACCAGGCAACACTTTTTCGCCCTCTTCTTCTTCGCCTTGCGGAAGTTTTCCAGCAAACGCCTCTTTGATGACCTTCAGCTTCTTGGCGAGCTCGGGGTCGGCCTTGATGATGTCGTCCTTTTCCACTTTCTCCTTAAAGTATTTCTCGGGTAGAAGTCGGAAGCGGATGTGTTCGAAAGCATCTCCCAAAGCTTTCGCCCGGTTTTCCTTGTTCTTCCCGACCCACTTCATCAAGAGCTCAAACACAACCTCTTCTTTTTCCACGTTCAGGGCATCACACCCGATGATAGCGAACAACTCGGGTGCATTGAACTCCAGAAAGTCCTCATCCTTGGATAAAGTCTCAAAACGCTCTGCTATGAAGTCCCTAGCAGCTATAGCGAGTCTAGGGCAGTTCAAAACCAGTCCCATTCTGAAGATGGCCAAGCAGTTACCCAACGAAAGCTTGTTTTGTAGATAGTTGACGCAAGCGGTGAACACGGATGGGATCTGGAACCTGTTGGCGACTGCGAAGACGTCTTGCACATTCTCATCTGTGATTTCGATGTCTGCTGAGTAGAGATAGTTCACAATCATGTCCATAATAGTGGGATCCACGTTCTCCAGCACTACTTCCTTGCTGGAGTCTTTCTTCTCAACACCGTCTTCAGTAAAGTACAGCTCTCGGAAATACGGGCTGCATGCAGCCATGATGAGTCTGTGGCAGGGCAGACACTGATCTCCAACCTTCAGAATACAATCCACAAACTTGTTCTCCTTCAGAAGTTCCTTCAAACCGTCCTGGAGCAGGGTGCTCTGAAAGAGCCTCAGGTCCTCCTTGATACTCGTGGGTTCCATCTCAAATCCTGGAGGACTCGAAGAGGATGCTATACTTCCTCTTGTCTTGCTGTTCCAGTCATAAGAGGCTGAAATAACACAGAGCTCCAACACAACACTGCAATTTAAGTCTGCCCCTCTAAATATAGACCCCTCATCCAGTCAGAAAGAATTCAGGCTGACCAAACAGGAGCCCAGTGCAAGCAGCTGTCAAAGACTGAAAAAGACAACTGTGAAACTTGGACACACTCGGAGGTGAGTGTGTACTTGGTGCTATATTTCTAAAGGATGGAAGGAGTGATGCGTCAATAGGAATTCAACAGGTGTCTAAAGAGTTTTAAATAATTTTGTAGGTTTGTCATTACCTCAGTTTTACACATGATGTCATTTGTATGACACGCAAGTTATAGGTCTTGTGACTCATTTATGTTGTACTCTTCATTTTTTCTAAGCTTACATTTTTGTTCCACAGTAAACATAGCGGCACACAAGTTTGGTACAACATGAGGGTGAGTAAATAATTATTATTGTGAAGTGTTCCTTAAATGCTCTTTTTACTTCATAATCTTCTGTTGCCTAAAAGGTCAGCAAACAGGTCATTTGTGAAGTAGTTGAGCTCCTCTGACACATTTTTAAACAGACTTGTCAAACCTGAGCCAGCCAATTGCATATGATGATTTGAACAAACCATTACTATCATAAACATAAGAAACATTTTCCTACATCATGTCAGAATTAGCACGTGAAGTTATCTACATAAACAGTTTCTAATATACAAATATGATTTGATATTTGATACATATATAAATGTTTCTATTTCTGTGTATACATTTATATTATACAAAAAAACTTTTAATTTTTTCCCCAGCTTTTTTTCCTTACACTTGGTTTGCATATGATTTATAAACATTATCAAATAGCAAATAAATATTCTAAAAATAAATACAATTTTGACATTTTGCTAATGAAAAATGCTTCAATATCAAATCTAAATAATGTAACAATGCAATGCCAAAATACATATAATGGAGCAGAGCGTTTGAGCATCTTAACCCATGATTTCCCAGAGTCCCTGTAGTGTGAATCCATCTTTTAATTTCTCTATAGCCAGACCCAGCTCTTCAAAGAACACCGGCTCACGATCATGTTGCTTAAGGAGAGAAAAAAAGATGGAATTTAAATGGAAATGTTATCCAGACATATAGACAGATAGCTAGATGATAACTGGATACATTAAAAAAAATTAGACAGACAGATAGAATTTACCTTATTTCCATCTGCAAAATAAGCCTTGAGGTGAAAAAAGAGAAGAAATTGCACATCAGTGATTGTAGATCTACTGTAAGTCTTAAATTAGAGAGCATTCCTGATGTCAGAATCATCAGAGCTCTGTGTAAATATTTTTGACACCAGGCGACAAAAGTCTGTGTTGATGGAGCATTGTGAGTTGAGGCTTAGGCGATCAGCTATTTTCAGTGTGTGAGACACACACACACACACACACACACACACACAAACACAGAGCACTACGTGGTGAAAGCAGTGTCATTATCTCTGAGAGTAGCTTATGAGGTAAAACTCACGGTAAAAGCGTCTGTGTGCTCATCTGGCTCAATCTCCACGTCATCAGGCAGCTGTTCTACGGTCAGCTCCTCCAGAGGCTGAGGCTGAGACAGGAAACCTATTTATTTTTCCATGTTATTTACCAGATTTTTGCTTTTAATTCACAGAAACTTGGAGCCATTCTAGCCATGTTTAATACTGATCTGCGGTTTTCAAATCAATGTATTTTTCACTATACATCAAAATTCATCATTAATACCTTTTCTTCCATCTCATATTCCACACCAAAAATGGGGTTTGCGGAGTACACTTTGTGTAAGGAGTTGATTTCCTTCACTGCATCTTGTAACTTGTCCATTGGATCGATCTTGAATCCCAGCACATAACCCCCCGTCTAGGAGAGAGAAATCAGCATGAAATGTTGCTACATTCACTCCAGGGAATTACTGCCACATAGACAACCGTTCAAAGATTTGGGGTCAGTAAGATCTTTTTATGTTTTCATATTACAAATTAAAATAACTGTTTCCTATTTAAATCTATATTTTAAAATTTAATTTATTCCTGTGATGCAAAGCTGAATTTTCAGCATCATTACTCCAGTCTTCAGTGTCACATGATCCTTCAGAAATCATTCTGATATGCTGATTTTTGCTGCTCAAGAAACATTTCCTATTATTATTAATGTTGAAAACAGTTGTGCTGCTTCATATTTTTGTGGAAAGCGTGATACATTTTTATAAGGATTCTTTAATAAATAAAAAGTAAACAAGAACAGCATTTATTAAAAAAAATATATTTTGTAACATTATAAATGTCTTTACTATCACTTTTGGTCAATATAATGTGTCCATGCCAAATAATTTCTTAAAAAGAAAATTGACTCATAGTGTATAAATTACTATCCTTTTATTCTTGATTGCATCAAAAAATGATTGTGGAGAATGATCGAGTGGAGTGATCCCACTCGTCACAATGATAATAATGTTAAGAAAAATGTACACTTTTAAGGGTAATGGTAGGGTCATTATAGGTCACATAATACAACACATATGACAAAAGATTTTCTGATGATCTTGATGTTGGTCCAGACTTACCTGTTGAGAGCTCTCAATCACAAGAGCTAGTCCAAATTTAGAGTCTCTAATCCTTATTGAGCGCTTCAAACAAAATAATAAGAAAAAGAAAGCACTGTTTTAATAATTACAACTCATTACTGATGGCTCAGTGTTTTGAAGCAAAAGAAACACCCACAATTTGCAGATAGGGAATGCTGACATTGAAGCTCTCGTTCATGTTGGCATGCCACACTATCCTCACATTAGTAATGAAAAACGTTCCAAGATTGCCCTGAAACACAAGGCCATGCTTCATTGTTTAAGGTCACAGCAACAGACTTTTCTCAGTTCGATTCCTATTAAACAATCAATAATAATACTGTAAATCCACTGAAAATACCTGATCACTAGACAGGTTCCAGACTCCATTAATTTTGTCATAAACCTGCTCCTGTGGCAGAAGCCTCAGCTGTTTATTCTGAACAAGAGCTCCTCTTAGCTTTAGATCTCGATACATTTTGGAAGTCTCATAAGCTCTGAAAGAAACACAAATAATTAGTTTGGTAACTATTTTAATTTTAATATTTTACTTATGTAAAGACATGCCTTAATATATCTTATTGCTTCTGCTTCTGTGTCAGCTGAATTAATACAATTAAATAAATACATTTGATTGACATTCCAATCATTTCAGCATAATATTTTGTTTTATTTTTTACTTCATTTTAAGAAACATGTTTTATAGGTTTTCCTAAAGTAATATTTCCTCTGAGTAATTAATTTCATTAAAAGGTGACCATTTCTTTTAAGAAACCTTTTATTATTATTAATTTTGTAAGTTACCAAAGTACATAATACTAAACTAAACCAATCATTTAACCCAGGGGATTTCTGTTTTGTCAGATTATGTGGTATGTCTTTATGTCCCTCTTTAAATCTAATATTTTTTTAAGTATTAAAAATTTGTTCAAAGTGGCGTAAAAAAAAGTGTGGAATTTATTATTCTGCAATTCACAAAATATATTACACAGATTATTGTGTATATTGAACTATAGCTCTACAGTAAATACTGTAGATTTAAATATTAGATTATTGATTTAGTCAAAATGCCAACTCAAATAATTTGAACTGTCATTATGTATAGCAGAAGTACCTGTGCACAGCAATGACGGATGTAAACAGTCTTGGACTTCCTGGGACCACATTGGTGAATATGAACTCAAATCTAGTGTTATTAGATTTGGTTAATATGTAAAGTGCATCAGTCTGACCTCTAAGTTTCTGAGAGAAAAAAAAGAGGGAATTTGAGACCAACTACATGAGCTATCAAAAAGGATTTGATGAAAACATGAAGCAAGATAACTCACTGAATTTGCTGTCCTTGTGGTGATATTAATAATGCAGTTGTATCCCACAGCTGTTCATAAATAAACATAAAATAGAAGGTAAATAAAAGACTTCTGAATCTATTGAAAAGTAATACCAATTAAGCTTGGAAGAGCCAGGACATTTTTTAATATAACTCTGATTGGATTCATCTGAAAGAAGAAAGTCATATACCCCTAGGATGGCTTGAGGGCGAGTAAATCATGGGGTAATTTACATTTTTGGGTGAACTAACCCTTTAAACAGCCCTATGATGCATGAATGATTACATCACAAAAGAGCTACATCTGTCCAGTGCAATAAAATATGGCATTTAGATCTTTCTACTGTAGTGGACACCAGCATAAAGTTAATTAGATTACATTTTTGAGATTATTATTGAATATTTCTCAAATACTCACACAAGTTGACTCTTGGAAGTGCCAATGAATGCCAAATTATCCTCAAATTGGTCACCAGGAGTCTTCCTATATAAAGACAAAGAAAGATGTCACAATTATGACAACTTATTATACATACACAAAGGTAACAAGGCTGAAATAATTCGTTTAATCACCTCGATCACCATTATTTCCCTTCGTGTCCTCGATTGAATCCAGGCAGTCGATGAGCGCTTCACCTGGTCTGGTTTTCATCTGCCTTAAATGAGACATTAAAACAGTTGCTAAGAGGAGTATAAAACACCAAATGGTTCATAAAAAAAAAAAAAAAATGCCACAAAATAAAGTGTAATAATATGCCTTATGTATTATGTACTTATGTAAAATTTATGTTTTATTCAGAATGAGCTTTCATGATTATATTTTCAGTTTTAATTTAAATTAGAGTTAAGTTTTTGCTGAATAATGTAATATTCACACGTTTCAGAAATTTTCAAAATTTTATTTTAATTAACACGTTTTCAACAGTTTTGTTATAATTTAGTTCACGATAATATTACTGGTATTAGTTTATAAACAATAAACCTGACTGATTCGATAATGTTTAAATTCTCTAAAGATCATTTATCATTTAAATTCATAGACTGACTCGAATGGAAATATATTATTGTCTACTAATAAATAATATCATTTTGTTATGTTATTTACTCTGGGTTTCTAGCGCTGTTTGATTACAAAAACGTCATATAGAAACACTAGCACGTATAAGTTACATCTAAGTTATCTAAATGTATAAAATATCCGGCTATTTCACTATTAATGTATCTGATTTAATAAATAAACATAGCTAGCTTCTGAGCTAGCAGATTAGCCTGAGGACTTACTGCTGAGTGATATCAAATCTCACGTCTCTGTCCTCCCAGAGTGCGTCCAACACCGACGCCATGATCAGACCTCACTCTCAGCGTTTTAAAAGTGAATTAAATCAAAGTAAATATGTTTATTTCTTTCTCCTTTCCTGACTGAAACGATCAAGTCGTTGTGTAAGAAGATTTAAAGCAGAGCGTCTTCACGTCACTACGGTAACAGTGAGTACGGCGAGCTGGAAGGGTCAAACCGCGAATATCTGAAAGAAGACATACCGGTATTCTACTTACTATTATATATATTTCTATATGGCTATTTAATAATAGCTGTCAAAAGTAATATGTGTTTTAAAGAAGCAGGCTATATGGGATCTATATTAGATTATTATACGATGTATATTATAATTATAAGACCCCCTCCTCATCACTACATATTATTTTCAAAGTAAACTTATTACTTGCACTACTGTCTGTTCATCCAGAAACAGTGAGTAATCCATTTGCACACTGAAATATTCTCTATGCACTTTACTGTCCGTGCACTAGTGTAAATTTTACATAATCCATCTGTATAGTATGTTCATAGTACATCTATATATTATACTGATAGTATTTAAAATCTGTAAATTATGTCCATAATACTTATCTGTATAGTTATTGTACATATTGTAGACCTTGTATATTCTGTACTTACTGCTTATTGCACTTCTGGTTAGATGCTAACTGCATTTCGTTTCCCTGTACCTTACATGTGCAATGACAATAAAGTTGAATCTAATTTTAAAACAAATATTGTCTCTATCCATTCATCCATCTGTACTATTGTTCTGTCATATGCATGTGTATAAAATAAAAGCTTAATTAGATGTACAACCCGAATTCCGGAAAAGTTGGGACGTTTTTTAAATTTTAATAAAATGAAAACTAAAGGAATTCAAATCACATGAGCCAATATTTTATTCACAATAGAACATAGATAACGTAGCAAATGTTTAAACTGAGAAATTTTACACTTTTATCCACTTAATTAGCTCATTTAAAATTTAATGCCTGCTACAGGTCTCAAAAAGGTTGGCACGGGGGCAACAAATGGCTAAAAAAGCAAGCAGTTTTGAAAAGATTCAGCTGGGAGAACATCTAGTGATTAATTAAGTTAATTGATATCAGGTCTGTAACATGATTAGCTATAAAAGCTTTGTCTTAGAGAGGCAGAGTCTCTCAGAAGAAAAGATGGGCAGAGGCTCTCCAATCTGTGAAAGACTGCGTAAAAAAATTGAAGAAAACTTTAAAAACAATGTTCCTCAACGTCAAATTGCAAAGGCTTTGCAAATCTCATCATCTACAGTGCATAACATCATCAAAAGATTCAGAGAAACTGGAAAAATCTCTGTGCGTAAGGGACAAGGCCGGAGACCTTTATTGGATGCCCGTGGTCTTCGGGCTCTCAGACGACACTGCATCACTCATCGGCATGATTGTGTCAATGACATTACTAAATGGGCCCAGGAATACTTTCAGAAACCACTGTCGGTAAACACAATCCGCCGTGCCATCAGCAGATGCCAACTAAAGCTCTATCATGCAAAAAGGAAGCCATATGTGAACATGGTCCAGAAGCGCCGTCGTGTCCTGTGGGCCAAGGCTCATTTAAAATGGACTATTTCAAAGTGGAATAGTGTTTTATGGTCAGACGAGTCCAAATTTGACATTCTTGTTGGAAATCACGGACGCCGTGTCCTCCGGGCTAAAGAGGAGGGAGACCTTCCAGCATGTTATCAGCGTTCAGTTCAAAAGCCAGCATCTCTGATGGTATGGGGGTGCATAAGTGCATACGGTATGGGCAGCTTGCATGTTTTGGAAGGCTCTGTGAATGCTGAAAGGTATATAAACGTTTTAGAGCAACATATGCTTCCCTCCAAACAACGTCTATTTCAGGGAAGGCCTTGTTTATTTCAGCAGGACAATGCAAAACCACATACTGCAGCTATAACAACAGCATGGCTTCGTCGTAGAAGAGTCCGGGTGCTAACCTGGCCTGCCTGCACTCCAGATCTTTCACCTATAGAGAACATTTGGCGCATCATTAAACGAGAAATACGTCAAAGACGACCACGAACTCTTCAGCAGCTGGAAATCTATATAAGGCAAGAATGGGACCAAATTCCAACAGCAAAACTCCAGCAACTCATAGCCTCAATGCCCAGACGTCTTCAAACTGTTTTGAAAAGAAAAGGAGATGCTACACCATGGTAAACATGCCCCGTCCCAACTATTTTGAGACCTGTAGCAGAAATCAAAATTGAAATGAGCTCATTTTGTGCATAAAATTGTAAACTTTCTCAGTTTAAACATTTGCTATGTTATCTATGTTCTATTGTGAATAAAATATTGGCTCATGTGATTTGAAAGTCTTTTAATTTTCATTTTATTAAGATTTAAAAAACGTCCCAACTTTTCCGGAATTCGGGTTGTAGTAAAAGGGTTAAATTATTATTAACAAATTAGACATAGTTATAAACCAAACATTTTATTCACAAAATTCCAGAAAAGAACACATTAAAAAAATATCATAACAGTCTACAATTCAATATTGGCTTGTTTCAGACAACTTTTAAGACAGGGCTGGTTCATGAATACATTTTGAATCCTTGTTTTTCAAAACAAAATTCAGGAATGCAAAACTATTTTATCTGAATAAAATTATAAAGGCACACAAATATATATATATATATATCAAAATATTTTCCTTTTCGAAAATCATAATTGAGTTTACATGATTATGACTTAGTGACTTGTTTTATTCCTTATACAAAATGCTAATATTACCAATAAAATTCCTAAAACATCATTTATAGCACTTCTGCAACCTGTTACAGTAGTAAATATGTCTGTGGCTTTACTCGAGTATAGAAATTTTAAATAAAACAAAACATATGTACAATCAATTCCCTGTGAAGGTTGTTGGTAATATTTCTTCATGTCACAACTGTCACATACAGAGCAGTGCACAGATTCTCAAAATGATACTGTGAAATATTAAACATGTGTTGTGCATATGAATAAATGGCCTTTGAAGCTTCATAATAACATAACACCTGTGTTTCAGCTTAGGAGGAACTTGCTTGTTAAATCTTTTGACTTATTTGGGTCCGCATAAACATCCTCTCCAGATCCTGAGCATAATGTAAGGAAACAGTTTATGATGTCATAGAAAGAAGTGACCGTTGTGGCACATGTACAGCATCATCAACATAATACGTTAATTTATCACTATTCAGTGATGTAGATCTTCATCCCGTTTAGCCTGCTATGAAAACAAAGCAGAAAAAGTCAAAATAAGATGCAAATCCTGTCACATTTTAAAGGAAAGTTCAGTATGTGTGAAATATTGTTCTCAAGAAAAACTATCTATATAGATACATAGTTCAGCTTTACATTTCTTTTATATATATATATATATATATATATATATATATATATATATATATATATATATATATATATACACATATCAATTTTTATTGTTTTAATTAGTTTCATCTCATATTTATTTATTATTTTAGATTTATTTTAAAATATAAAAATATTTTTATTAAACTAATAAACTAACTAAACTAACTAACTAAAACGAATAAAATAAATTCAGATTTTATTTTATTAAAATAAAAAGTGTTAGTCTAACACAGGGGTTGGCAACCTACGGCACCCGTGCCAACAGTGGCACGCAGAGGGATAATCGCTGGCACGCAAGCGATAAGGAAAACTGTATAATGACGTACAGTTTGATGTAATAACTTCTCATAGTCACACAGCCTGTTAGGAGCTACAAATACTATTAAAGTGTGAGAATTAACTTGCATGGATGCACGTGCAAACACTGCACATACTAGGTGCTTCAGATCAAAGCCTCGGTCTAACAGCACTCGTCAATGTCAAAATGACTGAGATGGCCAATCAGATCAAAGTAGGCGGGGTTTACTGTTCACAGAAGCAGAGCGCGAAGCGTCAGTTTAACGTTAAAGAGAGTGAGGTAAGATGAAGCTGCAAATCAATTAACATTAGTCAACTTTTAATAATACGTTTTACCATAGAAATGTTAAATGACCTAAAGCTATATCCAGTGATGAAAAATTTTCTGAAATATGGCCATTTTGAGAGAAAGAAAGTGTGTGTGGGGGGGGGGGGGGTAAATTGTCTCTCTCTGCAGACAATGAAGCGATTTTGCCCCTTTGTTGTTGAGAAATATAATGTAGCGATTCAGTATCGATTAATAAAAGTAGCGTGACAACACTCATAGGTTTATGAGCTTCTGAATGCTACTTTTTGCACAGCACGATCTCAGATCTCTGTGTGCGAGTGGTGTGTGTTGTGTGTGTGTGTGTGTCTGTGTGTGCACGTTCATCAATTAAAGCATTGCATTAACGTTGATTAAACGTTAAAAAAAGATTTTTTTTATCGTATAATAAAAAATTGTGTATGTACCGTTTAAATACAGAATTATATCGGGGTGTGTGTGTGGGGGGGGGGGGGGGGAGCAAATGTGTTGGCACAGTGGTTAACCATAAAAATAAAAAAAATGGCACGTCATGCCGAAAAGGTTGCTGATCCCTGGTCTAACAAAAAATAATTGTAATAACTGTAATAAATGCTAATGCTGCTGTTAACACTGCTTCCTTCATGTGTGTAGGAGTGAATAATACCTGTGCTGGTGAGGACACACGTCTTCTTGCATTCTTCTTCCGTCTGGAAGCGGTTATCATTGCCCTGACAGCCTCCGTACCAGAACTGCGCACAAGCGTTTGCCTGTCTGTCGTAGTACCAGTGAATGACGTAGTCTCTGCAGGAACCCTGACTCAGACCGAGCAAACATCGAGGATCCAGTGGAGCTGATTCTGATGCAGCACAGAAGAAGGGAAAGTAATACCATTAAAAACTTTCAGAAATTAAAATCTACTTTCATTAAAAAAACTTATATTATAAAAATATAATTTGAAATATTTTTCAATATTGTCTGTGTTTTATATGAACTTTGTATAAAGTAATATATTTGAAAAATGTTATTACTTATTATTTTATATTGTAATATATATATATATATATATATATATATAGCTCATGATTGTTTGTATTGTCGATATTTATTTTTTATAACAGCTTTTATATAAAAAAAATATATATATATATATATTATTTTTTTTAAATATTTTTCAATATTGTCAAAATTAGTTTTATAACAAATTTTGTATAAACATATATGTTATAGAATATTATAGTATTGTATATTAATTATATAAATTTTAATATATATATATATATATATATATTTTATATAAAACAGTTTTAGTATTATTTTATATTGCAGAAATATTATTTTTAATTCACTTTCAGCTTATTGTCAGTATTCAGTGTCAATATTATATTATATTATATTATAATAATAATTTTTATAGCCTTTCCTGTATTTTAATCCTTGTATTTAACTTTTTTTCAAAATACTTGGTAACAACGGCTGTAATAAAAAAACATATTACATTTACTATAATTGTATTATTTTATATAATACTTTTTATTAAACGTTTCAGCCTATTGGTAATATTCTGTTCTGTCAGCATAAAACTTACATTAAAAACTATTTTATTACTTACTAATTTAAATTATAAAATTATTTGTTTCATCTCATATATTTTATTATTCTTATTATATTATATTGTATATTTATTATATATTTTATAATATAGAACATTAATTAATAATTTGTAATATATATTTTCAGCCTATTGAAGTCAATATTTATATTTTATTACAATATTAAGTACCTTTTATCACTACAGGACGAGGCTTTGCATTCACATTCACTGAAGTAGAATGTGTTGACACTGATGAAGATAATGATACTGATGATGAAGATGAAGATGATGATGAAGAGGTTCCTGGCTGTACAGGTTGGACTGTCTTACTGACAACTGTAACAGTGCCACCTTGAGTTTGTGTCTTTATGTCTAGATCCTCCCCTTCATAGTCATTCTCCACCTGCACAAGAGCAACATCAGAATCAGACAGTGGTCTGGTTCAAATCAGTCTGCATCAGTATAGTGTGCAAAAGAAGTAGACAGTTAGTAAGTTGTGGTAGTAGACCTGTGCTTTGAGAGGGCCAGGGTTGATGGGAAGAAGTATGCCGTGTCCTCTGCCTCTCGTGTGACTCTGCGATCTGTCCTGTGAAATCTCCTGAAATCTTCTCCCATAAGCATCCCAAACATTATTCCTGTATGAGGAAACATCCTCTTGGCCATTACTGTAGCCGTACCCATTGTTTCCATTCAAGCCGTTTGTAATCCGGTTGAAGAAAAGTGCCCCGTTCTCATCCTCACAGAACTGGCTAACTAGTTTAGACTCCAGAGCTGCAGAAGGAGACACAGGGAAAGATGCAATTAGTTTGCAGTTAGGGTTTTGCTGTTGATGCAAAATTAAGCAACATTAAGAATATACTGTAAAAAATATAGGCAAAGGAGCACATCATTCAATTAAAACAAGTTTATAGATGTTTAAATAGCTTCTCTGATTTAAGTAAATTCGAAAAAAAAAATACAGTTAAAATTGCTCAAATTTATTAATTTTAGGAAATCTGTTCCAATTGTCTGTTTTAGTGAACCGATTCAGAACAACCCAAATCAGGGATGTAGTGGAGGCTAAACGCACGTAAACGCCGTTTACGCATCTCCCAAAATTCGGACTGTCAGTGCAACTGTCAGTGTTGACCAATTGCTTGCGGTGTTGCCAGTAGTAGTGGGAAGTTCGGTTCATTTTACTGACTCGGCTCTTTGAGTCTCGTTCAGCAAAATGAACTAATCTTTTCTGTTCCCGTCTCTATGGGACTGACAGGAAGAATAAAAGACTCGGACCTCTCCTGTCGATTCAGAACAGAAATCATCACTCATACAGCAGCCATTCATCTCATCTCCGGTTTATTTGTGTTCGTATACATACAATATCCACGATCCGCTAGGGCTATAGTCCAATGGTGCGCACATTTGAAGAGATAATAATTTTATGCCATGTTTGTAAAATATTTCGTCATACAGAATAACATTTCTATTCATTTTACACAGATTTATGCGATCTGAAGAGCTAAAACAGATAACAGAGCTAGCGATTACTCTCCTCTTATTGATTCGCGTCAGCTATGACATCAGTGCGATATCAGTATGTAAAGCTGTCAATCATCTCACGTGAACCACGTGACCAAAAGAAAGCTGTCTGTGTCATTGCAGTCTGTGTCATTGATAAAATATATGAAAGACAAAAGTAAAAAAAAAAATTTGATTCCAGCTTGTAAAATGTGAATATGTTCTAGTGTCTTCTCTCCTCTGTGACAGTCAACTGAATATCTTTGAGTTGTGGACAAAACGAGACATTTGAGGACCATTCCTGGGCTTTTGGGGAAACAGTGATCCACATTTTTCTGACGTATTATAGACCAAACAACTAACCGATTAATTGAGGAAATATTCATCAGATTAATCGACTATAAAAATAATCCCATATCATTACGTACAAGTGCATTGCATTGGACCCCTGGATATAAGCCTCCCTCTCTATTCCTCTTAAAAAAAAATTGTTCTCTCTGTTTTGTCATTAAGTAAACTTTATATATTTCAACCTTATTATTCCTTCTTGAGTCTCTTTAACAAGAACTTGGATTAATGTATGAATCGAATAGTGATTGTGTGACCTATATGAGGGAACAACCAGTGATACCCTTGGTAGTAATATCAAATGATAGCCTATAACGATGTCATCAGGATACACATACACCAGTAGGCAGTGGCCCACCTTACCGTGACCACAATGTGGTCACCCAGAATTTATAGTTTACCCACCTATTTTTTTACCACTACACCTCTGACCCCAATATAACAATTTCTCTGGGTGGCATTTTTAATTTATTACATTTTTTAAATGTATGCATATATTACTATGTATTGTTATATTGGTGTTTGCACATAAACATAATTAAATATATACATACAGAAAAGTGTTGATTATTTTAACTAGATACCCTTTTTAAATGACTTTTGCTGTACATTACATCTTGCATTAAACATTTTAATAATAACTGGAGACTATGGCTGTTATAAAAACATATTATATTTATACATCTTATATAACATATTATATTATATTATATTTTCAGCCTATTGGTAAAATTCAATATCATCAATATTTATGTTTGTAAAAAAATATTATATTATATATTTATTATATTATATTATAGCAAATAAATGTTATTATTTATTTTATATTAAAGTAATATTTAAAAGTGGCAATATTCAATATTTTTATATATTTTACATGTCTATAATTATGAATATATATTTTATATTTAACACATTTAATAAATTTCTATAAAATATTTTATTTTATTTTATTTTGAACCTATTGACAGTATTCAATATTGCCAAGGCCTATATGCCAAAATAAATAAATAAATAAAAAACAACAAAAACGGTGTGTATATGCTTTAATTTTCCTCCATGCTCACCTGGCAGCGTGTTGTAGTCATCAATGAGGAACATATGTTCAGTGTCAGGGTCAGAAGCGATGAGGTTGAGCTCCCTCAGGAACTCGGCCTGCGTTGGGTCAGAGGTGTTCACGATTCCCAGCGCATACATCTCAATATTCGCCACTTGAGCTTCACGTACTGCCATATCCAGCTTAACAAGTTCTCTTTTATCCGTCTGTCCATCTGTAATGACGATGGCTACTTTTCTGACCCCGTTCCTGGCACTGTAAAAGGCCTCTTGTGTGGCTTTGCGGATGGCGGTGCCAGTGTAGGTGCCCTCTCCCATGTAAGGCATGTTCCTGATCGCCTTCTTGACATCCTGCTTGGTCATATACCTGGCCAGGTTAAACTCTAGTTGGACGTCCAAGCTGTATAGAACCAGTCCGATTCTCGTGGCATTACGGCCCACTGTGACACGGTCCACTAAAGCTGTGACGAAGTCCTTGATGATCTCAAAGTTTTCCGGGCCCACGCTTTCAGAGCTGTCAATCACAAACACCAGCTCCATGGGCCTTTCCTTGCACTTAATACCACATCCTAGAAATATGTGAAGTCATATCATGACATGCATGTTATTTCATGATCAAATCGTTTGTTTCGTCATATTTAAAGATTAAAACTCACCACAAATCTCCTTAATCAGCTTGATTATGTCTTCTCTCTGAAACAAAAAAAAAAAATACTGAATTTGCTCATATTTTACAGTGCATAGTTTTCCTAAAATTAATATGTTAATCAGCTTGATTCTGTCTTCTCTCTGAAAAATAAATTAAACAATTATGGTATTTACAAATATTTAAAATGCATATGATTGCATAGCTTTCCTAAAATTAACTCCTTAATCGGCTTGATTGTCTTCTCTCATAAAAAATGACTTATCTTGTTCATGTTTACCATGCATATGGTTGTATGATGTATACAGTTGTAGAGTTGTCCTAAATTGAACTCCTTAATCAGCCTGATTATGTCTTCTCGCACAAAAAATAATTAAACACTGACTGAATTTGCCAATATTTTAAAAGCGTATTGTTCCATAGTTGTCCTATAAGGAATAAAAAAAATTATTCACTAAAAATACAGTAGAAAAGATGCAAATGTATTTGATCTTACCGTGAGCCCTTGTTCGCCCTTGATTCCTGGTCTTCCCTAAAAGGAAGGGATTAAAACAATCATTAAACAAGCTGATTTACCATTTGATTTAGTATTCACAACATTTAAATTGTCTGCTCTGACACAGAAGATGGTTTATAGAAAGTAAATGAACTTACAGCTAGTCCTGGAGTCCCTGGGTCACCCAAATCACCTTTCATTCCTTTGAAGCCCCTCTCGCCCTGCAAACCACGGTCGCCCTACAGGACAGAGAGATCTACAGATGAATCAAAGGCCTCATATCACACATTTTAACTAATAATTTCATTTTTTTTCTGAAGTACATACATAAGAGATTCTTTTTCATCAAAAATAGTCGTAATTCATTTTTTTATTATGTTTTCTGACCCATATTTAACCATTTATAACTACCCCATCCTCTTCAGTTAGTGTGATCTAAACCAAAGTCTCACCTTGGAGCCTGGAAGTCCCTCTCCAGATGGGCCCCTCGGCCCTGTCACTCCAGGGGCCCCATGATCACCCTGATGGATTTAACCAACAAGTTTATTTTCTGACCAGCTTATCATGACTTGGACACAATGCTACTATGTGTAGAGCTGGGCAATATTTTGAGTATTCATGATTATACTGCTAACGCAAAATGACATATTTGTCATTGCCATATTTAGTGTCTTTTGTCATATTTTCTTTGTCAAAATCACATTTTGTTTTCTTTTGTTGGTCCACCCCAAAAAAAAAAAAAAAAAAAAATAATAATAATAAAATAAAGAATATCCAGTCGTTATTTATTCTCCTTAATGGCCTTCCAAACCTGACTTTGTCTTAGTTTAGGTTCCACACACTTCTATTAAATGGACAAAATAATACAGTGGAAGTCAGTGGGAACCAAAACTGTTTGGTCACCAACATTCTTCCAAAAAATACATAAATCAATCAATAAAATAGTGAAATTAAATTAAATAATAAAATAAAAAGAAAGAAAGAAAGGCTGAATATCACCAAACTGGTCAAAAATATAATTTTAGCTAAATCGCCCAGCCCTATAAAGCAGGTAGTAGATAGTTAACCTACTTTGGGTCCCTGAATACCTTCCCCTGAGTGTCCTTGTGGTCCTGGAGGTCCTGGTCTTCCCATGTTGCCCTGAAACAGTAAGAAAGCAGAATTAACATGAGCTGAAAAGACAACTTGTCTTCATCAATCCCCACAGCAACACAGACAGACCCCCTATGCATGCTGTTCAGAGCTCTTGTTCTGGACACGTGGGGCGTTCAGCATCAGTTTCATTACTGTACTGTAGGAGTTTATGTCAGATGACATGAATATGAATATCTCACCGGTGGTCCCTGCAGTCCTTCACCAGTTGGTCCTGGCAAACCAGGCAAACCCCTGAATCCAATGTCTCCCTGAAATTTTACCAAAAGCACCATTTAAAATGATTCCTACCAAGCATGACACTTTAATGTTCTCGTCAAATGACTTAATTTATTGAACTTGAATATATTGAGCATTTCTGAAATAATCGCCACTGCTTTGTTGTATCGCAATAACACACTTCTGAGTGAATTTAAATACTTTACTAATACTATGTAAACTGTGAAACAAGAAATCAGCATTTCAAAGGATGGTTTAAAAATCTTAATGAACGAACAATAAACTAACAGAGCAATGAGTAACTTAAAGGGTTAGTTCACCAAAAAATGAAAATTATGTCATTAATGACTCACCCTCATGTCGTTACAAATCCGTAAAACCTCCGTTTATCTTCAGAACACAGTTTAAGATATTTTAGATTTAGTCCGAGAGCTCTCAGTGCCTCCATTGAAGCTGTGTACGGTATACTGTCCATGTCCAGAAAGGTAAGAAAAACATCATCAAAGTAGTCCATGTGACATCAGAGGGTCAGTTAGAATTTTTTTGAAGCATTGAAAATACATTTTGGTCTAAAAATAGCAATCACATTTCTAGACATGGACAGTATACCGTACATACGTTTTCAATGGAGGGACAGAAAGCTCTCGGACTAAATCTAAAATATCTTAAACTGTGTTCCGAAGATGAACGGAGGTCTCACGGGTTTAGAATGACATGAGGGTGAGTCATTAACGACATAATTTTCATTTTTCGGTGAACTAACCCTTTAAGCAATTTATTTCCATTCTGTGCATTTTATTGTTTTTGTTTAAATAATCAAGTCATATCTATTAAAGTTGATGTGTCTGAATGCATTTCGGATAGCAACAATTTACCCTCATACATCATCATAAATACAAAAAGTGATAACTTCACCTTTGGTCCAGGAACACCAATGCCTTCAGGTCCGGGCTCACCCGGTGGTCCTGGTAAACCAGGCAGACCCTGTGTAAAATAAACACACCTGGTCAAATACCCAGCAACAAACCTGATTATAGGAACTATAATTGAAATGGCTTTAAATTTTAAGTGATGTATGGCATGCAGTGATGTTATATGGAAAAAGGCATGTACAAAGTTGCTTACCACTGGACCAGGGTATCCTTCACCTTTAGGCCCAAATGGTCCGGGCGGTCCCGGGTTACCTCGATCACCCTAAATGAGACAAGAAAGGCACATCACTTCATATACTCTGGTCAAATGTTTGGAATAATTAAGATTTTTTTTTTTTTTTTATTTATAAATCTTTGTTCACCAAGGTTGCATTTTTTTAAATCAAAAATACAGTTAATGCAGTAGTATTGGGAAATATTTTTACATTTTAAATCAGGATCATTTTAAAAACAATCACGTGACACTGAAGACTGGAGTGATGGTGCTGAAAATACTGCTTTGCATCACAGCAGTAAATGACATTTTTTAACATAGTTTTTTTCATCATTGCTCATACAAACCCTCTTATTTCTTTTACTCGTTGTTTTAGATGTTCTACAGGTTAAAAAAATCCCACCTACCTTTGGACCAGGCAGACCGTGACCAGTCTCTCCAATCAGTCCGGGAGGACCAGCGGGACCCACATCACCCTGAAGGCACAAGGAGATGAGGTCATAGCATTACTTCTCGGTTTTATTGCTAAGTTGGCTATGATGAATCTTGAAACAGAAACATTCTGATTCATAGTGTTGGCAGTGGGCCATTAACACAATGACTGCCTGCCAACCTGTAGGAGTGGCACAGTTATAGTAGCTTGGCTTTTGTTACCTTTGGTCCTGCTAGAGCTCGTCCAGGTAATCCTGGCATGCCCAGCCTTCCTGGCGTACCTGGCTCTCCCTAAAAAACAACAGTGTAATGTTCCAATGATGTAACTGCAATACATCTAAAACTATGTGCAAAACCACAGACATTTATTATTTCAAACAATGAGCAGTTCTGTAAACTTGGAGTAAAAAAAGAGAAAAATGCATATAAAGCAGTTATATATATATATATATATATATATATATATATATATATATATATATATATATATATATATATATATACTGTATAGAGCCCAACAGTTCAGGAAATAGAAACCTCATTCCTTTTCTCCCTACACTCTTTTGTATTTGCAAGCATTTAAATATTTTGCTGTAAACATACACTACCATTCAAAAGTGTTGGTAGGATTTTAGTAAAATGGTCAAAATATGATCAAAATTACAGTTACAGTAAAATACTAGTACAATTTAAAATAACCATTTTTGTGGAAACTGTGACCTGGATCCTTTGATGAATCATGATGAAGTCTTTGAAGTTCAAAAGAACAGCATTTATTTCCAATCTTTTTTTTTTCAAATCTTTTGTAATATTATAGATTCTTTACTGTCACTTTTGATGAATACACATTGACTCTTGTATTTTACTGATTTCCAAAATTTCTGACTTGGTTGCTTTAGCTCCAGGCTTAGTTTTTTAACTCGTTATTTAATACTTTTTGTAATGCCTATGGAGAAAAGATTAAAATACTCCCAGAAGCAAGATTGCGCTCTATTTCTTTATAGATATTCTCACCTTTGGTCCCGAAGGGCCACTTATGCCCAGAGGACCTGGCAACCCTCGAATGCCACGTTGGCCTTGATCTCCCTATTAAGATTAGAACACAGAATATCAGTCAACATATACTGAAGATGATGATACTAAAGCCTTTTTGACATCCACTAGATCACAAGATACCCAAAATCTGAACATATTGAATATTTAAAATGATTAATGAGGAGATTATTGTACCTTCTCTCCTTGAGTGCCAATTCCTGGAGTCCCCTCTGGTCCCCTCAAACCTGTTGCCCCAGGCTCACCCTGATGAAGAGAAACACAATGCATTTAATATCCGGTAAACTTGCTTATTTGCTTAGAGACATATCTAATCAGCAGAACACTCAGTCTCAATCCCGTTTGAAGAGCTGACATCAGAAAGCTGAGTTACCTTTTGTCCCGGAGCTCCGTCCTCCCCTGGAAGTCCAGGTACACCAGCCAGTCCAGATGCACCAGGTTCACCCTGAAGAAATAATATCAGTACTTAGTACCATCTTCTAAAGTATTCATTATGGTCTAAAAATCTATTTTTTGAGCCTACACCACCCTGGATTTAAGAACACAAACCTTTGATCCAGGTTCGCCCTGCCCTCTCTCTCCCGGGGTGCCCATCTCTCCTGGAAACCCTTGTTCTCCCTAGAAAAATGGGAAATAGATGAGTCAAGAACTATTTTCCTTTTACAGATTGCCATTAATTATAATCTTTACTACCAACCTTGGAACCAGGGAAACCCTCTCCTGGAGGTCCTCTTCCTCCTGGAGGCCCCCTCGGACCCTCAACACCCTGATATTAAGAAATATGTGAGAAATATAAATGGAAATGGAAATATAAAAATTGAAAATTTCATACATAAATGTTACACCTATGTGTGTGTGTGTGTGTGTCAAAAGTTTAGAATAATAAATGTCTTTTTATATATTTTTGAAAAAGGTCTTTAAAAAGGCTACATTTATTAGATAAAAACAGTATAAACAATAATATTGTGAAATATGATTACAGTTTAAAATAACTGTTTTCTATTGTAATATATTTGAAAAGGTAATTTATTCCTGTGATCAAAGCTGAATTTTCAGCATGATTACTCCAGTCTTCAATGTATCACGTGATCCTTCAGAAATCATTCTGATATGCTGATTTGCTGCTTAGTTATTATTGATTTATTATTGAATATTAAGAACAGATCTTGTTATTATTATCAATGTCAAAATCATCTTGTGCTATTTTCTGCTGACTTTTTTTTGTGGGCACCGTAATAAATGTTTTTAAGAATTCTTTGATAAAGTTCAAAAGTACAGTATTTATTTAAAATAAAAGGCTTTTGTAATATTATAAGTGTCTTTACTGTCACTTTTTTACGAGTTTTATTTAATTTAATTTTTTATATTACTTAAATCAAACATTAGAATGGTAGTATAACACAGTTTAAAAACTGATAATAAAAAGAAATGTATCTCGAGCAGCATATTAGAATGATTTCTGAAGGATCATGTGTCTATTTATCTATTTGTTATGGCAAGGTGCAGTTTAGCTGATGATGACAGCAAATATTTTATAAATAAAAAAATGCATGTTCATTCATGTGCATTTCTTCAATTCATTAGACCCTGTGAATAAATCAAGGACAGTTAAGAACACATCATATCACCTTTTCTCCCTGAATGCCAAGCCCCGGGAGTCCAATCGGTCCTGGTAAACCTGGAGGCCCAAGCTCACCCTGAAGACACAAAGAGGATGAGTCCGTTTCAGATAGATTAATACATCCTGAGATTTAATTTATGGGAATAATAATCTGTTTTGGTTTTATTCAGTACTATAGGTGAGCAGGACTCATCTTTTCCTACAGTAATCTAAGCTGTGCCGCCCTCCCATCTGCTCTTTCTCGCTCTTTATTACCGTGCAATCAGTCTCTGGTGTTTAAAGGGGAACTTTGGGCCAGTTTACATACTTCATTAAGCCTTTTGTGATAGATGGTGTGGTTGTGTGAATTCCATTCATGGGCTGATATATTTACAGCCCACCTTGTCGCCTTTGATTCCAGTGCCCTGTTGTCCTCTTGGTCCCTTCGGCCCCTCCAGGCCTCGGTCCCCCTGCCAAACAAAAGAGGGGTCATCAGCCCAGTGTTGCTGAAATGCCAATCTCCCTTTCTCTGCCATTCAGATGCATTTACTGCACTGCATGTATTGTTTCTTTGTTTATGAGATTTAGAAAACACCTGTTTCCCCAACTAGTAATAATACAGTGTAATTCCTCAGTGAGCCTTAATTGTTGTTTATCCAAAGTGGCTCGGTTTGTCTGATAGTTTAGGTTGCATTTAATAAGGATTAAATCAGAGCTAATCGGAGATTTGTTGATCTTGGCTTTATTTAAAAATTCCGTTGTTTTGCACCACTTCATTTCTAAATAGTAATTAAAATTAAATCTTTACCTGCAATGAATTCCAGTGATATTTTCTTAGTATTTTAAAGTATTTTTTATTTTTAATATTCTTCCTTATTTAATTTGGTTGTAATCACTTTAGTACTTCAACTTAATATTTTAAATTTACTTTATATATTTCAGTTTTCATTTATAATCTTAGTAATCTTTTCATTCATAATCTTTAGTAACTTTGTTACTTGTTTTTATAGACTTTTTCATATTTCTATTTAGATACATATTTAAAAAATAAACATTTATTCAGTTTTAGTATATTTATTATTTAAACATACTTACTAATTTTTGCTTGTTTTTTTAAGTTAAAAGTTTTCAATTACTTTATATTTTTTTTATTTCAAATTTATTGCAATTACTGAAAACTATTATGAATGGTTTTCATTGCAGTTAATGATAACTGCTTATTATTTCTTATCGTCACATGCATTTAATTGGTAAATGTTAGCAAGAAAAAAAAACTTACTGGAGAAACTAAACATTGATAGGAGAAGTGAAGTTATCTCATGTCCACTATTCATTTGATATAGAGCACTTATGAAACCAAAACAATAATGTTTTAATAATTAACTTCAGAAGCAAAAATGGTGTAAGAGCTGGTAAATTCAGTTCATTCCTGTGATTCATTTCAGATGAATTAAAAACATGATTCGTATCATCATGAATACTGAACATCATCATAAATCTGAAAAGAATTGAGATATAATTTATTTTCGCTACTGGATGAAGGTTTTCAAGCACTGAGGCTCTCTTTGACATGAATCACATTCCTTTGCTGTATTTTTAATTTACGATTACATTTTTTATGTAGTTCTGGCTTTGATGTAGACTTAGTTAGACTGCTAACATTAGACGGACTGCAAAGAGTATTTATAGAGCTCAAAGAAAACGGATCCATTAAATTCTGTCTTGCATCCTCAGGCTGGTAATGCTCAGATAATTTATCTGGAACATACAATAATTAATAGTCTTGGGTTTTAAAATGAGGATTTACCAGGCAACTTTGAGCCTCTAATGAGGTATTATAAAGAATGAAAAGTCTTTAATGCATTTGTTTACTTAGATCTTCTCAGATTGCCTTTGGCTGCTACAAATCTCCAGGTAGATTAAAGAGCAGAGAGTGGCTTTAGTGAGAACATGACATTTTTGGGCTAAACATACCTTTGGACCTGGAAAACCCTCTCCTTGTGGTCCTTTCTCCCCTTGAACCCCCTGTGGCCCTTGAGGCCCCTGATTTGATGAAGAAATGTGAGGGAAAATGACATACAGTTAAATCTATGGGTGTAAATTCAGTGTGTACTGATAAGTAAACAGTTAAATATTTCTGAATTTCTGCTTCTGTACTTACAGGCAGACCTGGCTCGCCTATGCCAGGTGGACCCGAAGGACCTGGTCTCCCATGAAATCCCATGTCACCCTGCAGACGGATCAAAGACGTGAACAATTCAGGAGAAAAAGTAAGAAATACTCTATAGAAAATCACAGTATATCTGAGAATCCAAAACTTTTACCATCCATATCATCGAAAAAATGCCCAATGCAAACTGAGCAAAAATATGCATTCTGGTGCAGATGCTGATATTGATATGGCCAAAAAGTAAAATGAAATTCTGATGCATTGAAATATAAATGAGATCTTTATAACAGTATAACAGACTACTTACATAAAATGCATAGAAATATCAGTTTTTACTTTATTTCCCAATAATATGCATTAGTAAGATGATTCAGAGGCTTAGTTTGATGATCAGTGCTCTGTAGTTTCAAAACATAAAATGCAATGCAATGCAATGATCCTCAAAAGCCCAATGGATCATATTTGATACTTTTTAATATGATTTTTCTAAATGACATAAGGATAATTAAATAAACATTAGTTACTTCAGTCCAGTAGATGTTGAAATCTTGAAATATTACTAAAATTTTATTTTATATTCAATCTAAAAGCTATTCTAATGCATACCGTGTAAAAGTTAAGGCAAAAAAACACGTGAACCATAACCTGATGTTGGATTTTTACAATTATACTAAAATGCCTTTTACTTACAAAACATGTACTTCCTTAAAGGCATGTAGTTGATGTGCAAAGGGTTTTTAACCAAAGTTTTGATCATGTTGATCATTTAGAGGTCTTAAAATTTATATTTTAATTTAATATTTGTGTATCAAATATGATAAAGCAGTTATAGTAGTCTCAGTTAAAGTGGCTCATTGACCATGGAAAGTCAAAGGAAAAAAACATCTTAAATCAGTCAAGCTGTTGTTATGATGGTTTAGCTGGTCTCCTAGCTGATAATTACTGAAACTCAACTAAAGCCAGTAAATCAGTTTAGATGTTTCCCCAGCGTTAAAGTCTGATTGCTTGCTGCAATTTTGGAGTATTTTAGTGGATTCGCAGTCAAAAAGGTAAATACAGCTGACCTTTGGTCCAGGAAGTCCAATTCCACTGTCACCCTGAATTCCAGGCGGGCCAGCAGGGCCGCGCTCACCCTGTGATTAATTACAAAAAAAAACAACTGATTAGATAGATCTAATTCATTAAACATCACATTCATTATTTCTCATGGAAGGCATTTCTCATTGTGTTGAAATCTCACATCGATTCAAACAGACATTTCTGGGTTTCTTATAAGAATGTCATCCTTCAGGTGAAAAATTAGACAAATCAGGTATGTATTTATTTAAAGGGAAAGTTTACCCAAAAATTGCCATATTTTATTCACTCTCACGTTGAACCAAACCTGTTTCTTTCATTTGAAGAATGCTAATCAAACAGTTGTAGCCATTGACTTCCATAGTATGGAAAAAATACAATGAAAGTCAATAGCTACCAGTAAATGTTTACCAACATTCTTCAAAATATCCTCTATTGTTTTCAAGAGAAGAAAGAAACATTCTCATTTTTGGGTGAACTATCCCTTTAAATTCAAGCTGTCATCTCAGAGAAACATTAAAAGGAATGTTCTGTGTTCAATTAAACTTAAGCTGTATGTACAGTATCTGTGACATGCTGTTGATTATCAATGAAAACAGTTTCAACTTGTGCCTCAGACTGTAAAAACATAACTTAAAATGGTGCTGACAGAAATCCACTTCCACTGAAAGCACATGAATATCAATGAGTTGAATTTATTTCTGCGGAAACTGATAACAAGCCATAGAATAGAGCTAAGGATGAATTTAACCAGGAATTTTCCTCTTCAGAGAGATATATGATGTAAATAACACTGATAATACTACTATTACTTGTGGATTATTGTAATGTTTTTTATCAGCTGTTTGGACTCTCATTTTGACGGCACCCATTCACTGCAGAAGACAAACTGGTGAGCAAGTGATACAATGCTATATTTCTCCAAATCTGTTTCTGTGAAGAAACAAACTCATCTACATCTCGGATGGCCTGAGGGTGAGTTCATTTCAGCTAATTTTCATTTTTGGATGTACTATTCCTTTAATTTTCAACCAGGAGCTTATAGAGCTGAACTGTTTTAAAAAGTACAATCCAATCTAAACAAGGAGGTCAGTGCGAGCAGTCACAAAACTGCTTGTGACATTTACAATATCCCCTTACTGTGCCTCCTTTCCACTGACTGGAAATTCTCTTGGTTCATGTCATCTACATGTCTGTGCATGAATTTATACTTTGCACAGCATTTTTCCATCTTATACATTTCTGCTGTTATTAGCTACCATGACAATAATATCAGACCACCCATAGTCCTTTTGCTGACCTGACAAGCACTTTCTAGCATCTCATTCGTTGACTTTCAACCTCAGGGAGTAAGGGCACATTATTCCAAATAATAATGACCATTTATCATCGCAATATCATCTATTTGAGATAAATCTGTTTGTCCTTCATGACTGTCTGTGACACTGATTTGTGAACCCATGCATGAAAGAAGAAGGACATCTGCAGAGCTGTCTAAACCTTGACGGCTTCCTGCAGTTAAATGAAACAAGGGGAGATGAAACTACTGGAAAACAGCAGACCTCCATTAAAAGAAATCCAAAACATGTCAAAACACATTCATTCATCTTTATCCCCTTTTTGAGCACATGCACAAGACATGCATATACTAAAACTATAGTTTGTGAACCCTTTGCATCGCAGACATAACCTTGGTCTCTTTTGAAAAAAGACGCTTAAAAGATTTGGTCTGAAAGTTTCTAAAAATTTCTAAAACCATGCAATAGACTTTTGTCAGGTTCATTTTTGACAGGAATAAAAATAAAGATGTTATGGATGCCAGTACTCTGTGTTTAATGTATTGTACTGTTGTTTAACAACATACCAACTTTGCAGCTAACGTAAGTTCTTTCTGAAAAATCATTCAGTATATAAAAACTTTAAAAAAAAAAGTTTTGAAAGTTATGAGTTGTGATCTTGGACCGTTATATGATACAGGCCATTGTACGGACTGTACAAGTCTATCCCTCACAGCTTTGTTTTTATTAAAGCTATTATTTTTTTTTATTAAGATTAAGGTCTATAGCTTTCTGTATGTAAACAAATTAAACATTTTATTAACTTTGGATTATTTGTTTGTTATTTAAATTTCACAAATAACGGACAACTTTGAAATCTAAAAGTTTGTCTCTATTCTGCACCTGCTATTACGATCAGAGTGCATCATTTAGTCGAAAATGGATATGAATAATAATTCCTTCTAAAGAAATGGGAATGCATTAATTTTTTTCATTAACTTTGGGCTTAAACATCCATTTATCTAATGGATGTAGCAAACAAACAAGCCTGCAGTGCATGGGTCTTCTCATGCACAATAACATGCCGAATAAGCAGTGGCTTCTGGAGTCATGGGAGACCAGGTGTGCGTGTTAAATGTGATGAGCTGAAATTTTCAGGATAATGGTTTGTGATTATAAGCCACAGACCTTCTTTCCCTGTGGGCCTTCTGGTCCGATGTCCCCCTGTGGTCCTGGTAAACCCTGCAGGGGAAACATGAAGGGTATGTTACAGTGTCTAGCATTTGACTTTTTAGGGCTGTCTAACTGGCAATCTGTAGACACCATAGCATTATGCTGCTTACAGTAAAATATATTAGTTTAATTATATGTTGTGGGAAATTCAACATGTGCTTTTTAACTTTTACTGCTTTGAAATATATTGAAGCAGATTTCTGCCACAGGATAAAATAATGTTTTATCTCACAATTCTAAGTTTTTATCTCACAGTTCTGAGAAATAAAGCTAGAAATGCAACATATAAACTCCAAATTCTGTTTATGTCTCACATTTCTAAGTTTACTGTAAATATTGCAGTATTTATTTTTATTTATTTTTTTCAGAATTGCAAGAAAAAGTTTGAATTGTGAGAAACTCAGAATGACCAAAAAACTTCAAATTGCAAAACCCTTTTATATTGTTTAATTCTGTTTTGGAAACAAGCTTCCAAAGTAATAAGCTCTCGCGTTTAGTTTAAAATAAATTAATGGTATGTTTTTAATTTGAAATACATAGAGGCATCTGATTCATGTGATCTAGATGGTCAATGCTAAATACAGGTGTGTAAATGGCTCCAAAACGTCCCGTTATTGGATCAAACCACATTTGCATATTAAAAAGTGAAGGACAGCATACTCGCATTTCAGTCAAATACATGATGAAAAGAATTTGGTGCAGGATTTACTTTTAAACCATTTTCACTCAGTAAATTTGAGAAATTTTCACAAATAACTGACAATTTCGAAAACACTTTTCGCTGCAACTCTTACGCAACAGGTATGGCTTTAAAAGAAACAACTGTAACCGATTTTGGACATACATACTGTATTGAAATAAATGTATAATCAGACCCACCTGTAAACCTCTGGACCCTTGAGTACCAACTGGACCTTCAGGACCCTATCAGATGGTAAAATATAAGTAAACATTTGAAACATGTGCAGTATTGTATTTCTGTGTTCATTACATAATGGAGGAGTTTGCAGATCCGGCAACATCTGAAGGTCTACACACCCGGTCTCCTTTGCTTCCTGGAGTGCCACATTCTCCTCTTTCACCCTACAGACGGTCAGAAAAGATCATAGTCTCATATGATTGTGTGGATCAATATCAATATATTATGAATAGGGGCAGGGATTTAATACCTTCTCTCCTGTGTAGCCTGGTTTTCCCTAAGAACAAAACAGGAATACTTTATTAATATTTTTTTTACGTTTATTCTTGCATGTTGGTCAATGATGTGACACTAATCTACTCTCTGGATCTATTCAATCATTTTAAAAATACATAAAATGCAGTTCATATACACTTAACAAATTTCATTTGTGAATTAAGGTTAATTTTAATGGGTTTTTTTAGGCTTAAAGTCAGTAATGTTTAGGTGGCATAACTGTCTGGAAATTGTAACAGAATTGTAACAAAAAAAGTATTTTGAAATAATATTTTATTAATGTTACAGTAAAGACGTTTTGTTTTAAAATAATAGAAAATATGTCTGCCAAATAAAGGTCGGTGTGATGTCATCAAAAAAAGGAAACTATTTTGTCACATGACAAGAAATAACATCACACACGCACACACACACACACACACACTGTAGATATAATATAGTGTGTGTGTGTGTGTGTGTGTGTGTGTGTGTAAAATAAACAATTACATATTTTTTTACAGAATTACTTGTGCTACTATTGTTTTGATGATTATACCACCTGACATTTGTTCTTGTCCCTTTTTTTGTATATACTTTTCATTTTACCCAATTTGGAATTTTGTGGCCTCACCTCTGTTCCCTCACGACCAGGAAGTCCACTCAAACCAGCTTCACCCTAACAAGAGCACAAAACAAGTGTTTTTCAAAAAGGGATATAGAATACAGTCTGTCAGTCTTGATTCCTGTACTGTCCAATCTGAGAAAGAAATCTAAAATACAAAATATGAAGAGACAAATACACAACAATATAACTAGCCATGAGTTTCCTGTGTGCATCCACAGAAGCAAGCACACACCACAGAGAAAGACAGAAAGAGAAAGACAAAATGCTGACCTTTTGACCTTTAGCCCCAGGGGCTCCGTCCTCACCTGGACGACCCTTCTTTCCCTGCGGAGGAAATAGGAGAAAGTGAGCAGCAGTGTCAATGCCAATAAAAATGTTTCTCAGTGAGTGAAAAAACGATTGACCTCATGTGTCTGATGGGTTTATTAGACCGATAAAGCTGAGCAATAAAAAAAACAATAATCCACCCCAAATAGAAAACATGTATGCATTTCATTCTTCTGAGGAACACAAAAGAAGATATTTTAAAGAATGTCGGTTAGCAAATGGTTTCAGGTCCCCCTGACTTTCATTATATATATATAAAATAAATAAATAAATAAATTTTTTTTGAAAGTCAATAGGATCAGAAACTTTGAACATTCTTCAAAATATCTTCTTTTGTATTCATATCTGGGTGGACTGTCCCTTTAATTTATATAATTAAAAATATATATAATCAAAAAATATTTACAAATATTACTTAGGCTATTAACCCATCATTGACAGGTGTGGAATAATGTTAAATTTGGACCCGTAAGTGTTTTAAAGTCAAGGTTTTCAGCGAAAACATGCAATTACATTGTCTTCAGTTTCAACAGACTCAACATGAAGGAGACTTCTTTTGAGGAATCTTATTTTGTGTAACACTGACATTTTGTGTATTCCCCCGAGGTAGTGCTGAGGGGTCCTGACAAAGACGATAATTATCCTGACTTTTACAAAGCAAAGCAGTTATCCAAACTGTCAGAATCATGCCTGTCTTTTCCCACTGTTGGCATTCTTCAAAGGAATCCGTGCCTCTTAGGAACAGAAAAAAAGAGGAGAAAAATGTGCCTGTGGGCTCGCGTGGAAACACCGTCCCATGTTGAAGGAAGTTTTTTTTTTCTTCTCATCTCTTTATTCAATTCTTGAAACAACACATATACAATGTCACCGAGTAGCTACTATACAAGAAAAATGCAACATCAAACACTCTTAGCTGTATACTATACATTACTTTGAAACCAAGAAATGTAAAGCTTTATATTAAAACACCCCTCCCCCCACCCAAAAAAAAAACAAAAAAAAACAACAGAACAAAAAACAAGAAAGGTCACCGTATTTTTCGGACTATAAGTCGCACCTAAGTTAGTATAAAAATACCTCATGACGAGGAAAAAAACATCACCTGACTATAAGTCGCAGGACCAACCAAACTATGGAAAAAAGTGCGACTTATAGTCCGGAAAATATGGTACTTCAAGTACTTTACAATCAGGAATGTTATACATGAGCAATAGAGTGTTAATATATAAACTTTTGTCTTGATGGACGACAACAGCTATCAGACTGCATGTAAGAACAGTTGTACTGGTTTCCAGATCTTGATAAAAATGGAAAGTTTATCTTTAAATATAAATCTCAATTCCTCCAGATGTAACATATTTCCTAGTTCCCTTGCCCGCATCTCAAACATAGGAACAGAATCTGCTTTCCACAGTAAAAAAATCAGTAAGATCAGCTTTTTAGCAAGCAACAAAAATGGCCTGTGTTTGATTGAAGGAAGTGTAAAATAAAAATACTTACAGCCGGGCCACTGAGTCCTCGCTCGCCCTTCTCACAAGCACACTTTGGAGACAGAGGACACTACATATAGAGAAAAGTGTGTAAATGGAAAAGTAGTTTTTTGTTTTGTGTTTCAATAAGGCTGAGATGGAGAAAAAAATATTCTTTCTGGCATAAATAAAAACAAGTTTTGTGTATTTGTGTGTGTGTGTGTGTGTACATTTGACTAAATACATTATTCTCTGCTAAATACATAATCATTTTTCTAATCAGTTCATTTCATCTGCTAATCCAAAAGAAATGGTTCACTACAATGAATCCGACAACTAGTACAGAGTTCGGGAGGATAGTAAGCTATTCCTCAACACTGCACTAATGCATATTACCATAAAAGACTTGAAATATTATTTACTCACCCCATCGTTTGCCAGCTGAGCCTGTGTAGAGATGCAACAACAAGAAAATTAGATTTAGTTCAAACAATAGCTTGTATATTAGATTATAATTGCTGCTCTTTGGCAATGGCAAGGCTTTCATTTTTTTTTTTTTTTATTTTTTTTTTGCGGTTTGGGCAAACAGCATGAACAGTTAATATCAGGGCATACATTATACAAATTTCCCCGAGCAACAAATGTGAGTAAAGGACACAGTATCATTTAACATGCCCAGTCTTGCTTTTCTTTGGAATTATGTCAAAGTGTTTCTGCTCAAATGAAAAAGAAAAATGAAACCTGCTTTACATACATATCCATATAACAGCAGGAATGACAGCAAAGATTTATGGTAGATATAAACCCAGATGCATGTCAGAAAAGCCACAACCGGACGTGTTTACTCTAATTATAATAAATTAAGTGTGAAAGGATAATTGTTAGGTGTCAGGGGTCCCAAAACACTAACAGTACATAATTATTTTTTTTCTTCTTTATGTTAAAAATCTTGTCAAATTGTCCAGCGCAACATCATCATCGACTAGTGCAATCAGTCTCCAAGAGAGTTACTCCTTTGAATCAGTTCTTCAGTTCTTAGCAAATCAAAAGAAAAAAGTGCAACCATAGTTAGTCTGATGAGTCGACTCGTTTCTTTAAATGAATCATTAAAAAAGATTCAGATGTTTGAATCAGTCTGAGGAATCAAATGAATGAACTCACTGGATCTTTCATCAAGTTACAATCACATTCAGTGATGGAATAATAATAATAATAATAATGTAAAAGAAGATAAAACTAACAGAGACAGTATATAACAGACAGTCCATTTTTTGAATTTAAGAACGGAGTCATGGGTGTGAGTTTGAATTGAATTGGCCACATCCTACATTAAGTTTACCTGGAATTTTGACTGGAATGAATGTAGTCTCTCGTAGCCAGACCTTCAGACTGACGGCTGTAGGTCTGGAGTCTTTGGCGACTTTCATTGGCTAAGGCCCGCCTATTAGGACGTTTGATCGACATGTTAAACAACCAATCACAGTTCGTTTCGTTTAGCGTCACGTTTCGGGGCGTGGAAATGTCGCCACAATAACAGACTGGTGTGTAAAAATCTCAGACGTATTTTAAAGATTCTATGCGGCGAACTTTGAATATCTGAGATACTTTTAAAAATCCAGCATTTAGTTGATCCTGATAAGCGCTCGTCGTCACAGTTGTAAACACGAAGGCTTTCTTCTTTCGTGAGGGGGTTTGGCGCCACAGCATTTTTTTTCCAGGCGGATCGTTAAAGAACGCGTCACACGTCTCCTGGAAATCCTGTCGAATTTAACCAATCCGATGAAGACTTCGACACTTCTGAAGTGTTTCCAATTTGGTGTCCTACATGTATCAGACGTTTATCCAACGGTCCGTCTGAGGCTGAGACTAGAATGAGCACTAGAATGAACGCAACTGAGTGTAGACCGATGCACGATGACTCTTTTGAAATGGTTCTTTTTATTTAATCAAAAACATACAACGCAACCATTGATCAGCACAAAAAAAAAAAAAAACCTGAGTCGGTCCTTTAAATGAAACCTTTAAAAAGATTCAGTAGTTAGCTTGAATCAGTGTAACGGATCCTTTCTAAATGGACACACTGAACCCTTCAACATTAAGTTACAATCATTTTCAAGCTTATATTATTAATTGGCTGTGTGTTTGATATTGATTGATTTTGTTATCTATGGACAATAAAACTAAAATATGCAATGAAATCGCTGAATCGAAATTAAAGTTTGTGAACTTAAGTCTGTATAGATACCCATACGTGTAAAAAGAACTACTTTCTGCTGGAGAAGCATAGCAGCGTATAACTTTTACTCTTGAACAAGCCCAGACAGAATCTGGAGACGTTTTGCATTTACTGCATTCATTTTAGGTAAAGAAAAAAACTGTGGGATTCTGTGAAATGCATTTAAACATGTTAAAAAGCAATAAATTAAGATGAATATACCCTTTTTGGTAGCTGAAACCAAAATAATGAAAACACAAATACTCAAGTTGCTGGAATGAGTAAAATTTGAGCCATTCTGGAAATGTGTGGATAATGTTATGTGGGCTTGCCTATACATACAGTATGAGGACAGAATGAGTAATTGAAGACATAATAGTACTTACAATCTGAATTATGACTTTTTCCATGACGTTCGTGTCCTGTAGATTATAGAGGAATTTGGTGGCCGGTGTACTGGCCAGCAGTCTCAGGTTTGCTGTGTTGGCAGGGTCATTGGCGCTACGGGTGATGCCAATCGTGAAGACCTTCACGCCCTGGTTCTTTGCATCAGCCATAGCAGAGAAGATATCAGGGTTTCTGGGATGAAAAGTCCCATCTGTGAGGAGCAGGGCAATCTTGATGCTTTCTGGGCTCGATTCTTCCACAAATATCTTGGTCATGTTGGTGATGGCGTAGGTGGTGTAAGTGCCATGGCCGATGTAGGCCATCGGTGTGATGCTGCTCTTGAAGTTCTCCGAGCCTCTCCACTGTTTCAGGGTCTGCTCAATAATGACGTGGCTGCTGTACTGAAGCAGGGCCGCTCTCCAGCTGAGTTTGCGATCTGTATCCAAGCGGATGCTCTGGAGGCCTTCTATAATGTCCATAGTGAACTGTTTCTCCTGCTGGTGGTTGTCCTTGGCCGTCTCAGAGCTGTCCAGCAGGAAGGCCAGCTCCAGACTGCAGTCCTCATCCAAGATGGCTGAAGCCACAGCAAGAGGAAAACGGGAAAACAGTGTTAAAGAAAAGTTAATGAACTATTAAACAGTTGTCTATAAATGTAAGAACTGACTCCGCTTTCATTTGATTGGAAATTTACTGTGTAGCAATTCAAAGAAATTCAACACAGTCGAACAACAAAGGAAATTAATTAGTCCATAAAAGATTTTGTGACAAAACAAATGAATTCATGAGTGATACTGAGTAATTATTAATTTATTCCCTGTTATGTAGAATATTATTCAACATATTTCTCTTTACCAAGTTAAATATTGTCATCAATTAGCATAGCTATCAAAAACCACAAAAAAAAATTGTTTTTGGGATTTATAAAAATACATTTAAAAATGTATATATAATATATTCAAAAATCATATATAAATATATAATATTTTATAAACTATTGAGTAAATTAGATATATTACATATGATTAAGTTGGATAAAGTAGATCATACTTTTATACTATACTGAGTATATTAGATCATTGTGGGAAAGAACCTCTAACACTAGCTTGCTCTATTCTTTTTCTATTCTATCTGTTTTCTTTTTATTTATTATTATATTTAAAAGCCCTTGCTACATGTACTGTGTTAACCTAACTGAGACTTATAGCACTTATATATACTTATATATTATATACAGTGCTCTTTCTGTTGTTTTTGATTGCTTCCATTGTCCTCATTTGTACGTTGCTTTGGATAAAAGCATCTGCTAAATGACTAAATGTAAATGTAAAGTAAATGTGTTTACAACCTCAATTCAATTTTGTAATTTAAAAAGCAAATTCAGTTCTGAATAGTGCTCAGCCCTCATCTATCTGGCTATTTGTCTGTCTACATTTCTTTTAAAAGTTACATTATTCCAGAATGTTTCAGAAAATGTGAATGTTATATTAATCATCTAAGTCTCCTAATGACTGTTTTTGGATTCAAGAAGCAATGAAATCTGTCAACTGATCTTACGTTCAACACAGCAGCTCATCAGTCTTCATGCCACCGATGACTAGACATGACCTACCGGGTCTTACTCCGACATAAATAAATCATGTTCATGTTAGGAGAGCTGAATGCTTCAGGGCTCCAAAATCACTCCAGACACATCCTCCTTCTAGACGCTCTTTAAATATGCTGCTAGTATGTCTAGTATGTCATAACATGACATTGCATGTTTTTAGGCTTAAACATAAGGCATAACTTTATGTTTCTTAGACAGCATGAGACATACTGATGGTGACCTATGAGTTTATAGCACATACAGTACATGGCAAGACACTCATTGGGTGTCAAGAACAACCAGCATTTAAAGTCAACATGAAACACATTTGAAACCTATTTTAGCCCCATAATGTGTGAAACAGGATATTCAATGTGAAAATATGTAGGATGGGACATGAAAATGGAGTAAAGTGAATAAAAAAAAGTCTGAATTTACTTGCATGCATACAGACTGTCACATATTAAAAAATGAGTCGCCTCACCTTGACCCTCATGTCTTTGTGAAATAGCTGCCGTCTGTCCCCTGGTTTTAACTCTTGTTGGCCCGGTTTTTTCCTCGTAAAAATCTTGAGCCCAAACATTCAGCAAACCAAAACACAACAGAGACCAGCTCAACGTGTGAGCCATGACTGCCACTCCTGCAAAAATAATAATATATTAGTATATTATTAAAAACATGAAAAGAACATTTCCAGAATGCAATTTACCCCAAAATCAAAAGACAAAAAATAATATTTTGCATGAAGAGAATTAAGCTAATTTTAAGGCCACTGATTGTGTGATATATTTACTTTAATATATTACAAAACCATTTATAATAATGCAAATTTACAAATATTAAAGCAGAGGAAGCAATGCTTTAAATGTCATAAAAAAAATGCAATTCATAGATATTTTTCTGATTTTCTTTATGTACAGCGCATTTTCTTTCTCTGATTATTTTAATTATTTTAAAGTGATTTCCTTTACTTCAATATGCTACAAAACATTTATAATAATGCAAATGATAACATTTGTTGAAGAAGCATGCTTAAATGACATGAAAATAATATACATGCAATACAATTTTTTATTTTTTTCACATTTTCTTTATGCAAAACATAAAGAAATTTCTTCTTTTGGAATTGATGCATTTCTTCTCAAACATGAATCAATAAACCATTAACAACTTCCAAGGGCACATGAAACCCATAATTCACATTGATATTATTTTATATACAAACCTGCTTGGCATGTACTGTACATTATGGTAGTACATTACCTTCCATACAGACTTTATTACCTGACTAAAAATGCAAAGCTCTAAGACAGTAATAAAAGAAACACTCATATATTTATTAGATGTTGAAAGGTGAGTGACTCACCTTTGCCAGCAAAGTCTTTTGCCACAAGCGAGCAGTGCAGGTGTGCAGCTCAGCTTTCCTCAGGTGATGTGTGAGCGAATGAAGGAGGCTCTGAAGTGAAGTGCACTTCTGCCTGAGTCAACAGAAGTAGACGGCATCCTCAGGCTTTGTCTGCAACTGTTACAGCCCATTTCCCTCCCACTTTTAAGGAGAGGAGGACTCATCGAACTCTTTAGTTGCATTGCATGTCTCCTCAAAAAGAGTGAACCAACAAGCACACTACAACATTGCACTTTTCCAGTTATTTAATAATAAATAAAAAAATCCACTCTCAAAATATATTTAGGCCTAAATGTAAGATTTTTGGTTCTGCAAATAAAATTTCCTTCCATTTGGAAGACACTGTTTTAAGATAATATAAATCTAATTTGATGCATACTTGTCAGTCAAACATAAATGAAGCAGGTAAGATTTAAAAAAAGAAACTGAATGTTTTAAATACGTAGAAGCCAGGTTTATATATTTATCATACATTAGTCCAATTTGTTTCAACTGAATTCAATGAATTTTGCTTATTTATCTTCTCTAAAGCAACTGAATATATGTCATTGTTTTCACTTTTAAGTTTAATGCTGATTCTAAATCATTTGAATGAATGCACTTTAAAAATATATCTGACATAAAAGATGCAAATAGTTAATAAACTACACCATTTTTTAATTTTCTGTTTCATTTAACTGACAAATATGCATCACATTAAGTTAGTTACTGTGTAATCCAAATTTTATATGCAATTCAAATGCATAAATCATAAATACAAGCCTAAATATTATATTCAGATCATTTAAAGAATAATTGATCCACAAAGGAAAATTCTGTCATCAAAATCACTGTTTTTTATGAAACACAAAGCTATAGCATGACTTCAGAAGACATGCAATATAGCGCACAAGTTTTAATATGGATTACTTTTATGATTTTGTTCTGCTTTTTGGACCCAAATAGTTCATCTTGAACCATCATTGTGAAGTGAAATTGAAAAGATATGAGGATGTACAGAACTATTCTAATGTTCTGCTACTCTTGGTTTGGGCTTTTATGCCACAAAACAGACTTAAGATATATGAAATGAGACAGACAAAGAGGAATATGGGTGGAGTTAGTTTTACAAGTCTTTAGTCTTTCTTCAGAGATTCCACTGGATGCTATGGTGTTTGTCATGGTGATCAGAGGGCCTGACCTCATCTAGTCTTTTCTTTAGCAGTGTCTCGTCCCTCCATCCTGGTCGTTAGGGTATTGCACTGGCCTAAAATCTGACCACAATGTGAAGTGAGATTGTCCCTGCCATTCTGAAAGAAAGTTTCCATAAAAATCTGGTATATACACTACTGTTCAAACTTTGAAAGAAGTCTCTTTTGCTCAACAAGGCAGCATTAGTTTGATTACAAATATATATATATATATATATATATATAAACTGAAATATTGTAAAATATTATTACAATTTAAATGGCTTTTTTATATTTGAATATAATTTAAAATGTAATTTATTCCTGTGAAGCAAGGCTGAATTTTCATCATCATTCCTCCAGTCTTCAGTGTCACACGATCCTTCAGAAATCATTCTAATATGCTGATTTGCTGCTCAAGAAACATTACTATAATTAAATTTGAAAACAGCTGAGCCGCATAATATTTTTGTATATACTCTGTAATGCATTTTTGGAGGGGGATTCTTCGATTAATAGAAAGTTCAAAAGAACATAATTTATTTGACTGGATACAAGTAATAAAAAGTATGAAAAAGTATATATATATATAAAAAACTGGCCTCAAGCACTATTTGATATAAGACTAACAAAACAGAAATATATGTTCAGTAAATAGTCACATAATCATAAATATTTAATAAAATAGCACAAACAGAAAAATAGCAAGATGGCAACAATAAAGAAAAGATTAATGTTTCCACAATTTCTATACCGCATCTGGGGCATTTTTATCACTTTTGTTGGCATTTCTCCCCCGAGTCTTGGTTTTGGTTTGTGACCCGGGTGTGAGCGTATGTGACCCTTGACCCGAGATCAAGTTTGATACAAGTGTTTGCACGTCCAGAAGCCGAGGCTCTTTTCTTCAGCTGTGGTGTGGGTGACAGGGATTTCAGTTTCAGACTCCCCAGGCTATGACTGACATTGTGGAATGCTTTGTTTCAGGTACAGCACATTTCACTCTTTTAATGCTACCTATTATGAACTATAAATAAGGCTTGTACAAAACTGTGAATTTATAGAAAAAATTAATCTGAAGTGAAATCTTTTTAATATATCAACAGCATGTCTTTCTTCTGATATGAAAAAGACCCCTTTAATTTAACAGTGTTCATTTTTTTGTCAATATCCCATCATATCTTGTTCATTCATTTTAATCAGTTTTACTTTTTTGTCAGCGTAAAAAACATATAATTACAGCAAGCAAGGAACATTCTTAGAACTTTGCTCTTTCCATTTTCTGGAAATATATATAATAAGCATCAAAGGTGAGGAAACGACCAAACAGTTGGTCAGGTCAGAGTCTGGGCGAAAGTGCAGCTGCTGGGGCGTGGCTTCAGCGGTGGGCGGAGCCAACGGACGTGGTGGGAGTTTTCCAGAGATTCAAGCTAGGACAGCTGTCATTTTAGGAGGTGCTTCATCATGTTTCAGTTACAAGTCAAGCTCCAGTATCCAGCTTTTTCAACACGAAAGTAAGCTATTTTCTTCAAGACTTCTGATTCATTAGCTCTGCTAGTAAATAAAGTGTAGTAAACGGTAAAACTGTTTGCACCACAAATCAGCGTGTACGAGAAGATACTAAAATAATATGATAAACAAGTACCAGTTTGCAATATCAAGCAGCATAAAGAATTGTTTTTATAAAGCAAAAACAGGCTAACTGGAAGACATTCAAGTAAGTTACACTTCACACACTTTTATGTTAAAATAGTCTATCTGTCACTGTCACAATATTATGCATAATATTATTTCGCTGGTTTATCTTATTTTCTTGGTCTGGTCCCCAGCTGTCTGCACTTCTCCCCTCAGGCAGACATTACAGATCTCTGTGCACTTGAACATCTAATCATAAAAACAGTGTCCCCCTATGTTACTGTATCTCAGTCTTAATCAGCTAACACAGAAAGAACCACATGCCTTCTGTAATTAATTTTTAATAATTAATTATTGCCTCTCTCTCTCTCTCTCAAGTATGATGTAAGTGCATTAACAGTATATATACAATATAAAATTAACAAATCTGTACGAAAATCAGATGTATACCACATTATTATTATTATTACTATTTATTTTTTTCCTTAGTCTTACTTATTTAAATTTCCTTTCTGTTCTCAATGTCATATTTGTATTTATGTATGATTGTACCAAGAGATCCTTGGTACAATTTCCATGTGTGTTTGGATGCACTTGGTGAATAAAGTTCATTCTGATCCTTGTACTATTCTGATATTTGTACTTTCCTTGCTTACCCAATTAGCTGTGTGTGTTTTTGGAATTACTATAATTATGAGTTTTCGACTTGTAAAAAGCGTCACATCTTTGTCAGACTTGTAATGACAAGCTGGAAACTCGGAAATAGTTAAAAGGAAGGGAGGCTATAACAAGGACAGGTATGGAAAGAAGTCTTGCTCTCCAAAGCTGCATTTATTTAATAAAAAAATACAGTAATGTTGTGAAATATTATTACAGCTTACAATTACTGATTTATATATATATATTTTTTGCTCTTTTGTTAATTCTTTGGTATCGGACCATGCTTGAGTAATTATTGTTGTGACTTTTCTTTTGATTTTTGACTAAAATGTGACCTGGATATCGCTCCCAGCTTACAGGTTTGCTGATCTTACATTAAGCCAGTCTCACAGACTAGTTAAGCCAGAAAAGTGCTTAAAACAAGCCACAAGATATTCTTGCCATTCAGTGAATGCAGGGATGTTAGGAGAGATGGAGGACCATAAATGATTAGAAAAAAGTTGAACTTTTCATTTTGTTTTTATTTATACTCCAAACACTTTACATACTGTATCATCTAAAATAAATGATCTTAACAGTCAAGTCCCCTCTACATCAGTGTGCCTGGAAAGAATTACAACATAGAAAAAGGACACAGAAACAGGGTCATTCACACCGTTCCAGTTATTCCCATATAAAGCCATTCCCATATTCTCATCACTTCTGAGGAAACAGATTGTCATGACAGTGAGGTTATGAACGGCTGACCAGGTCAAATGCAATCTAAGGGCAGGTGCATTGCTCAGTTGTGGCCCGGATGCAAACTTGCTTCAACTTGATGAGATGCATGAAATGGTGACAGATTATGGCAACGTGCAGTTACGAGAACACAAAAGAATCCAGCCTTTTGACCGCAACCTCACAGTCATTAAAAACTCACACAGAGGATATAAGGACTAACATACCTAACCTTAAAGGTATGTACATCTCAGGTTCACATCCTAGAAGGACCATCATTTTTTGGAAAAGAAAGTGCTCTGCTACATGACTAAATATCCTCAGTTTAGGGCTAAAATATTTCATGCCATAATGCAATGCAAGATGCAATGAAAACGAGTTAACCCAAGAGGCGACTTACAGTACATGCTTTGAAGTGTGAACATCTGTCAATTCATCCAGATGTTCTATTCTATAAAACATATATACAGATGCAGACCAGATGACCACTATACAATTACGCGAACTGCCTGTTATTTGGCCACATATAAGTTCAGGAATGACACCAAAATTACTACACTAAAAAGTACTAGGAGCAAAATACTGTCATTTTATGCCGTTCATTTGTAAATGCAGAAGACATGCTGTTATTACTTGGACAGAATCATAGTTTCATTCTGTTATATCGATGCATGGAGGAATACACGGTGAACCAATGCATGACCTAAAGTGCTGGAAGGAACTGGAACTAGAAGGTAAACATTGCATTTTTAGGTGCTATATGGCTTGAGAGCTTTTACTAACGCAGTCAGATAGTTTTATCATCTCAAGAACCAGGCTACATAGTACACACAAAACAGTCCAATTTATTGCATATACGGATGAGCATCAGATAGAGCTGTCTCGATGATTCAGTTCTGACTGGTCATACTGTACAAATAGTGGTGATTGGCTATTTTCTTCTGAAGAACACAAAAGAAGATATTTTGAAGAACGTTGGAATCCAAACAACATTGGAGCCTATTCATTTTCATTGTGTGAACAAAAAAGGGGTGAGTAATTAAGAACTATTCCTTAAATTTTGAACATTACAATTAATTACAAGGTTTCTGCAGGTCTTAAAAAGTCTTTATTCATCCTTCCACAAATTGAGTCCTTAAAAAAGTCTTAAATCTAAGCAGGAATTCTTCCAATTTATCAATGAATTGCAATAAATGTTACATTGTTTTCCAGTACAAATATCAAAACATTCTTAAACCCTTAACTCTAAATTGAATATATGAAGTCTTGTTTTTTGAGAAACTGGATAAAATTAGTTCGAAACATGAACAAATATCTGTCAATGTGGAATGAAATCTTTTTTCCCTTTAAATTCTGTTACTTTTCTCCGAGCTCACTGGCAGATATTTGTTCGTTTTAATCATAAAAACACTTTATTTTTATCAATTTCTTATGAAACTAGACATATAAGATCTCATTCTGCTTCTTTTTATCTTGAATTAAGAATCTGTACACAGAGCAGGGGTGTCCAATCCTGTTTCTAGAGGTATATTATTAATATTTAAGTGCAAGACATTAACATTCAGAGGCTAAGTTGATGAATTATGTTCCATTAAAAGTTTTCCTTAAATTTTCTTTACTTGGTCTTAAAATCCTGAATTATCTGATAAGCATCATATGATATAATCAACTTGGTGGAAAAAGCAAAATAAATTTATCCAAAAGCAAACTTAAGCTGAAGGCAGAAGAAAATTTTAAACCTACATTTTCAAATTAGTTTAGAAAAAAAATCCCTTTTTTGAAAGGCAATATTTGACTTCAATTTAAAGCTCACAATGATTAGAGATTATCCAAGTGTAATCAAAATCAGGTGATTTTCTAATAATCATGACAGAGCCATTGACAGTCGACACTAAACAACAGCTGAAGTTTAAAAATGCTATTTTTATTTATAAAAGTCACAGTTTAGCCAAAACCAACCTATTTGCAAACTATCAAACTCCCCTACAGAAATACTTTAAACTGCACCTACTGACGGAAGACATTCTCTTAAGAGAAACCTCATTTCTGCTTTGTCTTCTGGTTCATTTTATACAACTTCCCCATATGCGATGAGCTAATGGTTTTCGCTATATCATGGCTGATTTTGATGATGATGATGGAAAGGGATGGATGGCTCAGATGATCATGTGCCGATGGAAAGGGATGGATGGCTCAGATGATCATGTGCCGAAGTTTGCAGTTTAACTCCTTCTCCTTCTCAAGCAGTCCACTGCTGTGCTTTTTATATGCCTCAAACTCCTAAAAACGTGATATGTAAAAACATTTATATGCTACTGAGACCAAGATGTCCACTGTACATAAAGGTTTTCTTTTAGCAGACCTTTTTGAGCTCATTGCAGGTGTCCTCTGCCTTCTCTAAGGCGTCCTGTAGTTCCTTCACTCTTAATTCACGGTTCACAGCTGCTGCTTCCTTTTCAAACCTGATAACCAAAAGAAATAAAATAAAAATTAAGAAAGACAGACTAAGCAAGTAATGCATTATAGACATTGGTAATATCATGTGCAAACAGAAACTCAAAGTCATAAAGAAAGTCAAAAATCCAGAACTGAACTTTTGTCTGTTGTGTTGTTTTTTTTCACTCATGTTATTCTGACCATGTATTATTGTCTTTCTATATTTATGGTGCTTTCTTTAGTCTGAAAGATGTATTTTTTATCTACTGTCCTCGAATGGAAAAATCTAATTGTATGTTTAATGGAAGGAAATTGGACGACTTGAAACTGTGTAAAAGATAATGAAAGTTTCACTTTTGGGTGAATTATTCCTTTAATTTCGCGATTCTTACCTGTTTTCTGCATCTAGTCTGGCGTTCTCAGCTTCCTGTCTTTTCCGAGCCAGCTCCTGAATTTCAGCTTGCTTGTCCTTTAACACATTGCAATGAAATCATTACAACTCCATCTGAAAACAAACAGATGTGTCCTGGACGGGATATCTTAATTGCATAAAATATTTGGGTTTTGGCTTTGTTTTGCTATTGTACTTGCTTTAGGTAATGACTTAAATGTAGTTTGACCAATAGCATGCAGGCATTGTACATAATCGACCAATTGTGGAATGCAAGAAGGTGGACTCTAACAAAGAATGGTTAAAGCAATGCAAATATGCATTATTTTTATTGCTCACCAGTATCATTTTCCCACGCTGCATTGAGAGATCAATAAGATCATCCTTTTCCTTCACAAGTTTCTCCAGTCTCTCTTGAGTGTCTGTCTCTCTCATTGACTCTTTTTCCTGAGTTTGTCTTAGTTTGAAATCCAACTCTGTTGAAAGAAATGTGTGAGGTGTTTAACAGTGTGCAGGTTACAACTGGACGACTACACACATTTAAAGACTTTGGTTCATGCTTAGCATAGTCCACATCTTTTAAATTCTCATCAAGCTTTGCTTCAGGACATTAACATAAAACATTTTTTGTTAAATTTTTAGTTAAAAATTAAAAAATACTTAAACGTTTTGGCAATATTTTTCTCATTTTCATTTAGTTTTGCTATTCTAGTTAGGCTTGGGTGAAATATGGACTAGATACCTGCACACATCTCCACAGCATTCTTCAGCTGTTTCTGTGTGTCGCTCAGCTCGTTCTTCAGCGACGCCTCTTTAATCTGATGGAGGTTGATCAGCTCTTTCAGTTTAATCTGGAAACCTGTTGTTTTCTCCCTGTTGGGATCATAACCATTCAATTCAGTTCTACTTATTTCACTGAAAGTAAACAGTAACCATCAACTTTTTCAGTTCTGGAACTATTTTTCCCATTCATTTTCTCAATATGTATTTTTAAAATGCAATCAATAAATTGTTCTAACAAACATGAGTTTGTGAAAACTTGAAAAAACAAAAGTTGGGTCTCTCTTCAGCATTATGATTTATTTATTTTTATTACCAGCAATATGGCAATTCATTAAAACTGTATTTCTCTATAGAGGTTTTTACTTCCAGAACAGACTGAAACCAAGAAGCGTTTCTTACTGATACTCTGTTTCTAGTCTCTTATGTTGCTCTGCCAAGTCTTTGAGCTCTTGAGTCAGTTTAAGGATGGTCTTCTCTTTTTCTTGCACTTCCTCACTGAAAAGCGTTTCATTTTCCTTTCTGAGTCTCTCGTTCTCCTTCTCCAGCTTCACGTTCTGGCTCTTGTACTCGTTCTTGAAGTTGATCAGCTCTCGGTGGTTGGAGGCCAGGTGCATGAATCTCTGCTCCAGCAGTTCAGATTTCTTCCTCTCGTTCTCCAGCTCCAGCTGCACATTGGCTCTCAGGTTCTCCAGCTCTGCGTTGATCTTCTCCAGAGCCTGACAGCGCAGAAGCATCTCGTCTGCTCTCTGTTTCAGGATGCAGATGAGAGTGGACTGCTCATCAATTCTTGATCGCAGCACTTCTGCTTCCGTCCTTTCTTCCTGAGAGAGACTTCTGAGCTTTTCCAGTGCTTGGTGCACATCGTCCATATCCTTGAAGGAAGGATTAAGATCTGGAGTTAAACCTGAGCTAATTCAAGTCATTATATTTATCATTTTCTGCTCAATTAGATTGTCTAAGAACCAATTCTAAGAGATGCATGAGATGCAGAATTGGCTCTAGATGGGTTTTTAAAGCCTGATACTGATATTTAGAGAAAAGGCTGTCAAATAGCTAATACAGTTGCCAGTATAATAAAATTAAAGAAGTAGTTCACCAATAAATTAAAATATGCTATATTGCTTATCTTGTATATTGCATTATTTCACCTCTGTCTGCTGTTTGGCTGTTTATATGTTGTATACTATGTTATTTACTTCATCTAAAGTGTCCTTGGGTGTTTGAAAGATGCTATATAAATAATAATTATTATTATTATGATTATTATTAAGTCATAGCACATGCAAAATTGCTGAATTTAATTTATATTAAAAATATGTATTTATTTAATTATTTATTACAATATTTACTCAAGAATATTTTACATGTATATAGAAAATGTTTGTGCACTGACAAATGCCTCAAAATTAGAAAATATTGTTGATTAATCATGTCTGGATGGTAAATTGGTCTATTTCTTGCACAGTTTCACATTGGCACTGTAAATTACATACTTTTTTTTATTACAAGAGCCACTGATAAATTTACATTATACTTTTATTAATTTAGCAGAAGTTTTTATTCAAAACGACTAACAGTTGAGAAATACAAGTGGCTCAAAATAAAGAGGCAAAAAAAACAAAACAAAAAAAAAACGGGAAGTGCTTGCCATGGAAAGTTTCTGAATGAGTTCTTTTCATGGATGTTTTTCCAGGTACAATCAAGCAAAAGGGAAAATGGGGCTTTGGCTCCACCTTTCTGCCACTCCAGCAAGAAATGGGACTGGACCATTTCAGTCAGGAGGGAGGGACACATTCACATGTTGCTAGTTTTGAGGATTCATTTTATTATTGTTTTAGTTATGGATACAGTATGATCATTTAAAAATGATGGGTGTTATTCAGAGGTTTGTTTTTGTTTAAGTTTCATTACTGAATGTTGTTTTTTAATACTCACCTCCCATGGTTTTGGTAGACTTAGGTCTATATCCTGTTTGTATGAGCCTTTTTTGTATTTGTTCATCAGGGTAGATCCTCTATTTTATTTTAGAAGCATTACAGTCATTTATTTTTCATTGGTTTAAACATTTCGTCATTTTATTTATTTTTTGCTATCATTTTATTTTTGATAGATGCACTTTCTCCTTTTTTGTGCACTGCTTGTGACCTGACTTCGTCTGCTCCATTACACAAGTAACCACAATAAAACTACCCTTGGTTACACAAGTCAAGCAAGAGCCTAATATATTATGATGGCAGATTTTTAAATAAAGCTTTATCTGAACTAGGGTATTTGTTTGGGGCAATTTGTCACATGTTTGAAATATATCAATATTATTCATATGGTTTTGTTCAGTGTACTGTAATATGTATTGACCAAAACAAGGGATTTTTTTGTATGCATATGTGCTTGCATGCTATTTATGTCCATTGTGACAACTTACCCCACGCCACTGAGACATGTTATGAAAAAATGTCGATGCGTGATATATGATCTGTTTTGTTTATTTTTATTTTCTAAAGCAGTATCGGTGGAAATGTTCAAGTTGCGTGTTAACGAAACTGAATTGGGGGAAGTCAAATAAATTCACTGAATATATGAAATAGGGTTAAAAAAAAAAGTGACAACAAGCCCCGGTGTGTTTACCCTACTGGGAGATGGTTTTAAAGGTAGAGTATCAAACCTTAGGTATTATAAAGCAAAACTATTAATTCAATCTTAAAATGAAATGTGTAGAACAAACAAACAACCAAATAAAAAAAGAAAGATTATTTCTTCCTTCCTTTTTTTTTTTTTTTTTTTTTTTTTTTTTTTTTTTTTTTTAGTAATGCGTGTCCAGTTGCTTTTTTTATTGTTTGGGCGAATTATATGTTTCAACCCACGATTTTATCCCAATCACAATATGAAAACAGTCGATGTTGACAGGCGAACAGAGATGATGAAATGGGCGTAAACAGTTTTGTATGAAACTGCGTACCTGTTTGGTGTCTTTGATCATCGTTTTGAGGTCTATTTGGATTTTCTGTGGAGATGTCATGTCGAATCTCTCAAGGCTGTGTTTCGCAGAAGAAAATAAACCAGGTTTGTTCACAAAGGCGTCTCGACCGCAGTGAGCTGCAGTGATTGATCTTCGGCTTGTGGCGATACAAAGTTTCCCCGGTTGCCCCTAGCAACAACGAATTTCGTCACGATTATTGTGCGTGTTTTCCCCTTGAACAGACTAGATTTGAGAATGTAATTCAGCATTTTAAAAATCGACTAACATTTATAACACGCGACGTTGTTCCAGATATGTATGTTTTGTGTGTTTCCCCTCAGGTTAAGCAGACTGGGCTGAAAACGCAGGTGTATTGCTCGGGTTTTACCACTAGATGTCGCCACAGCTCCTTCTCTAATGTGTGAAGAGACACTGGTGCGAAAGGCACATTTGCATTAGGTTGATTAGTAGAGTGAAGAATATATAGTTATTTTGATTAGCATTACGTTATGATCTACAGCTGTAGATCTTTTAAAAAAATCAACAGTGTTCTTTTGATTTGTTTAAGAGTTTTCCCAGCTAAGATCTTCAAACCATCTTAGGCTGGTTTAAGATGTTTTATTCAGTGGGAGCTCTTTAATTATAAAGTGAGGATCACAGGACATTAACACACATCAAATCTTTATTCAACTTTAATTTTGGCTCAGAAGGATCACTTATTAGCTAAGCATGAGAACTTTAACTTGCCTTATAGAAATTCACTGACCTTAAGTACATTTACATTTATTCATTTAGCTTACAATTGCTATATATGTCAGAGGTTGCACGCCTCTCGAGCAACTAGGGGTTAAGTGTCTTGCTCAGGGACACATTGGTGTCTCACAGTGGATTCAAACCCAGGTCTCTCACACCAAAGGCATGTGTCTTATCCACTGCGCCAACACCACCCCACAAGCAAGGCATTTAAAACCCTACTCTGCATTATTTGAGTCTGGCCTACTCAGCCTATGGAAAACTTTGAGAAATCTTGAGAATCAGAGACAGCTGTGGGTTCTTATCAATAAAAAATGTATTGCAAAAATATTGACTTGAGCATCCAACCTTCAAGTATCAAGCTGTGGTTTCACAACAGACTCTACAAAAAGCTTAGCTTCCTTAGCTGAATGTTCATTTCTATTATTTGTTAAATCTGACACAAATTTAGGAAACTTAAATTTGCTGCCCTAAACATGAAGTAAAATAGCCAGAGGCTATGCGCTGCAGTGCATTACTGATGTACAGTATCAAGATGGTTTCAGTGTTGTGATGAAAACATTTTTACAGTGCACTTTAAAAAAAAATCTTTATTTTTAAGTCTTTCTATTTTAAAATTCCTAAATTAATTCAATGTGTTACTTTTACCATTTCTTTGTAATTCTTTATGAAATTTTGGAGCGAAATTAGTTTCAGAGGAAATCCTACACCAATATTTTCAGTGTAATTATATATATATATAGCAACAGGTATCTCAGTAAATAAAGAAATGGATGATAATATTTATTATTTATAACCATTATATGATTTGTAATTTTATTATTCTAATTTATTATTCTATTTTTTTATTATTATTATAACAGCAATAAAAGCAGTGATTTGTAAATATTTCACATATAGTCTGTGACTTCACCATATACACATTATGTAGTCTAGTCAGTGACCTCGACAGGTTCCTGGGACCTAGTCAAGGATTTGATCCTGTGGGTCGAGCTGGGGGAGCGTCATATGCACGCCCTTTATCATCCACCCGAGCCACTGCATCTCAGTCCCAAGCGCTCCATCTGTCCGGCTTCATGAGAGGCTGGACACAGCAGCCGGGACCTTGCGTCACAATGCACAACATCTCCTCATTATATCTTTATGTGTGCTTCATTGCGATTGTCAAGGTATGGTGCGACTTTTGTCATTAACTTGTTTAGTATCATATTTGCACATTATTCAAGGTATACTGTAAACTGTCTAAAGTTGTTACTGTACAAAGCACAGTAAACTATTATTGCACTACTGTTATTTTGCATAGAGATTTATAGTTACCAATGATTTATATTTCAAATAAATGCTCTTTTTTTTAACTTTCTGTTTTCAACATTTTAATAATAAACAATGTTTCTTGGGCAGCAAATCGGCATATTAGAATGATTTCTGAAGGATCATGTGACACTGAAGAAGTAATGATGCTTAAAATTCAGCTTTACATAACAGGAATAAATTATATTTGAAAATATATTCAAAAAAGAAAACGTTTACTTTCAACTGTAAAAAAATAATATATATATATATATATATATATATATAAACCTTTTTGTATAAACTATTATAATATTTATTTAAAATGTTTTTTTGTGTTTTCAAATTAATTTGAGTAACTTTGCCCTATAGTCATTTTATTAGTTTTTGTTTTAATATATATTTGTTTTGTTTTAATTAATTTAGACTTTCATTCTAGTAATTTTAGTACTTCCAGTTAAATGTATTTAATTTCAGCTACTTGGCAAGGCAACAATTCTCATCTTCCACATCGGAAAACACAAAGAAACACTTCCTTTTCACAGAATACATTTTTATATGCAGCCCGCATATGACAGAAATCAATTTAAGATTATTTTTGAAGCAAATAAAAAAAAGTATAGATGAGAATAGATTAAATGTTTGTATAGTCTACAGGAAAGAGACTTTGCCTTCTGATGTTTTGTATGCCAATTCATGTTCCTTTTTATTATTATTGTGACATCATATTTGTATATCTTTGCACTGATACTGCTGAAAGAGAATGTTATGAATATTTTGTACATTTGTAAATTTGAAAATATTTTTTTGATAAGATCCTCTGGTCAGATGTTATTATGAAATAAATTATTACTTGTTCCTGGAGATTCGCACACACACACACACACACACACACACACACATATATATATATATATATATGCCAACAATACAGTAAAGTGCATTGAGAGCCAGCTGAGACTTTGTCATATGATCTGATTCGTCTTAAAAGAACAGTTCACCCAAAAATGAAAATTCACCCTCAGGCCAAGATGTAGATGAGTTTGTTTCTTCATGGGAACAGATTTGGAGAAATGTAGCATTGCTTCATTTGCTCACCAGTGGATCCTCTGTAGTGAATGGGTGCCGTCAGAATGAGAGTCCAAACAGCTGATAAAAACATCACAATAATCCACAAGACTCCCGTCCATCAGTTAATGTCTTCTGAAGCAAAAAGCTGCCTGTTTGTAAGAAACAAAAACCATTAAGACAGTTTTAACTTCAAACCATTGGTTCCAGCTAAAATACCAGTTCATAAAATTATTATATTTTTTTTTATTTTGAGGTGAATAGAAAACATGATGCATATGCATCACTTATGAACATATACCTCATCTGTGAAGTGGCCAGAATCGAGAAAAAGAGCACAGTGCTATTAAAGGAATAGTTCACCCAAAAATGACTCACCTGCTCCAAAAACAACCATAAAAGTAATATAAAACTAGTTCAGATGACTTGTGCATTATATTCTAAATCTTGTAAAGTTATACTTTGTATAAGAAACTGACACCGAATCGCATTATAAAGTGCTGATTAGTTTCCACAAAATAACAGCATACGTGTTCAAATGACATCAGGGTGAGGAAATTATGACAGAAATGGTAAACTACTCCAAATATTAATATGCAGTGACATTTTCTGCTGTAAACACATTTGAATAGAAGTAAAAGACACACCACTTCTGTCTTACAGTATATGTTCAGTTAATACTTGAAACTTCCCATCTATATGCATGTGATAATGACTGTGATATCTGGAGCTCTCTGATGTCCAATAGTTCAATAGCTTTTCATATTTAGTTTCCCATCTGATGATGCACATGTACAGTGAAATCAAAATATTTTATATGACTTTGTATATTAATTACAGGAAAACAAAATTAATATTATGTATTTATTCATCTTGACATGCTGATATGTAACTATAGAAAGTAACTGGAAACAAATGAATGCTGCTGTGAAAAATCTAATAAATTTGTTTTTATAAGAAATGCCTCTTTCTTTCACCCTCTTTTTCTTATGGTTTTAATGAGCTAATTGATATGGGTTGGGTTAATTAGTGAAAACAGCTGATACTAGTTACAGAGAAGCCTTAATTAAAAACTCTCCAGAAGTTGGTGGTGACTGTTAGGGTTGGAGAGTGGGTTATGTGTCTGTGAGATATTTTGGGAGGTCAGAGAGCTTCTGCTTGATGGAGAGCTTTGAGATCTATGCTCTTGGTTCTCTTCAAGCCTGTTCTTCACTCTTTGCAAAAGGTGTTTTTTGTTTGTTTGTTTGACAAAATGAGTCCAAAAACGAACTATTCCTGGTTCCCCAGGCAGTGAAAGGGTCTTAAAAATATATAAAAAATACTTTCTCTCTCTCTCTTAGCATGAATAACAGCCTTTTGTGAATTGTAAAGCCTTTATGGATGTCTTCACGGAACCATAAATGAACCTTTATTTTTAAGAGTGTTGAAGAGTTTTCCATTTGGAGTCATTCCATTAAGTTATGAAAAAATGTTAAAGTCTAGGTGAAACTATAGATTTTTTTTCTGTGCTGCAACATACATCCAGGTGTAATGGATTATCAAAAAAGAATTCACGAAAAAATGTTGGTTCTTCTATGTATGGGTGGTTGATTTGATGCTGAGATGTAGGTGTTGGACTCAAATTGGAGGCAGATGAATGTGAGCATAGGGTCTAAGCAAACTAAATGATCGGAGAAGGCTCGTCTTCGTCAGAATATCCATTTATGTCATTTTTCTTAAAAATTATTTAAAAAAAAAATTATAACATGATTGAATGGATCAGTTTGTTGTGGGACACCAAAGGGTACTTTATGGAAAATGCAACAATACATAAAATACATCATTTGCAGAATGAAATCCAATACTTTTCTTCCAAATTTTGAGGTGCTTATTGCAAAAATTGTGCCCGTTTTGCTCTATATGTCACTTTTTCACAAAATATGATGTTCCTTGTGTTCTTTTAATACGTGTTCCTTTAAATGCTTTTTTCCCACTTTTTAGCATTTTTTTTCTTTTTTTTGCTTTCAAAGACCATTTGTAAGATGAAGTCTTGTATTTTCCCCAAATCAGCAGAAAACTTGCCACAAAGACAGGATTCCCATCTTCCTCTAAGTCAGTTTGCAAGCATTTGTTAAATTCTCAGACCATTATCACATCCTGTATAGGAATGATTCCAAAGACATTATTTTATGCCTAATACTGATTGATATGAACTTTTGACTGCTTTACATGATGGAGAATTTTATTGATATTTTTGAATTCATCACCATCATCAAATGAGGTAATAGTAGGATTTTTTTTGCAAATTAGCAGAATTGTTTTTCAAGATTCAGAGTAGTTTAAAAATTTTTGCACACTGCAATCAGTTTCAAAGACAAATAGTCCCAAAGATGCTTGTATTAATATGTTGAGCTGCAGTGCTGTTTGCAGTAGTTTTTTTGTAGCAATGTTCAGCTCTTGTTCGTGGAAGGCATTATAATGTTGGTGAAGATGTCTGCTATTCATGTAGGCAGATACGAGAGGGGAATCCAGAAGAACTTGGCGTCCCAGCCTGCACTGTAGCGTGTTCGGGGATAACGTCCTGAAAGAGCGTGTTGCATGCATGACGTCACTTTGGAAAGGTCACTACTGGCCAGAATCTTCATGGAGAACTCCTGCACCTTTATATCTGGAGGAAAAGATTAAGAGAAATGCTGAAATGTCACATCGTTATCAGTCAAGTATTGTGTGTTTCACTGGATGAGCTTGTTTGCATGTGTTCCTTCAAATGCACCATGATATAAATCTTTAAATTCTAGTATTGCATGAAATCTGCATTGACATGACATCAGAAGCACTCACAGTCCTGCAGGTATGAGTCTCCGTAGGCTCTCCTGACCTCTGCTGGGAGGTTGCTCCACCGTTTCTTCAGATCATCTTCAATGAGGCTCAGATCGGTTACTTGTGTCTTGAAGAAGCCTGGTTCAATGATACTTACGTTCACTCCAAAGTGCATCATATCCCTCCTGATATCAGCAACAGAGAATAAAATGATTTTAGAGACATCATTAGACATTGAAGTAAAGATGCAAATCTCAAAGAAGTTAAAGTCTGGGTATGGTTTATAAGTTTAACTCAGTGAAATGTCAAAGTGTTTAAAGGGTTAACTTCAGAAAGACTGACGTTGTGGTGACTCATGACCATAGTTAGAAATGGGTTTTGTTGGCTGTTTTTAATTATAGTCAGATGATAAGTACAGCTTGTAAGCGGTATAAAATAATACAAATTATTTGTATTAATTTTAAAATATGTTTTATCTATTTTATTTATTTATTTAAGTCCTTATGACCTGTGTAATCTTTACTTTTATAGCTCTAATATTTATGGAAATTCAGAAATTGATTTTTGCTATTTTTAAAAGTCAGATGATGTTGTTGGTTTGTTTGTAATTTAACATTTTATTTTTATATATATTTTTTACTTAATACATTATGTATTTGTGAAAATGTTATTTATTTTTATATGTATTTATATTTAGATAATTTTAATATATATATATATATATAATATATATATAATACATAAAATGTATTTATATTTGAGAAAATGAATAAATATAAGCCATGATGAAATGGATTTTTTAAATAAAAGTCAGATGATTTTGTTAGCAATGTAACACAATACATTTGATTTTATGTTTTTTTATTAAATACATTTTGTTTGTTCATTTATTAAAACTTATTCATTTTATATTTAAATACATTTAATAAACACAAAATTATTTGTCAAATATATATATATATTTATTAATAAAATAAATAAATAAATAAATTATATATATATATATATATATATATATATATATATATATATATATATATATATATATATATATATATATTAAAAATAAATATATTATAGTTAAGATGATTGTCAAATATGTACTTTTGAGGCTCTAAATTTTAAGGACTAAAAACTAGGATAAAGAACAAGCACAAAACATACTACCAGTTCTTGTTGATATGTCTTGAAGTTCAGTTCCTTATTAGACAGCTAGGCATACCTCAAGCTATCAGAGAAGGCTTCCACACCATATTTAGCGAGACAATATCCTCCCCCGATGAGTGAGACTCTGCCCAGTATGCTGGCCACGTTCACCACCCGACCACGAGCTTTCTTAAGCAGAGGAAGAAACTTCAGGGTCACCTCGATGAGACCGATGAGGTTTACATTCAGAACCTTCTTAAAGTCCTCCAACTGCATCCACTCCATGGGGCCGATGGGGACCGAGATGCCAGCGTTGTTCACCAAACCCCACAGACCTGATGTAAGAAAAACGAAGAAGTGTAGTGTACATGCAAACCACACAATGAAAAGAAGAGTTTACTCACCCACAGGCCATTCAAAATGTTGATGAGTTTGTTTCTTCATCAGAACAGATTTGGAGAAATGCAGATTTCATCACTTGCTCAAAAATGGATCCACTGCAGTGAATGGGTGCCGTCAGAATGAGAGTCCAAACAGCTGATAAAAACTTCACAATAATCCATCAGTTAATGTCTTGTGAAATTAAAAGCTGTTTGTTTATAAGAAACAAATCCATCAAGACATTTTTTACTTCAAAACTTTTTTATTAATCAGTACAAAACATTACACTATTATATTAAGGCAGAAAATGACTCTTTCTTTCTTTGTTTTGTTTTTAAATAAATAAAGAATACAAAATTAACCATGGTTGTATAGTAAAGGTGTAACATTGGAGGATGTTTTCAATGGAGGAAGTGTTATGGATTATGGATATTCTGGCCAGAAGCTGTTTAAAGTTAAAACATCTTAACTGTGGATTTGTTTCTTACAAACAAACTAAGTTTTTTTCTTCACAAGACATTAACTGATGGATTGGAGTGGTGTGGATTACTTGTGGATTATTGTGATGTTTTTATCAGCTGTTAGGACTCTCATTCTGACGGCACCCATTCACTGCAGAGGATCCATTGGTGAACAAGTGATACAATGCTACATTTCCAGAAATCTGTTCTGATGAAGAAACAAACTCATCTAACATCTTGAAGGACCCGAGATGCATGAGTAATCTGTCAGCAAATATTAAATTTGGGGTGAACACAACCCTTTTAAGGTCGAAAGGTCATTGAATTCTGCAAACAAGCATGTCAGGTGCATTATGAGGGAAGTATGTGGTTCTATAATAAACGATGCAGCTTTGGTATGAGAATGGCATTTGGCTGAAGATGCCCCTTCAGGTCAACTAAAAGCGCTTGTCCAGGAGTTGCAGATTTATGAGTTGGTTGGTCGGCTTTATCTCTCGCTGTGCTTGACTCGAGCTAGGGTGTCCGTCCAGGGCCGTCGCAAGTGGGGTGAAAGGTGGTGACAATTATAGGGGCCCACGGCCGAGGGGGGGCCCCCGGCGATCTCAGCCGTCTGGCTGAGGCTATCCTAAAAAGACGATCAGGACAGTTGACAGGCCACTGCTGCGTGTCGTCACGAAAGCTTAACATTTTCATGTGTTTTTAAGCCTGACCACTTTCCAATTTAAACATTTAGAAAGAGTTTAAACCATTCAAAACACAAGACGCGGAAAATCTCAACTCGCGCGCTGTGTTCGGTGCGCACGCATCTTACAGTCTCAGAGCCGCGTCTGAGGGTGTACTCACACTAGGCACGGTTGCCATGAACCGGCCCGAGTACGATTGTCCCCCCTCCCCACTCCCCCTCTGGCCTGCACTCACATAGGGTTTCAGCATTCGTGCCGGAGCACGCTTACGTCATTATGGTGCGCGACGGTTTCGGGATAAACAGGAAGAGCGGCGCTCTCTGAACACAATGGAGTCCATCGCTCGTTTTTTTTTGTGGATAATTTTGTGTCGTTTGGTCCACGGTGGTCCACAGCCCTCTCACAGCCTGTTGTTAAACAGATGTGTCGCCTTAGTGGCGCGAAAATTTTCACGTAATCGTGCTGCTCGTATGAGGAGGTTTGCAAGGTACCAGCTGAGTTTTTGGAGCGTCGCAAAACCGTGACGCCACCCGTCCTGTTCCGTGCTCCAGCACGGTTAGCGCTCACACTGCATGCGAACCGCGCCCGAGTCCAACTGAACCGTGCTCTGGCCCACCTCTTCCAAGCGGGCCAGGGCCGGCCAATCGAGCCGTGCCCGGGCACGGTACGGAGCACTCACACTAGTCAAACGAACCGCGCTTTGGTGGTCAAACGCACTCGGGCACGGTTCAAACTGGCTAGTGTGAGTACACCCTGACAGACAGCGACACTAAACCCAGCTCTCCTTTGCGAAGTTCTCCTCGAACTTCCTCCTGCACCTGAACGAACAAATACAAATTGCAGTTTAAACAAACAGAAAAGGATGTGAAAAAGCCCATTTCAGCACCACGGTGTTAAGTGAAAGTAAACAGTTAAGAAAAATATCGGATGTGTATTTTATTGGATGGTTCATCGTCTCTTAAAGTGACCGCGCCTAATTTAGCTACTAGCTGCTGTAGCCTAATGTTAATCCAAGATTTTTTTACGTTTTAATAGTAGGTGCAGGACACTATAATTAATTTAGGTAAGAGAGTATAACAAAATAAAGCGAGCTGTGACATATTATACTCAAAAAATCTTGATACATTGGACTACTAGTGAAATTGATAGAAAAAAAAATGGGACCAAAAATTAATCACACTTTGACCTCACCATGCTTACGTGTTTTTTTGTTTTTTTTCTGAATTGCTAATGCAACCTTTTCACACCACAGACTGAACAAAATTAAGCATTGATTGGTAATTGTTCAACAAAGTATTGATAGTTGTGCAAATATTGTCATACTAACAGTTGTCTGAAGTTTGGTTGATTGTAATCCATTACATATCTTTCTATCAAAGTTATCTTACATTATCAAGATGAATTTGTTCTGACAGTTTAACTCTGATTTATTATCATATTTTATTACCATTTTATAAACTAGAGCAAATAAACTGTGATAATGTAAGAAATGTTGAAGGTGTCTGAATACATTTTGGTTTGACTGTTAATTTAATTTTTACAGTGAAGACTATGCAGTGCTATTTTATATTTAATTATTTGTTTTCTGTACCTGGACACCTACAAACATGAAACAGCTCAAACATTGTGGAATTAGCACAAATAAATAAATAGAATGAACAAACAATTTCAAACAGGGCCCACTGGTACTGCCTGCACTGGGGCCCCGCTGACCCCAGCTACGGCCCTGTGTCCGTCTCACCTCTCTCTCCGGTCTCTCTGCGCACGCGCTCCAGCGCTCGATCGACGCTCGCGCTGTCGGTAACATCGAGCAGAAGCGTCTTGAGTCTGGGGGAGGCGGACGCGCGCAGTCTGGAGGCACCAGGTTCCGTGAGACACGCGGCGAGCACGTGAAACCCCCGCCGGTCGAGCTGCCGCGCCGCCAGGTGTCCGAAGCCGCTATCGCAGCCCGTCACCAGGACGTGCTTCTCGTGGATGCCGGTGATCTGACGGGAGTCTCGGAAGAACCGGACCGCGGCGACGAGCGCGAGAACGACCAGAGACCAGCAGCAGCAGCAGCAGCAGCAGCACAGCAGATCCGCGCAGAAGAACACCTATGATGATGTACAAAACAAAACAATTCCATACAGACTTTTCAGGCAACATTTTTCCACCTTCCATTTACTAGATTTGAATGATTACACACACTGCACTGAGAAATACTCAAGTGAATATCTAATAATATGTTATTAAAGCAAAATATTACTAGAAAAGATTTACTAGACACGCCCATGACTTAATTCATGGGCATTTTTAATTTCAAATGTTTCTTACCATTAGATATTTACCACGGTAAATGCAATTGTAACAGTTATTGTAATTACAAAAACACTGTGGCATTGATGTTTGACTCCACTTTCATCAATCAGTCAATAAATACAGTAATGGCAGAAATATTTTAAAATTGATTAAAAATTAATTGTAGGTGTGTATATTTATTTTCTTTATGCATTGATATTTTATCTTTATTTTCATTTATTCAGGTTTGAATATATTTTTTTTATTCATACATTTATTTATATATTTTTATTTATTTTATTAGATTTTATTTAGCTTTGTATGTGAATATTTTTAATATTGTTTCTTTATATACATTTTAATGAGGATGTTTATGTATTTATGCATATATATATATATATATATATAGTTATTTTTTCCAGGTTAATTTTAAGAGATAAGTGTTTTCATTCTCATATTTATAAATTATTATAAATATAACTTTGAAAGAAGAGACAGGAGAGCAAAAGCTGTGACAAATAAAACTCAGCCAACTAGACTGAATTTGTGTTGCTGGCAGATTCCTATTATTTATTCATTAGTTCAAATTAGGTTGTGCAACTGTGTGAAAGTTTATACGCATAAACCTCCATTGGGACTGACCATATTAAAACTGATTATAGTGCACAACCAATGGAGAAACAAAATATTGTTTCAATGTCTGGCTGCATGAAAAAAAACACTTAAAATGTTTACATTTTGATCAAGAATTAAGCAAAAATATGATTCTTTGCATTATTTTTATTACAATTAATGTTAATGACAGTTAATGCCTCTCAGGCATGCCGCGGTGCATTCCTGTTCGACTGGTGAGAAAGGGAACGTCTTGGGTTATGCATGTAACCTTAGTACCTCGAGAGGGAACGATATGCTCTCCCCTCGCCATGCCTATTCTCCAAAGTGTCCACTAGAGGACCCCACATCTTGTTCCCTAGAAGGGGAACCATGTTACATGCATAACCCGAAGACGTTCCCTCATTTCACTGCTAATGATTTATAGCAAAAATAATTTCTACTTCAAAGACAGAAATGACCTGATCATGTTCAGAATTGACTAACGTACCATGACTAGTGCAGTTGTTAATACTCCTTCACTGAGAAAAACAGTAGATCTTGCTTCCGAACCCCCGAATCTCACTCCTGTCCTGATCCCGCTGCGCAGAAGAGCTCAAGGGCCACAAACCGACTCCGGGGTCCAAGGGCACCACAAGCAATAAACGTCATTGAGGTTGTGCAACTCAACCTATGGCCTAGTTTGGCTTCTAAACATTCATTACTTGGTTTCTTTGGCCATGTTACACTGTAGCTGTGGTCAAAATAAGTCGTGAAATTAAACTTTTGACAGGTTCTTATTTAGCAGATTAAATAACACACGCTTGTATGATGTTGGTATGGTGATGGTGTAATAAAAGTTTTTATCAATCTTTTAAAGAAATGTATTCAATTCTGAGCTTACATAATCATATCACTGGTTTAATATTCTCTCATGAAAGTTGAGATAATGAGAGGATATTTATATTGGGTAAAATATAATTGAAATGCTGTAAAATTAAGGAAAAATATTTATTTGTGATTAGAAAATCTTACAGGAAAAATGAGACCCCCCAAAAATGTTACAGAAAACATTTTAAAATTTAGTTTTTTATTTATTCAATATTGGAAAAATGTACAATAAAAGTTTTAACTGATTCACATGTGGATCATTTTATAATTAGGGCACTTTTCATGTCCATTATAGATGGATAATTGTATTCTAACAATTTTCTTCAGAAATACTGTTATGTATACACAATATGAGAATATGCACTACAATCTCTTACAAATATTTTGTGCACACTGTTTTTCAGTTTGCTTGAGAATGCATTAATGTCTATTAAATTATAGTTTTTGCATTTAAAATGAGTGGTTCTTGAGTTCAAAATAATGCGTAAAGATGTTAAAGTCAATATTCTCTGTATTAAATTTAGTTCTACAACCTAAATGCCTTAGAAAAATTGAGTTTAACATTTTTTTAGTTTGAAAGAAATTATAATTCAGTTAAGAAAATACGGTTTATTCCATCAATGTGCTGCATAGGTGCAACATAGAGAAGTGGCTGTTTATGCTTACAGAACCGAAGCTTTTGGATGAACAGCATTTTTTAAAACGAAAGCATCTGAGATGAAGGTTGGCATATAGGAGAGAGGCAGCCAGAAGAACTTGGCATCCCAGCCTGGAGAATATCTGGTCCGAGGATGAACCGCAGCCACAGCGTGCTCCATACAGCTGACCACCTTCATCAGATCTGGATCCAATATCTTTTCAATCTTCTCCTTAATCACCAGCTTTGCTAGAAGCACAATCATACAGACATCAGGAGTTTATTTAGGCTTTTAGAACTAGTGCAAACAGTTTGAGAGTGCGGACTTAATTTATTTGAAGCAGGTTATTGGACTCAAACTCACTTTTGTCTATGAAATCACTGCCATACTCATCCTTGACCTCCTGAGGCAACCTTTTCCATAATCTCTGCAGATGGCTCTCAAAGATAGTGGAGTCAGTAACACACGTTTTGAAGAATCCAGGTTCAATGCATAAAACCTTGACTCCAAACGGTGCCATGTTCCTCCTGGACAACAAAGACGCATTAAATAACTAAAACTGCCAGATATGAAAAATAAAAAAAAATGGATTCTGGAAATATTGTTGGTTTAGTGGTAAATTTAAACTTGCACATGAAAATATTTCCAGTGTTATTACTATTATATTATATTTATACATATTAAATGAAAAAAAAAAAAAGGTGATTGTGAAATTTTTTATGTATGCAACAAACTGTAATAAGTTTAAGTTCAAATACTAAAATTACTAAAACGGAAATAAAAAAAGAATTAAAGTTATACAGAAATATAAAAACAAATATAAAAACATTACAAGCAAATGTGAATGAATGAGTGAAACTGAAAATATACAAATAAAAGCTGATTCAAAAAATGTATAAATACTACAACAGTATATACATAATACTACAATGACAGCTTTTTTAAAGGATAGGATTTTTTCCTCTCTCTTTCGCTGTAAATGAGATTTTGTGAATTTTCAAAAAACGATCGATCACAGGACATACTGACCTTAGACCGTCATTAAAGGCCTCTACTCCATACTTAGTAATGCAGTACGCTCCTCCCAGAGTACTAATCCTTCCGAACACACTGGCCACATTGACCACTCTGCCTTTGGCTTTCTTAATGAGCGGCAACACGCTCAGAGTGATGGCAACAACCCCGATCAGATTGACATTGATCATTTGTTTGAAGTCCTCGATTTCCAGCCAGTCATTGGGAGCAGTTGGGAAAGAGATCCCAGCGTTGTTGACCACAGCCCACAGACCTGCAAACACGAACAACAAAATAAAATGATTTTAATTCATCTCAAGGGAGACTGCTAAATAAATATCCTTTATTTTACTTTACTTTGTTGAGAACTAAAAAAATATTTACAAAAACATTTTTTTAATCACAGGAATTGTTATATACTGGTTATTAATATCATCTAAGTTTTCTGGAAATACCCCGTATAATGTGCATTACTAAACATATGTATTGTGTAGGATAACATGCATTTATGAGCAAATGTCCTATTGCTGAATGAGCAATTAAATGAATTTCTTTACATTTTTTATTTTTACTTTTTAAATCAAATCTTGCACTAAGTTTTTCAAGGCATCTATTTAAAATCAGGAATTTATCTAAAAGTGCACTCTTAATTTCTTAATGTTTTAATTATCTCTTATGTTCACCAAGGCTACATTTATGTGCTCAGAAATACAGTAAAAACTGTAATATTGTGAAATAGTATTATAATTAAAGATAACTGTTTTCTATTGTAATATATTTTGAAATGCAATTAATTCCTGGGATGCAAAGCTGAATTTTTAGCAGACATTACCTTAGCATCAAATGATCCTTCAGAAGTTTTTGTGACTTACCCTTCTCTCCCACCAGAGTTTTAATGGTGTCTGCGGCTTTTTTGATGCTATAATTATCGGTCACATCCAAATGCAGCGTTGTGAGTTTGTCAGAGCAGCACTTCTTCAGCTCAACTTCTCCCTTCTCCGTGTAGCAGCCAGCGATGACACGGAAACCCTTTGTGTCCAGGTGTTTGGCCAAGAGATTCCCAAACCCTGTGTCACAGCCTGTGATGTACACAGACTTCTCTGATTTATTGGGAACTCGTCCCAGTTCTCTGAACCACCGATACACATATAACAAGACTATGAGACCTACAATGTACAGGAACATTTCTGCAAAAGAAAATTAATTTGTTTTCATAAGAAAGATGATCCAGATTCATGCAAACTCCCCCCAATTATACAGCAACAACAAAAGAGACACGAATGAGAGTGCATGTGGTCAAAGCTCCCCTTATGAAATACAAAACCTAGTGAACCATTAACTTTTTGGCTGATTGCAGAACACTGCAAACAGTATGAAGGAAAAATCCAATGATACATTTAAAACAAATATAAAAACCAGTATATTAAAAAGGAATAATATTAATAATGTTTGTCTGTTTCTTTATCTTTTAATATTGGATAACTGTGCAAGTAAATCTGTGATTGTGAAACACAAAGAAGCCACTTTCCAAATCGTGAATGAATCATTCGTTTGAATCGGATCTCTCAAAGAATCAGTTGAACCGGTTCACACAAGCCGATATAAAGGATTCATTGACGAATCGGGCTGAATCGGTCGCAGCGGCAATCTGGAGTCAACAATTTCACTATTGTTTATTTCGAACACAACCGATTTATAACCGAATAAGTAGCGAATTGTACCTGGGGATAGAAACAATTATCAATAAAGTAGCCTAGACCTACTTTGATTTTAAATATTATAAGCATTTGGGGGGTGAACTGAGATGTGACTGACGGAAAGTAAGTTAAACATTTCTCAAATAAAACGTGCTACAATGTTTGAAACTTGATTTTTTTTTGTACAGTTTTAGCAAAGCACACAAACTTGCTTTAATAAAATGTAATTCAATTATAACGTGCAAAAATGTGTAATGGAAAGGAGTGTGTGCAGAATTGTTTATTGTAAAAGGTTTGAAAGGAAATTAATCTTAGCTGCAGCACATTCAATTGCAGTAGCCTAAATGTTATAGTATCGTAGTATCTTTTATTATATTAGGCTAGCTTTAAAAGGTTTTTAGAACATGGTGACATCGATCGGATGCTCTGGATCACGCGATTGCGTTCGAAGTAAAAGAACCGCGGAATCTAATTTGGACAAATCGATAGAAACACCGGTGCTGTCCAAATGAACCGTTTGAAAGAACCGACTCCCGAAAAAGACTCGGTCGGACATCACTTCAGCAAAGCGGGGGGTATAACCTAAGATATCAACAATAGTAAACTTTAATTTACACAGTACTTTTGCGTACTTGGAACGTATGAAAGAAAGAAACCAAGCTAACGTTGTTACAACACTGAAGTGCCTTTATAAGAAAGCGCGTGATCAGTAGTCGAAACTGTCCTGACAAAGAACTCTTTTGCAAACAGCATTCATTTAACGTTACTAAACACAGGAATTTGCTTACTTGACCCTTTGTGCAAAATTGACTTTACAAACCGCTCGTATAGGCTACTTACCGTTGCTTTCTTTAAGATGTATGTTTCTAGAAACTAGTCAGTCGTCTCAGTAGTTTTGTGCATGTGTTTGTTCTTCGTTTCGGCTGTGCATACAATACCGGTTAACTGAAGTATCCAAGTGTCTGCTATTATGTAATACCTGTCCCGTGTTGTTCCTGCAGGGGGCGCTGGTGATCAGAAAAGACCGTTCCCTTCTCAGATGCATTGAGAATCCACACGGATTTAAGTTTGGCAGCTGGTAGGAAATGTGACAGTCGTACTGGGAACATTGGGAAGGTCAGATAAAACACCAGAGATACATTTCTCCAGCATTTTTCTTGCAATTGCAATTTAGCTTGGACTGATGGATGGTGATGTTGGAGATGATGTTGGCATAGTTTAGATGGTTTTTTTTTTATACAATAAAAACTCCAGACACAAAAGACTTAATGCATCACCTTTTGGAATTGATCAGTATTATTATTAATATTATTTCTTATTTTTTTAGCAGTTAATTTACATTTAAGAATTTAATTCATACATACAGTACAATAATAAGAAATAGATTTAATAAAAAATATTTTAGAGGTGTCACAAATATTTTAGAAAATGTAATGTAGGTCTAGGTATATAGTCACAGTCCTAAGCAGGGATATTATTTATTATTTTATTATAGTATTAATTAATATTTTTTAATTTTCGTTTTTATATTTTCAGTTTTCATTGTAATTTTTTTTATTAAGCTTTAATTTATTTCATAAAATTGTATATTTTATATTTTTATTTCAGTTTCAAGGCAGCATTTCTATTTTCATTTTAATTTTATTTTTAAGCTAAAGTTTATTTTGTTTTATTTTATTCCATTTTCATTATAATGAACTAAAACAGTTTTTAATCGTTTTACCTTTAATTTACTATAGCAACGCTGGTACTTAGAAACAGATCAAACACAGCTTCCTGTGTTTGTGAATCTATAAACAGTGCATTCCTGAACACAGGAAGCGACCTCAGACTTCTTTGGAATCAGTTCTAAGCAGGAATCATTTGTGTTATTGTGAATCCTGTGGCTGTAACAGCTCAGAGCTGCTGCACAAGTCATTGAGGTGCATTCACATACAAAAGGACTTAAACAAAACTTCGTAAAGAGATAATGTGGCATGCACTGCTTCAAAAGAAGTTTCAAGATTGCTGTATGAGCTGGGACACAGAAGAAGATGAGATTAATTGGATGCATATGAACAGACACATCTCTAGTCAGTCACTGTCTGGAGGTATAGTAAACATCAACATCAAGAATTTAATCATTTTTAGGCCTAGGATCCATTGGTGGATAAAGAGACGGAGCAGAGACTTAAAATGGAGTGTTAAAATGAAGAGAGTTGTATTTTTATTAGCTAAAGATAACTAAGATTATTAAAAACAAATGCATTGCTCACTGTTAGTGATGAGACCTTATTGTAAAGTGTTACAGGAATGTTTTTTAAATCCACTCAAATCCATTATCATGTAAATATCTTGATGTCAAGGATTGATATATGATGTACAAATAACAAAGAGTTGCATGATGCAACTTTATGGCAGATTATTACAAACAACCACACCAGCCTTTATCATTTTAACTGTACAAAACTGATTAATAAGTGATAAGTGATTTATCGCAGGCCAGAAATTACAGTGCAGTTATTCACCGTTCGGTCACTGACCTAATTTTACACACTTTTCCACATGATAGTACATGTGAGAGCGTGTTTTTTAATTAATTTATTTATTTTTTGACCGCATTTAATCCTTTTGTTAACTTGTTTATGAAAGATTTTGTCACTGACTAATATTAGAGTTTCCAGCATAAATATATGTTTCCAAATATTTAAACCCTGTTTTATGCATGTTTGGCATTCTTTTGTCAGGCTTTAATTTGCTGACAAATGTATGCATGCCAAATTTGTTGCTGGACACGATTTTAAATGCAATTTTTGTTTTTCAGTTGTGTGATTCATTGTCTGGCCACCAGATAGTACACTGTTGCATCTATTATTTTGGTATTTCTCTTGTGCAAGAAAATCAAATGTTTAGTTTAAATTTAGTCATCATTCTTATGATATATATTTTCAGATCCTTCAGAGGTTATGAAAATGTACTGTTTTGATAACGATTGACGTAGGATGTACCCTCAGCGTCATACGTTTTATCGGCGTCATAAATTTGACTGTTATGAAGGCTCCCAGAACATCAACAAAAATAGTAATATCCATTTCCGATTTTGTCAAAACTCGATCAAAGCAATTCCCTAATTTCTATATCTATGTGATAAATGATCCATTTTAAAGCTATACGTCTGTCTTTGTAATGTAGTAGTCAATGTAATGTCAAATATTGCAGTGCAATGCAATGTAATGCACTGGACTCAGATAGAGGGTAACATAGGAGATTTGTTATCCATTATTAATCATTTAAATTGTTTTTGAGTTGACAATCACCAGAAGGGTTCAATGACCGCTTGGCTGTTAAACTATCACCTATTAAATGATCCCCTTCATACATGATGCATTTATTAAATCAGGCCAAATGCAATATTACACTGGAAAAATGGCAAAAAAAATGGCTAGTAACACACAGAGTTAAATGTGAAATGTTGAAGTAGAAAGACTAATCCAAAAAACCTACTCCAGTTATCTTTATATTTTTAAATCATAACCAATATATATTTTTACAGTGTACACTGAAAAAAAAGATGATAGTACATTTCAAAAACAGTTGTAAAGAAATCGCAAGTAACACATTAAATTAATTGAATTAGAATTTTTGTAAAAAAAACAAAAACAAACTCTACTCATCTTTGTTTAATTTACAACTTTGAAAAATCTACAGTGTAGTTTTTCTACAGTATAGAAAAAATATATAAAAATAACTTGGACTGATTTAAATATAATTATGGCACTGTTATCCAATGGTATAGGTACATTATAGACCTTGTATTTTATAGCAGCATGATTCTAACCAAAAAAATGATGAATTATAAATTAATAAGGAAGACAGATCTGTCTCTCTATTTACTGTATCATCATACCTAATATTGCAAGCCCAACCTTATAGGTATGTCTTAATAAACCAACAACCCAACGGTCATTCAACCCAATTTATTACTTATGTTCATGAGATGACATTAATAATCCGCAGTAAACTTCATTGTGATTTGATGAGTGATAAATAAATGTGATCAATATCAGGAACTCATTTACTCCTTTGACACTATTTTGAATCTCTGTTTAGCGTAGAGAACACACCGTGCACACATTGACCTTGTCAGACGGTGATCAGGTTATGTCTTATCAGTCTAATAAAGGGGAAGATAGTGTAGAAGGTGTGGAAAGACTGCACTGATAGAAGAGCCCCTCTGACTTGAGACAAACGCCACTGAGAGCAGCTCCTCACAACAGGTATGAATCAGTCCTTCTTGCTTACTCTATTATAAAAAAAAGATTAACAATTACTACACTGTTTAGTTATTTGATTGAGAAGTGTAAATGGTGCTCTTTTGAAATGTTATTTGTGACCCTGGACCACAAAACCAGTCATAAGGGTACATTTTTCGAAAATGAGATCTATACATCATATGAAAGCTGAATAAATACGTTTCCATTGATGAATGGTTTGACAATATTTGGAGAAATAAAACTATTTGAATATCTGGAATCTGAAGGTGCAAAAAAAAACAATTCAAAATATTGAGGAATTCACCTTTAAAGTTGTCCAAATTAAGTTCTTAGCCATTACTAATCAAAAATTAAGGTTTGGTATATTTATGGTTGGAAATTTACTAAATATCTTCATGGAACATGAATTTTACTTAACCGCTATTGCTAAAAATAGACTCAAGCAATTTAAGACTGGTTTTGTGGTCCAAGGTCACATATGAAGTTGGAAATGAGATCTTTCTGATATCTCAATCGTTTCATCTATGCTGTAAAAAATATTTTTCAAACTTGTACATAAAACAAAGATGATTTCAGTCTTTCTACTTTAAAATGGCATGTGTAATTCAATGCGTTACCTGCAATTTTTGTAATTATTGTGAAATTTTCTATTAATACCGTTATTTTGTTCTCGAAGATGTTACTAATCATACATGTGTCTCCAAGAGTTTAAGTAGATCTGTAATGTTCTATACTGCTCTCTGACTCCAAAGTTTGAAATCTCTAGTTGGAGATTTTTAATTATGAACATATTTCTAATAATCCAACTATCAAATTCTCCCAAAACAAAATGAAATGATCTGCTATTGACAGTATTTGCCTTGTTTTCTACAGTAACTGGCTCATTTGTGTGTTTTTATTAATTCTGTGTTTATTTTGTCCATGCACTAATGGTTTTTAATTATTCTTTGAATATTTCATCAAACATAATCATGCGAGAAGAACAGTTTAGGATTCTTAATATTCAGTAAATTTATGACACAACAAAGCATTTATTCTTATCTATAGTCATTAAACAAAGACAATAAGACAATAAACTTTTACCTACTATTATTAATCTGGCACTTCATATTTATTATTTAACATATATGTATGTGATTTGATGACGTTGGGAAGTTAAAACTGACTAAACTGATATTTTTTCTGTAAAACCATATTTCAGATGCATCCAAACTGAAAAATGAAGAAGAATGAAGGTGAAAACTCTCCCGGGGACAGTGCAGATAAAACCACGAAATCATACAAAGCTGATGATGGTATGAACTGTAGTGTGCTGTGTTTAATTTTGAAAGCATTTATTTATTTATTTATTTTGAAACACTTCCAATTAAGACGTACTTGTAATAATTAAGAAAAATTATTTAATGTTTTACTATGTGCAAATAATTTCTTCTCTTTTTTTACAACACAGATGCTGACCTCAAGTGAGTTTAATTTTTTTGTCTTGTATATATAATATATAAATGAAATATGGCAAAAATGCCACAGTAAGTGACACTTGTTGAATTTCACACCTCAAATACATTTCTTAAAGGAATAGTTAATTCAATTCAATTCAAGTTTATTTGTATAGCGTTACAAATCGTTACAAAGCAACTTTACAGAGAATTATGTTTCTACAATATTTAGTAGTAGCTTATAAGTGGTGACTGTCAGTTTGTGCACGTATGACAGGATTTTTCAGAAAAAATAATACAAGACGTAGTCAACCAGACGATGAACATTATTAATATTATTAATTAATAATTATTATATGATGCAGTCACACTTGTAGCAATATTTGTTAGTTCTGTTTGTTGATTCAAGGTTAGCATCATCTGGGGTCCTCTGAGGGTCAGCATCATCTCTTCTCAGGTGTTCTGGATCCAGACTGGAGCTTGTGTAAATCCTAGTTATCACGGGATGTAAATCCCTTGGCAAAACATAGAAACAAATAGAGACATCATTAGCATAGCTGCTGATCCAACAAAGTAAAATTAATTAGTTTAACCCAAGCTAAAGAATAAGAATACACATTTGATCAGATGCAACTACACTCACAATTTAAGAGATACATTATTTGAATGCTTGGCGAAAGAGATGCATTTTTATTCTAGATTTAAACAGAGAGAGTGTGTCTGAACCCTGAACATTATCAGGAAGACACCCTGATGAAGGCATGTAGCCGCAACGCGTAGGTGTACCTCTCACCATTTTTAAAAAAAAGCAAGCCAAGAATGTAATAAAGGCTTTTTAATTTTTTCACTGAGATATTCGAGTGCCTTGGAGTTCTTGTCTTCAGAGATTTACTATCCCACAACCAAAGAGCACCGAGACTTTATACCCCATGCAGCACTTTTGTTTTTGCATTACTTTGAATTATCAGGAAGGCTATTCCAGAGTTTTGGAGCCAAATGTGAAAAAGCTCTACCTCCTTTAGTGGACTTTGCTATCCTAGGAACTACCAAAAGTCCAGCGTTTTGTGACCTTAGGGAGCGTGATGGGTTGTAACGTGGTAGAAGGCTAGTTAATTCAGAAATGAAAATTTGCTGAAAACGTTCTCGCCTTCAGGAATTTTTAAGATGTAGATGAGTTTGGTTAATATGGAAAGCCATATACAGCTTGGATCATCTGAGGCTGAATACATTTTCATTTTAGGGTTAAATTTTCCTGTAATATTTTATTTTAGTCTAGTGATGGGTTTAGTGCTTTGGTAGACAGTTTTTTTGTTGTTGTTGTTGAATGTGTAGATAATATGAAGTGAATATGAAAAAAAAAACACATTTTATTTACACTATTGCTTTGATATGATGTAGGTTTGATTTACAAGTACAAGCAAAGATTCTTTAGATTCAGTTATCATAAATGAACTGTGTAGATGTATAGAGTTGGCCTCATAAAGTACTGCTCATAAAAATCCACCTAAGCTGCAATAAAGTATCTAAATTCTGTCTGTGTTTGAAGGAATGGCAGTGACAAAACCAAAGAGAAAGTGCTGACCGTTGGATTCTTTCAGCTGGTAGGCATCTCAGTGTGATTCTGCTACTCAGATTGATTTCATTCATGATTTCTCTCTAACGTCACTGTTTTTGGTCTCTGTCCAGTTCCGCTTTGCCACATGGAAGGAGGTCTTGATGATGGTGGTGGGAGGTGTGTGCTCTCTGGTCCACGGCGCCGCGTCTCCTCTCATGCTGCTGGTGTACGGCATGATGACCAACACCTTCGTGGACTATGAGCTTGAGGTGCAGGAACTGGCCGACCCGAACAAAACCTGCATTAACAACACCATCACCTGGCTGGACGGGACTGTGGCCGAGCGGCCGGACAACAGCACCACGTACTGTGGGTGAGTGAGGATCCATCTGATGATTGGTCAGATCATCTGTCAGGCAAACTCCTGCGAAGGGTCAGTTGAGGGCATTATGACAGTACAGAGCTTTTAAATATAAACATGGGAGAATTTGATGAGAAATATTTGAGTTCCTTAAGACTGAATTTGAGTTAATTGAATCTGAGATATTGATAAGATCTCTTATGAAACTCAAGAGGAGAAATGCATATGATATTACTAGCATAACAGTGGAACATTATAACAGTGGAAGCTAATTCCGTATTTTCGAATAATATTACCAAGGGGCAACATATATATTGAAAATAGAAGGAGACCTAGGACGGATCCTTGTGGCACTCCATATGTTACTGGTGATGACTCCTCATTTAAATAAACAAAATGGTAGCGATCGGACAGGTAGGATCTAAACTATCTTAGAGCCTGCCCTTGAATACCTGTATAGCTTTGTAATCGATCTAGGAGTATGTCATGATCTATGGTGTCGAACGCAGCACTAAGATCAATGAGATGCAGCCTTGATCTGACGCAAGAAGCAGGTCATTTGTAATTTTAACAAGTGCAGTTTCTGTGCTATGGGGGGCCTGAAACCTGACTGAAATTCTTCATACAGATATTTTTTTTGCAGGAAGGAGCTCAATTGAGCAGACACAACTTTTCAAATTTTTTTGACATAAATGGAAGAATAGGCCTATAATTTGCCAGTTCCCTAGGATCTAGTTTTGGTTTCTTAATAAGAGGCTTAATAACCGCCAGCTTGAATGGTTTTGGGAGGTGACCTAAAGATAACTGCGAGTTAATGATATTGAGAAGCATTTTTTTAACTCTTGTTTTAATTAATATATTCTATTAATATATATATATATTATATGTGTATATATGTGTATGTGTGTGTGTGTGTGTGTAGAATATTTTTTTATTTACATTAATATATTTAGATTTTTATATTATATAAATATTTATTACATTTAATTATTTATTTATTTTTTTTTTACTTTAGTTTTTTTTTTTCAACAAGTTTAATAGCCAGAAGGCTTTTAGGGAATTAACTGGAGGATTGGTTCAAACATTGTCAAATGTGTCAATTTGCAGTTTGTAATTCCAGCTGCATATTTTATATGTTCTTGCTCTGTCCTTCTCTACAGGGTGGATATTGAAGCTGAAATGTCCAAGTTTGCATTGTACTATGTTGGAATTGGAGTTGGAGTCCTTATTCTGAGTTACTTTCAGGTACACAAGAAAGTTTGTTCTCGTCTGATTTGAAACTTTTTACTGTAATGGCCATCCAGACGAATGCACTTGAAAGAAGTGGTGCAATATTAATGTCTGTCTAGTATCAGAGATCCAGTCAGGGTTTTAATATACATGTCCTTCATTTTTTTTAAATCTCAGTAGTGCTCCAGATCTGCTGGAGACAGAGGCATTATTATGTCTGAACCTCAAGAAGTCATGTTTTCAAATCCACAGTATTTATGAAGATTCACTCTGGTTTCAGATCGCTCTCTGGGTTTCTGCTGCTGCCAGACAGATCCAGCGCATCAGGAAAATGTACTTCAGGAAGATAATGTGTATGGAGATCGGCTGGTTTGACTGCAACTCCATCGGGGAGCTGAACACGAGGATATCTGAGTAAGTGTGTTTCCATTGTAATATTGTTAGATTTGTTCATGCATCTTTCATTAGTGGTGTAAAATTTAAAACTTTGCATTGACAAATCAAAATGTGCATTTTGAAGAGTGATCAGATTTTTTTAGTGGACGATAAACAATCCATGAAGAACACTGTAAAAAAATTTTTTTTTATAGAGCATGTTTTACGAGAAAATATTTCCAGTTTTCTATTTCAAAAGTTCATTTTAAATTCAATGTTACTTAACGTTTTTTTTTTTAATTATTAGTAAAATTTTCCAGCAGTTTCTGAGTCCTATAAAAATCCTATACAGTTTTTTTCAGTGTAATAAAATCTAGTTGATTTTTCATGTTTATAAGTTCTTTTTCCATGTAGTGACATCAACAAAATCAACAGCGCTATTGCAGACCAGGTGTCAATCTTCATTGAGAGGATCTCAACATTCATATTTGGCTTCATGGTGGGATTCATCGGCGGATGGAAGCTGACGCTGGTGGTGATAGCAGTGAGTCCTCTCATAGGACTGGCTGCAGGACTCATGGCGATGGTTGGTGTCACTATTAACAGTTTAATATGAAGGAGATTAAGCACTTGTAGAATATAATGTAGTGCACAAATGTAATCAGATCTCAGGACAAAATGCATGTTTTAAAGAAACAGTTCACCTGAAAATGTGATGAAAATGTACTCACCCTCAGGCCACCCAAAATGCAGGTGAGTTTGTTTCTTCATCAGAACAGATTTGGATAAGTTTAGCATCCCATCACATGCTCACCAATAGATCCTCTGCAGTGAATGGGTGCCGTCAGAATGAGAGTCCAAACATCTGATAAAAACATCACGATAATCCACTAGTAATCCACACCACTCCAATCCATTAGTTAACATTTGGTGAAGTGAAAAGCTGCGTGTTTTTAAGAAACAAATCCATCAAGTCATTTTTAACTTGCTTCCTCTATCTGTAATATTTCTTCATTGAAAATTAAATGGTATCTTCTGAATCAGGAGAGAAATCTGCACAGATCAGGCACTGTTCACAGGCTAAAACAAGACTAAAACCGTTCTATACTTATGAATTACGGACTCATATTTTAGCTGGAAGCAATGGTTTGAAGTTAAAATGCTTTGATGTATATGTTTATTAAAAACATTCAACTTCACAAGACATTAACTGATGGACTGGAGTGCTGTGGATTACTTGTGGATGATTGTGATGTTTTTATCAGCTGTTTGGACTCTTATTCTGACGGCACCCATTCACTACAGAGGATCCATTGGTGAGCAAGTGTTGCAATGCTAAACTTATCCAAATCTGTTTTGATGAAGAAACTAACTTTTTTTGGCGAATTATTACATTAAAATGTTGTGTTTCATCATTCAGTCATCCATTATGATTTTGTCCTATTTCAGAGTGTTGTAAAACATTTAATTGTATATTTTGTTTGATTTGAAGGCTGTGGCGAGGCTGACGGGTCGTGAGTTGAAGGCCTATGCTAAAGCAGGAGCAGTGGCTGATGAAGTCCTATCCTCTCTGAGAACTGTGGCTGCTTTTGGAGGAGAGCACAAAGAGGCAGAGAGGTACAGCATGCCCTCTTTATCTGTCAGTGCAACCCCATTTACTTTTGGATATTCAATGAGAAAGCACTGAACTTTCAGCCATCTGGAATTATGTGGATTGTGAAAAGTGGGCATTATGGAAGTAAGGGGCTGAAAAAGTAAGAGGGATGTTGATGTGATTTATTTATTAATCACAGGTATGACAGGAACCTTGTGGAGGCCCAGGCGTGGGGAATTAAGAAGGGAGCGATCATCGGTGTGTTTCAGGGTTACCTTTGGTGCATCATATTCCTGTGTTACGCTCTGGCTTTCTGGTACGGCTCAAAACTGGTCATTGAAACTAAGGAGCTCACACCCGGTGGCCTCGTTCAGGTACAACGGCCAAGTGTGGACAAAAGGAATTTTTTTTTTTGTGTGTGTATTTATTTTATTTTATTGTATTATTTTTTAATGTATTTATTTTATTTTATTATTATTAATTTATTTTTATTTAATTTTGTATTTTTTATTTTTATTGACCCATTAGTTTTTTGGAATTTTATCATTTTACATGATGTTTCCAGTTGCAAGTTTACAGTATATGCTGTTGCAAATTTTTTATATATAATGGATATTCAAAGTGCTATACATGAAGGCAATTAAAAATAATCATAAAAGATAGGTAGAAAATAAAAATAACAATAAAAAATAGGAAATGAAAGAAGTAAAAATAAGTAAGAAACATATTCATACATAAAATTGTACAATCCAGTCAGTAAGATGCAACAGAGTGCTCAGTCAGTCAGTTTGTTAATAATTGTATAATGTTTTTTGTTCTCTTCAGGTGTTCTTTGGTGTTCTTATGGGTGCCATGAATCTGGGCCAGGCCTCTCCTTGTCTTGAGGCCTTTGCCTCTGGTCGGGCCGCAGCCAAGAGTATATTTGACACTATTGACAGGGTGAAAATAACACACACACAGTTCTCACAAAATCAATGAATTTCATTCTTTCAGCTTCAGAAACAGATTAATGACTGTCACATCCTGTTCCCATACAGGAACCAGAAATTGATTGCTTCTCAGAAGAAGGTCATACGTTGGACAAAGTTAAAGGTGACATTGAATTCCACAACGTTCACTTCAACTATCCCTCCCGTCCTGAAGTGAAAGTGGGTTATAGTTTTTAGCATGCATAATTTAATCTAATGTTAGCTTTTTTTCTATCCAATATTGACTGACCATATCTTGTATTCAGATATTAGATGACTTGAATGTTGTGGTTAAAGCTGGCGAGACGACTGCATTCGTTGGACCCAGTGGATCAGGAAAGAGCACAGTAATCCAACTCATTCAGAGGTTCTACGACCCAAAAGAAGGAATGGTACAGTAGTACTATTTTACTATTATTTATATACTGCTAAAGTATTTATTTTTTGTTGTCACATTTCCAGTTTTCATTTTTTTATTTCATGTCATTTTAATTTAATTTATTTTGTTATTGTCATTTTATATATCTATATATATATATATATAATTTCAATTTCAATTATATATATATATAAGTTCAGATTTTTTAAACAATTTCATAGGACATCAGTTATTTCCAACAATCAATCAGTAAAGGAAAAAAAAGATTGTCTTTTATTTGTTAAAAATACCTTCCATGAATAAACACTAGTTTAAAATAGTTAAATCTAATACCAAATGCCTGATCTGGTGTTGAAAATTGAAATTATTGTCATTTTTAGGTCACCCTGGATGGTCATGACATCAGAAGCCTAAATATCCAGTGGTTGCGTTCCCTTATTGGCATAGTGGAACAAGAGCCTGTTCTGTTCGCCACCACGATCGCGGAGAACATCCGATACGGCCGTCCTGGAGTCACCATGGAGGAGATTATAGATGCTGCCAAACAGGCCAATGCTTACAACTTCATCACGGATCTTCCTCAGGTGCCAGTTACTGTATAAGATCAGCACATGCATTACCTCACTGATAAATAGATAAAGTAACAGAGGAAGTTTTTTTTTTGAATTTTGCATGTATTCAGTTTGCATATCGAACTAAATACATTTTATCACACTGTCTCATGTCATTCAGAAATTTGACACATTGGTGGGTGAAGGTGGGGGTCAGATGAGTGGGGGGCAGAAACAAAGGATCGCCATTGCTCGAGCGCTGGTCAGGAATCCCAGAATCCTTCTGTTAGACATGGCCACATCAGCACTGGATAACGAAAGTGAGGCTATAGTACAGGAAGCCTTGGACAAGGTGAGTTTTACAACATCCATTAGCTAAGAACAAAATGTAACTTCTTCAGGTGTTTTTTTGAAGCTACATCCATCAGTTCAGCACAGTCCCTCATCCTGTCCTTACTTTCTAACTCCTTTAACTCCTTTTTTAAAACTCCTTTAGAACAGGGCCTAGCACCCATTTAACACCTTAGTAATGAGACACAACACCATAGCAGCCACACAGCTGCCCATGTATTCATAACTATATGAGATGCAATTAAACCTTGGACTTTGAGGCTTTTATTCTTGACAGACTGTCCTTTTCTAGTTATAATTAATTATAGTATCCTATAATTTAATGTTGCATGTTGTACTGAATTAAGAAACTTGTAAGCAAATCCATGTTTATTCAAGAAACTGATATTTCCATACATTTATTGTTGCACACACTCATTCAATGATATTTTTCAGGCTCGACAGGGAAGGACGACTATCAGCATTGCACACCGTCTGTCCACCATCCGTAACGCCGATGTTCTTGTGGGCTTTGAGCATGGACACGCTGTAGAGAGAGGCACACACAGCCAGTTACTGGACAGAAAGGGAGTTTACTTTACCTTGGTCACACTCCAGAATCAAGGGAAGGATACAGACAGTGATAAACCAGAGAACAGTGAGTACGGGGACTTTTGGAAGTCATTTGGTGTTGGAAACCTGTATGGTGGTGATTTTCTGTGAAACACAAAAGCAGAAATTTTGCATTATTTCACCAGTGAATTTCCATGCATTATAAGCTATGTGTCCATCCATGTATTTTCGTACGTATTAAAAAAAATAAAAATAATAATAATAACATTGGATTGGTGTTATTTTTTATGGTTGCGACTTTTTTGCTTTTTTTTTTTATCTTTGACATTTTTTCTTAGAATTTGTGTGATATAACCTAACAGTTATTTTCTCAAAATAGTCAGTTTTATTTATAACTCACAGTTGCGAGTTTATCTCATAATTCTAAGAAAGAAGTCAGAATTACAAGGTATAAATTTGCAGGTGCGAGGAAAAAAAGCACTTTTATCACGCAATTAATAATATAGGATGGAAATACTTTATTTGCAAATGTTATATGTGGTACTCTAATTTAATTTTGCAACTTTAGATGAAAGCATAGCAGTACTTACTACATCTGTCAAGGACAAAAACACAAAAACATAAAAACAGTCCACATAACTTCTCCATTGCACTACATTCTTCTAAAGCGATGCAATAAAATGAAGGTGCATAGAGATAGTTTTGAATGACATGAGGGGAAATGACATTGTGTACATTTTTGGGTGAACTGTTTCTTTAAACACTAACATGATACTGAATCACACAGCTCCTGAGATGAACTTGACAGAGGAGGATGGATTTGAGAAAGCAAGGAGCTTCAGCAGAGGAAGTTATGAGAGCTCCTTAAGGTACATAAACATTATGACATTTAATATAATCTTGAGAGGATTTGTCGGAATGTTCTCTTTTTAAATTAAAATGCCTTTTCTATAGGCGTTCTCTGAGACAGCGCTCACATTCTCAGATGTCAAACAAAATCCCGGATGCCATATCTGGAAAATTCGAAATCCACTCAGACCGATATGAAATGGAGGAGGTTGAAGCAAACAACAAGGTCTAGAACTGAATACAGTTGAATACAGTATTTCTGCTTTCTATATTTATTCTAAAGTTCCCTGTCTTGTCTTGCAGAAAAGCAAGGGTGAGGATGAAGAGGTCATTGAAGCGGCTCCTGTGGCACGAATCCTGAAGTATAACCGTCCTGAGTGGCCGTATATGCTCCTGGGCTCTTTAGGTGCTGCTATTAATGGATCTGTCAACCCCATCTATGCTCTTTTATTCAGTGAAATCCTTGGGGTGAGACACACACACACACACACACACACACACACACACACATGAACATGAGATACAATCTGTCTAGTTTTTATCTGCTAAGGCAGTTCTGTGTTTTACTATTATTTATCCCCAACCCTAAGTATTAAGCTTTGATGTGTACCTTGCTAAAAGGGTTTTGCATAAAATTTACAGTAGCATCCCATTAGTTGGCAACCGTATAAACATTGCCTGCGTTATACATAGTTTTCTCATGACATCACACATCACATACACACAATGTTTTTATGGTTCTAGTTTTATAATAACCCATGCTAGGCAGGTTTCGCACAAGCAAACACCACTCATCTTTAGTGTGTGTATGATCTGTTATTAAGTGTATCCTGTTATTAATCACAGGAATGGAGTTTAATAATATCATGGTTGCTTTTCAGACATTCTCCAATCAAGACCTGGATGAACAAAGGAGGCAGATAAATGGGATTTGTATTTTGTTTGTCAGCATAGGAGTCCTGAGCTTCTTTTCACAGTTCTTACAGGTATTCCCAGAGTTCTTAGTGAGGTTTTGTATACCTACGTTTTGTCCTTTTTCCATCAGAAGTGTGTGTTATTACAGCAGATCATCACTGATAGTGTGATTATACGTTTATTGCAGGGCTACTCTTTTGCCAAATCAGGAGAGCTGCTGACTCGCAGGCTGAGGAAGGTTGGATTTCAGGCAATGTTGAAGCAAGAGATGGGCTGGTTCGACAACCCCTTTAACAGTCCTGGTGCTCTGACTACCAGACTAGCCACGGACGCCTCAATGGTGCAGGGGGTGAGTGACAAAAGAATACAATAATGACACAAAATGTTGCAAAGCTGGAGAAAACAATCATTTCATATGAAAAGAGGTATTTCTTGAAGCAAAAAACAGATATCGAAAACGGATATAAAACACATTTGTGACTGAAAGATTGTGGCACACAGAAACTTTACATAAAAGAAGATAGTTTGCAGCAGCCCAAACCTTGCCATTTAATTCCAAGTATCATAGAGAGGCTAGGAAATGGATATAAAACAAACTTGTGGATGATTTTGGCATATAGAAATATTACTAGCATTATAAGTTGACTTCGGGGTGAAGAATTACATTAAAAAAGTTTCATATGCCCCTTTAAGATTTGCAGGAAAATACAATACTAATAAAAAAGGTTGCAAAAAAAATCATATGCAAAAAGGGTGTTTTTTTGAAGATGCAGCAGCGAAAATCTGAGCATTTAATTCTAAGGAAAATTGACGGAATATGGCACACATAAACTTTACTAACATTATAATTAGTAAATAAAAATAACTATATAAATTTGATATGCCTCTTTAGATTTTAAAAGAAAATACACTAAATACAAAAATTATAATAATATAAAATCATAAAATTATTAAAAAATATATTTTCAGTGGACCTTAGGTGGATGAACCACGTTATAAAAGATGTATGATATGCACCTTCTTAAGATATACATAACTGATATATGGTTAAGTGTGTGTTTGATTTGGTTTAATGTGCTCTTCACCGAAGGCTACAGGCTCACAGATCGGCATGATCGTGAATTCACTGACCAACATTGGTGCTTCCTTCATAATTGCATATTACTTCAGCTGGAAACTGAGTCTAGTGGTCACCTGCTTCCTTCCTCTCATCGGCCTGTCTGGAGTCTTTCAGGCTAAAATGCTGACAGGATTTGCTCACGAGGATAAAAATGCACTGGAGGCTGCTGGGCAGGTACAGTGAAGTCATGTTAAATAAGGTCTGCTTCATTCATTTAAATGCATCCTTTGTGCTTTCTCTGAGGCAGCGAATACACATGCATGTAGTCAGATTTATGAATGAATCACCAGTTCTTCATTAATGAATCGGTCAGAAAGTCTCATTAATCTGCATCAAATGTTTCTTGAGCATCAAATCAGCATAGAAAGATTTCTCAAGGATCATATGACACTGAAGTAACTGGAGTAATGATGCTGAAAATTCAGCTTTGCATCACATGAATAAATAATATTTTAAAATATATTCAAATAAAAAACAGCTATTTTAAATTGTAATAATATTTCACAATATTATAATTTTGCTCTGGGCTTTTACACAAACGTGAATCCCGCCAATAAAAAAAGTACCATTATTTTAGTTATGCACGTGTGTAAATTGAGCTCTCTGTTCATACAGGTGTCCAGTGAAGCTCTGAGCAACATCAGGACCATCGCCGGTTTAGCCAAAGAGAAACACTTTGTGTCTCAATATGAAGAGCAACTGCAAACACCATATAAAGGGGCAAAGAAAAAAGCTCATGTTTATGGCATCTGTTTTGCATTCGCCCAGTGTGTCATTTTCATGGCCTTTGCTGCCTCTTTTAGATACGGTGGCTATCTGGTCAGTAACGAGGGACTTCCATACATGATGGTATTCAGGTTAGTGCTTAGTACAGGTTTAAAAAAATAAAATAAAAATACACACCGCAAAGATTGTGGCTTAATTAACATACTCATTAAAATGAATGTCTGTATTAATGCATAAAAAAGCTTGCAGCATATACAACTTGGCATCAGTTAGAGGGAATTGTTTGAACAGATCAGGTTATTATTGTCCTTAATAGATGCTGATGTGTGTGTTTATTTCTCAGAGTCATTTCAGCTCTGGTGACCAGTGCCACTGCACTTGGCAGAGCTTCATCCTTCACTCCAGACTACGCCAAGGCCAAGATTGCTGCGGCCCAGATTTTCAAACTGTTGGACAGGGTTCCCAAAATTAACGTCAGCGAAACAGAAGGACAAAGTTGGGTAAGAGAGCATCAGTTTTTTTTCCTCCCAGCTGTTAACTTCCGTCATTTTTCCTAGTTAGCATGACTAGTAGAACTTTACCATTCTGTGGGCAAAATTCATCTTTCTCCATTGATGGCCATTCTTAATTAGCTGAAAATTTGTGAATTTGAATGTGCAAACTGATCAAAAGACAGAGTTTCTGATGGATGGTTGTCTAATTTAAAGTGTGGGCTGCTCCTCTGAATTTATTTTATTATTATTATTATTATTATTATTTTTACATGGTCTTCTTCTGGTCATAGTAAGAGACAGATGTGATTTATTAATTATTATTTATTTTATTCCATTATTTATTTTGCTTTATATCATGACCTCTTTCAGTAATATTTTTGTCATTTTATGCATATTATAAAAATAAATGCATACAGTGGGTTTTTATTTTACTTTATTTTCTATTTCATATTTAATTTCTATTTTACTTCATAATATATTTTTGTTTTATTTTTTAATTTAACTTTATTTTTCAATTTTATTTTTGGATTTGTATGTTAATATTAATAGTTATTTTGTAAATTATCCCCTTTATGTATTTCAATGACATGTCTCAGGTGGTAGGGATATTTAATGCATGTTATTCCCAAAAGAGATGCTAACAGACACCATCAAATGTTTTTTTTCTTTTTTCAAGTATTTTGTGACCTTTAGTACATGTCTACATTGTGTACATGCTAGTGTTCACCTAAAAGTTGCCAATATTAACTTTTAGTAGATACTGTATACTTAAAAATGTCATATTGTAATATTATTGATTCTGCTTTTTTGCCTTTATAATGTTCTCTTCTATGCTGTTACAGGATGACTTTAAGGGCCAAATAGAATTCAAAGTGTGCAGGTTCACGTATCCCAGCAGGCCAGACGTCCAGGTTTTAAGGGGGCTGGAGGTGTCAGTACGTCCAGGACAGACTCTTGCTTTTGTGGGCAGCAGCGGCTGCGGGAAAAGCACCAGCGTTCAACTGCTGGAGCGATTCTACGACCCCGATGAAGGACAAGTGGTATGAAACCACATTTATTGAATACTTACATAAATGCAGTTAGCAGATGCTTTTAACCAAAGCAGAACAAAAGCAATTTGTCACAGAGCCAACAGTATTAGTAATTTTAATGCATATTTAATTTGCTCAGAAATTGCTTGAATTTGAAGCTGTTGCATTATTGCAAGAATTATTACCAGATAGATTTTTAAAGATTCACATTATAATCTAGTTGACAATAATCATGTCATTTTGCCAAAAAAACACACAAAACTGCTGTAATTAGATGCTATTAAAATATCTCTTAATACAAGTCAGACGATGAGGAAGGATTGTGAATTCCTTGATTTCTGTCACAAACTATGACTTTCGGTTATTGCCCTATAGCTGATCGATGGACGTCCATCTGCGAGCATCAGTGTGCCTTTCCTGAGGTCTCAGATCGGCATCGTATCCCAGGAGCCAGTGCTGTTTGACTGCAGTATTGCAGAGAATATCCAGTATGGTGATAATTCTCGTACCGTGAGCATGAAGGAGGTTATAGAGGCTGCAAAGAAGGCCTATCTGCACGATTTTGTGATGACACTACCTGATGTAAGTTATGCATTCCTTTTATTCATGACTGACAATTTGGATTTAAATATGGCTTAAAGTCAACATTTGTTTGTCCATTTTATTTTTGTAATTGAATGTATAATCCGCTATGCTGTTATAAAGATCTCGTTGATTTACAGCTATCAAAATTTTAGCGTACTTATGGCCATATAAATATCAGCATCTGCACCAAATTGCATATTTATTTCTTCCTTCCTTGAGTATGAGCTACATATTCTCACTATATAAATCATAAAAGACTGAAATATCAAATATGATACAAAACATAGAAACACACATGAAACTTTTTGTTTAGATTTCCAATAAACCGTTCCATTTATAAAAAAAATTTTTTTTATATTTTTGATTATTGTTGTGTTTTTTAGAAATATGAAACTCAGGTCGGTGCTCAAGGCTCTCAGCTGTCCCGCGGTCAGAAACAGCGCATAGCGATCGCAAGGGCCATCGTCAGAAACCCTAAAATCCTGCTGCTGGATGAGGCCACGTCTGCTCTGGATACTGAGAGTGAGAAGGTAAAACTATTTTCATGTGTGAATGCACTGATTTTATATTCTGACTGTCATTTGCTGAGTAGTACCTGATTATATGAGATCTGAATTGCATAATCAAATTCCAAAAAATACATAATTGTCATTAGATCGCACACACAACAAGTGTTTTAATTAGATTTTTTATTTTAAAAATATATGTTTAAGATTTAATTAGGTAATAGGTTTTTAATGATTCATGAACCCCCTGCAGTTCCTAACATATTGTAATGTTTAATGCACTTCATGTGGTTGATAACAAAGAATGGAACACGTTTTCTTTTTCTTTGTATTTTTTTTTTATATCAATATGGTACAAGATTCTATTCATATTAATTGGTGAATGAGTTAAGGGCCTTTCACACTGAGCGTGATTAAGCGACACAAATGTACAATACAAAACAATTGATTCCTTTGGAGCTTTTCAAATTGGGCACGATAATTTTTTTCCCGACCACTGTAGATTTGAGCTTTAAATCACATGCTCAGAGTTTACAATTAATTAATCTTAAGGAGGTTAAAAGTACAGTAATCCAAAGGTAGTTGGATTATACAAGATAAACTTAATCTAAAAGTAATCGTAGGGGGTTAAATGTAGTTTTAAAGTAGTAAAATAGTAGTTGGATTATATTACATAATATGTGTTATATGTTATTGGCCACCAAGTAATCTGCTATGCTATTATAAAGATCTTGTCGATTTACATTACAAGCTTTCAAATTTTTAGCGTACTTATGGCAATATAAATACTACAATTTTCATCATGTAATTTGTATTCAAGAATGGACCACAATTTGCAAGAATCTACTCGGCACTGTATTTTTGAATACTTTAATGCACAAAATGTGTTTGATTTTCGATCTTCAGGTTGTTCAAGCAGCTCTGGATGAGGCCCGTCAGGGACGCACGTGTATCGTCATTGCTCACAGGCTTTCCACCATTCAGACTGCTGACATCATCGCTGTGATGTCACAGGGCATGGTAATCGAGAAAGGGACCCACGAGGAGCTCATGGCCAGGAAAGCAGCATACTACAAACTTGTCACCACAGGGGCGCCTATTAGTTAAAACTTATATAGCGTTTAGACAAGCAAGTTGTCCCACCTCAAAATCACACATCATTGCTTTGTCTGGCTTATTTGGGCCATTCAAACTGATTACATCTCATTACATTTATTGATGGAATTACTGAACTGTTGTTGAGGTGTTTGTTATTGATTTGTATTTATTGATAACTGGATGTTTATTATGTCTTGACAGTAACCTCTATGTGTTTGAATTCTACTAAGACAGAGCTGGATCAGCTGTATTGTGTTTGTTGTTTTCAAGAAACTTAGTGAAAATGTATTGTATCAAAATGTGTGACATGCATAGTTTGGATTTGTACTAAAAGGTTGTAGAGGTTTGACTTATTGTAGCAGCTGAAGATATGGTGTCCTTGAACTGTAGTGATAATAGTGCAGGACTGATAACGTTCATAATCACTGATACCTTTATGCTCAGTCATTGTTTAATGTTGTGCCATGTGTGATCTGGTTTTGATGTCTCACTTATTGTCACTCAAAAAGTACTTTAAAAACTGTAATTTAAACATATGTGTCACTATTAATTTTGCTTTCAATGAAAAAAAAAAAAGAGTATGTTTATTAATTAATTATGCTAATTTAGCTTAATAACAACAGTATTAAGTTATGGTATTAAGTTTCTTCTCTCTTGATGATTTGTTCCATAGGCCTAAGAGGGCATAGTTGTAAAAGGATTAAAAATAATAATAATAATAGGTGTTATGGAGGCCCAGGATGCTTCGATAGTGGCCTTAAGCTCATCCAGAGTGTTGGGTCTTGCATCTCTCAACTTTCTCTTCATAATATCCCACAGATTCTCTATGGGGTTCAGGTCAGGAGAGTTGGCAGGTCAATTGAGCACAGTAATACCATGGTCAGTAAAACATTTACCAGTGGTTTTGGCACTGTGAGCAGGTGCCAGGTCGTGCTGAAAAACGAAATCTTCATCTCCATAAAGCTTTTCAGCAGATGGAAGCATGAAGTGCTCCAAAATCTCCTGATAGCTAGCTGCATTGACCCTGCCCTTGATAAAACACAGTGGACCAACACCAGCAGCTGACATGGCACCCCAGACCATCACTGACTGTGGGTACTTGACACTGGACTTCAGGCATTTTGGCATTTCCTTCTCCCCAGTCTTCCTCCAAACTCTGGCACCTTGATTTCCGAATGACATGCAAAATTTGCTTTCATCCTAAAAAAGTACTTTGGACCACTGAGCAACAGTCCAGTGCTGCTTCTCTGTAGCCCATTTCCTGCACACGCCTGTGCAAGGTGGCTCTGGATGTTTCTACTCCAGACTCCCCCAAGGTCTGGAATCGGTCCTTCTCCACAATCTTCCTCAGGGTCCGGTCACCTCTTCTCGTTGTGCAGCGTTTTTTGCCACACTTTTTCCTTCCCACAGAGATGCCTTGATACAGCACTCTGGGAAGAGCCTATTCGTTCAGAAATTTCTTTCTGTGTCTTACCCTCTCGCTTGAGGGTGTCAATGATGGCCTTCTGGACAGCAGTCAGGTCGGCAGTCTTACCCATGATTGCTGTTTTGAGTAATGAACCAGGCTGGGAGTTTTTAAAAGCCTCAGGAATCTTTTGCAGGTGTTTAGAGTTAATTAGTTGATTCAGATGATTAGGTTAATAGCTCGTTTAGAGAACCTTTTCATGATATGCTAATTTTTTGAGATAGGAATTTTGGGTTTTCATGAGCTGTATGCCAAAATCATCAGTATTAAAACAATAAAAGACCTGAAATATTTCAGTTGGTGTGCAATGAATCTAAAATATATGAAAGTTAAATTTTTATCATTACATTATGGAAAATAATGAACTTTTATCACAATATGCTAATTCTTTGAGAAGGACCTGTATTTGATTGCTCTAGTCTTTATCCACTCATCATCATCATCATCCACCAATCAGAACACACAAGAACTCTTTGACCACAGCTGCTGTGCTTCTAAAGCTCTTGCAGCAGCTCAACACTGGTTTTCTCTGAGGTGGTCGGATCACATCAGATTGTGGTTAATCTTGCAGATCATGACTTATATCTACTCTTCCTCTCCCTGCAGTTTGGTAATATAAAGATTCCTCCTTTGAACTCCCACCTCTTCTGTGGGTTTTATTGTTCTGGGTCTGAATTTGGGCTCCTGGGGTCTCAAAAAAGAAACATTTTCAATCTCCAAGGTGAACGTTATGACAACACACTCTTAGAAAAAAGGGTTCATTGGGGTTCTATATAGAACCATAGGGTTCTTTACTCAACCCCAAAGAACCTTTTATGCTAAAAAGGTTCTATAATGACAAGAAAGAACCCTTGTGGCACAAAGGTTCTTTAGGCTATAATTCATTCATATATTACATTATTCTGCAACATTTTGTATTTGTAATTAAATTATTGTTTGTAGTAACTAAATATCACATTTTAATCATGCTGATTTTTGGAGAAAAACTGAAATGGCACTCTTCGTGTGATATTGATTAACTACATAAAATGATATAAATATATATATATATAAATTTTCTAACCCCCATATCTTGAATTTTGTAATCATTCACATGCATTCATAAATGCATTTGAATACACTGAATAATGTAGTGAAAGAACGCACTCAAAATGCACACGCGCACTAGTATGACTTCATCATGTAACTTTACATTAGCCTAGATGCGTGCACTTTGTAGGCACGATTTGTTTAGTTTTTGAATATACTTGATACTGTTAAAAGGCACATCATTAAAACAAAAATACGAGTTCACATTTCACACCTAAACATGCGTGGAAAACGTAATTAGAACTAGCTACTAAATTAGTTAAAAATGCCTATCCATATACAGCTATGATTCGCAAACCCCAAACTGACTCAAATGATTCGCAAACTTGCTCCGAACTCCCGAACTGACTCAAATGATTCACGCTCTGAACTCCCAAACTGACTCAAATGATTTGCGAACCCACTTTGAACTCCCGAACTGACTCAAATGATTCGCAAACCCGCTACGAACTCCCGAACTGACTCAAATGATTCGCGATCCCCAAACTGACTCAAATTATTCGCAATCCCGCTACGAACTCCCGAACTAATTCAAATGATTTGCGATCCCCAAACTGACTCAAATGATTCACACTCCATTCTCCGAACTCCCAAAATGACTCAAATGATTTGCAAACCCGCTTTGAACTCCCAAACTGACTCAATTGAATTACGTTCTGAACTCCCGAACTGACTCAAATGATTCACAATCTGAAGTTCCCATCCAAATCAAATGACACCGCCTGCGCTGATCACTGAGACGCCCTGCGATTCACTGAACAAGCCGTTTAACATCAAATCTGCGCTGGATATTAATATCCAAAGTATAGTGAAAACACTATCAATTAGCACAGTAACAAGATCGGCAGTTTAAGACATTAACTTGTAAGCACAAAACACAAGATACTTCTCTTTTCAATATGAATAAGGCTTTATTAGATAAATCTAAGACATATAAACTAATCTAACACATAAACGCACGCACTCACACATTCACACAAGTTGCAGGAAGATCGAAAGTTAGGGAAAGATGAGTTTAAGAGAATGGAAATGTGGAATCCCAAGTTTACAGCAATACGTGAAATTGCATAGACATGAACAACCATCAATCACTTAATTAACCCTCGCATTGAGTTCCTCGATGAGGTTAAAATTATATTAGATACACCAGTACAAATCAGAGTCTGTAGGTACATTGCCTGTGTAAAGTTGTTATTGAAAGAGGGTGTCCCGATGTCGCTGCTTGGCTGGAAGTTCAGTAGTCGCTGAAGTGACGTCTTGGGAAGCCCGTGGTTGGGCGTTGGCTGAAGACGCGGAGTTGTGTGGCTGGTTGAAGTTGAACGGGCACTTGAGGTCAGACACGGCGTTACAAAACTTAACTCAGAACACGAAACTCTCAAACAGAAAAGAAAAGAAGTAAAGTTTGGCGAGACTAGGTGGTGTTTCTTCTCATCGTGGCTAAGTAGCAGCAGGCGTGCAGGCCGAAGCATGCTGGAACCGCGCTCAAAGAACAGTGATAACTAACAGCATGGCTAAAAGCTAAAGCTAAGAAGCAAAGCTAAAAGCAAACTAAAAGCAGGCATGACTAATAGCAGAAGCTAAACGCAAGCTAAAACTAAAAAAAGAAAGATTTTATGATGTTCTAAGTATTTAAACTGGCCTGTTGGCCACACCTCAAATGTTGTCTTGACCAATCAGATATTGTCTTGGCTCGGGGGTATCATAAATCATATGTTATCTTATCAAGACAAGCACATGGTCCGAATTTTCCCGCTCTTGCAGGGTATAATTTTGGACATGATTTCTACAACAAGAATATGATACATTTGACAAACAACTGATGGTCAGAACTGTTTCAAGCTAACAGATTCGAACACATACACACTAAACATGAATATGTATCCATAAGCTATCCAATAGTTATTAAAAGACATACACAATAAGTGATTATAAACATGATTGTCAAATGTGTGGGTTACATATAAATGAATATGGATTCATTTATAAGTCTTTTTTAGTTCATTTTGGTCCATATATATGTAGAAAAGACAGTTTTCCGTGCCATTATCTGACAAAGATTTCTGTGGAGACCAGAGGTTCTTCTCCGAATTGAAATTGTCAAAAATTGTTCTAATGGTGTTAATGTCGAAAGCTGTTCTGTGAAAGAATTGGTTGGTTGGTTAACTTGTTTCTGACTTGTGGCACTAGAACTGATTTATGACCTCCGGTTGCCTTCCTGAGGAATTTGGCTCATGTTTCAACCACAGTCCTGATCGACTCTTTTATTTGTCTGGTTCAAGTCAGATCTGCTACATCTACTATTGGCTTAGTTCTCTAATTTCATAACATTTACTGATTTTAAGGTACGAAAAGTATGTTGTTAACAAATAAAATATCAATATTTCTATTCCGAACTGCTTTCCATGTCGAAACAACCACGAACATAACCAGGTGAGCAGATCACTCTCTCACTATTTGATTGCTCTAGTCTTTATCCACTCATCATCATCATCATCCACCAATCAGAACACACAAGAACTCTTTGACCACAGCTGCTGTGCTTCTAAAGCTCTTGCAGCAGCTCAACACTGGTTTTCTCTGAGGTGGTTGAATCACATCAGATTGTGGTTAATCTTGCCGATCATGACTTATATCTACTCTTCCTCTCCCTGCAGTTTGGTAATATAAAGATTCCTCCTTTGAACTCCCACCTCTTCTGTGGGTTTTATTGTTCTGGGTCTGAATTTGGGCTCCTGGGGTCTCAAAAAAGAAACATTTTCAATCTCCAAGGTGAACGTTATGACAACACACTCTTAGAAAAAAGGGTTCATTGGGGTTCTATATAGAACCATAGGGTTCTTTACTCAACTCCAAAGAACCTTTTATGCTAAAAAGGTTCTATAATGACAAGAAAGAACCCTTGTGGCACAAAGGTTCTTTAGGCTATTATTCATTCATATATTACATTATTCTGCAACATTTTGTATTTGTAATTAAATTATTGTTTGTAGTAACTAAATATCACATTTTAATAATGCTGATTTTTGGAGAAAAACTGAAATGGCACTCTTCGTGTGATATTGATTAACTACATAAAATTATATAAATATATAAATTTTCTAACCCCCCATATCTTGAATTTTGTGATCATTCACATGCATTCATAAATGCATTTGAATACACCGAATAATGTAGTGAAAGAACGCACTCAAAATGCACACACGCACTAGTATGACTTCATCATGTAACTTTACATTATCCTAGATGCGTGCACTTTGTAGGCACGATTTGTTTAGTTTTTGAATATATGTAGGTTCATCACGAAGGGAGACTCTCATGAAAGGTGCTAGTGTGCTTGGCCTTACATCACGCACAGGCAGCGCTTAGTGGCCTTTCTTCTTGCCCCCATTGTGATGGCCTGCGGCTTAGAGTACTGCGTTCGAGGGTAGAAGTATTTTCTAAGGTCGCCCCCGTGTCTAACCCCCGCCGTGTCACTCCTAATTCGGCCACGGCATGGAAGTCACGTCCCATTCTTCCTTCTAAGGCGTGTCGAGTCACGTCCAGCCTCGTCGGGAAGTCCTACATGGCCGCAGACCAGGCGGCCACATCGCTCCACTCTATGGCGGTCCTTCAGACCTACTAAGCGGAGTTCTTAAAGGAACTCGATGAGGGGGAGGGTATCACACCCGAGGCTGTCAAAGAGCTGCGGCGAGCAACGGATTTGGCGCTACCAAACATACTGCTAGAGCAGTGGGCCGTTCTATGGCTGGATTGATTACGGTTGAGCACCACCTCTGGCTTAATCTCACCGACATTAAAGAAAAGAATAAATCTTTTCTCATGGACGCCCCTGTTTCTAAGGACGGTTTGTTTGGAGAGGCGGTCACTTCGGTGGTGGATAAATTTAGGGCAGCGAAACAGCAATCAGCCGCCTTCCACCAGCTGATTCCTTGCAGGCCCAGGGAGATTGAACGGCGGCAGGCGCCCGTGCGTTCTCGCTCAACCTCCTCTCACCGCCAACGAGTTGCCTCACGTGAAGAGTCGTCGCCTATGGCGCCCCCTCGTAAGGATTGGGGTCCTAAGGCTTTTCCACCGGCTCGCCAGCGACAACGAAAGAGGTTAGACCTGAGCTCGATGGCTAATGCCTCTCGTTCTCGGGCCCCTAATATCAGCTCCTGATATTCTCGCTGCTTGCCAGGGACTGTGCCCTCCACTAGAGAGCGCTATTGGACCGTTTTTGCGCATCCAACCCTCTCACTGCAGTCCCCACGCTTAAACATTGACTGTCTCGCCTTCGAGCTTCGAGCAGCATTGGATCGAGTTATCATGTCGAGCGTTCCCTCAGACACTCTGCGCAATTCAGCCTTCAGAATCTGAGGGACGGTTCAAGGGTCTGGCAAAGACGGCCCGTTTATGACGGCTCACACAGCCGCCGCTTTTTTGCTAGTGGCAGAGCCCGATGTTCATCTTGTTGGAATAATTCCTTCCATGGACACGCTTCAGGATTATTCACAACGAGACGCAACGACTTTGACGCATGCGCTTTCCCTGCTTACGGACGCCGCGAGCCTTTCGTGCACGGACATTTTAACACGTATAAAAACGTTGCAGAAGGCGGAAATCTTGAAACCGCTAATGTTATTTCGGGCCGCGTGGGAACGCTTGCCCGGCATTTCACAATGGGTGTTACGCACAATTCGTTACGGATACACCATTCAGTTTCGAAAAGGCCTGCCTCCTTTCCGCGGAATTCTTCCCACGGTTGTGAAGCCAAAGGAAATAGCGGTGCTGCGACAGGAGATGTCAGCTCTGCTGAGCAAAGGGGCTATAGAGGAAGTACACCCCTCTCAGATGGAGTCAGGTTTTTACAGCCGCTATTTTGTTGTACCAAAAAAAGACTGCGGGTTGCGACCCATTTTGGATTTACGCCGTTTGAATCTTGCACTCAGGATGCGCAAATTCAAGATGTTAAAGGTAAAGTCTATTTTGTCTCAGATTCAACCAAACAACTGGTTTGTCAAGATCGATCTGAAGGATGCATATTTTCATATTCAGATCATCAAGAGACACAGGAAGTTTCTCCGATTCGCTTTAGAGGGCAAAGCGTATCAATACCGCGTTCTTCCCTTTGGCTTAGCTCTGGCTCCCCGAACTTTTTCGAAATGCATGGACGAAGCTCTGGCCCCGTTGCGGCTCCAGGGCGTTCGCATGTTGAATTACTTAGACGATTGACTGGTGTTAGCACAATCGCAGACTCAAGCACACTCTCACCGGGATCTTGTGCTGAATCATCTAAACAGCCTGGGCTTATGCACGAATTTCTGGGAATAGACTTGGACTCTCGCGCGATGACAGCAAGACTATCTCTCCCGCGCGCTCAGTCTCTCACGTCATGCGTGCTTCACTTCAAAGTGGGTCGCACAGTGACGGTGAGTTTGTGCCTCAGACTTTTAGGTCTAATGGCAGCGGCATCCCCTGTAATCCGTCTGGGCTTACTTCATATGCGCCCCTTTCAGTGGTGGACGAAAAGCCGGAACATTTCACCCCGTTGTCTTCCACATCGGACAATTTCGGTGACACGGAGGTGTGTTATGTCAATAAGACAGTGGATGTCAACCGAATTCCTTCTAGCTGTAGTTCGGCTGGGGATTTGTGCTTCCCGAGAGACTGTCACGACGGACGCGTCTTTGACCGGTTGGGGAGCTGTTTGTCGAGGGCGCCCAGCTCACAGAGTATGGACGGCGACACAACGCAGTTGGCATATAAACAGGTTGGAATTACTGGCGGTTTTTCTAGCTCTCCAGTACTTCTCGAATCTGCTGATCGGCCGTCATGTACTGCTCAGGTCAGACAACATAGCGGTTGTGTCATATCTGAATCATCAAGGAGGATTACGCTCTTGCCCCCTGTGCAGGCTGGCGAGAAATATTCTTCTTTGGTCTCAGAACAGATTTCTGTCGATCCGAGTGGTTCATGTCCCCGGACGTTTGAACTTCGGAGTGGATTTGCTATCCAGACAGACTCTGGAGCAGGGGGAATGGAGGTTGCATCCCCAAACGGTGAGCGTTTTATGGCAAATATTTGAAGAAGCAAGAGTGGACTTATTCGCGTCGAGCTTGACTACGCATTGCCCGCTGTGGTTCTCCCTATGCCCTCCATCGCCCCTAGGCTTGGATGCGTTAGCTCACAATTGTCCCAGAACCAGCTTGTATGCTTTTCCCCTGATTCGTCTAATTCCAGCGGTGTTATCCAGGATATGGCTGGACAGAGTGGAGCAGCTGCTGCTGGTGGCTCCTTGGTGGCCCACACAGCCATGGTTTGCGGACCTGGTCAGTCTGTTAGCGGGCTCTCCATGGGAGATTCCCCTCAGACAGGATTTACTATCGCAAGCACAGGGAATGATTTGGCACCCAAGGCCAGATCTATGGAAGCTGTGGGCGTGGCCTCTGAGCGGAGTGAGTTAATATGTCCCGGTCTTTCTGTTGAAACCACCAAGACTATAATGAATTCTAGAGCAGCTTCTACGAGACGCTTATATGCTTTTAAATGGAAACTGTTTACGGCCTGGAGTGGAATTCGTAATATGGATCCAGTTTACTGCCCAGTGGCTTCAGTACTGGAGTTCCTTCAAGACCGTTTCTCTGATGGAGTAACGCCAGCCACTCTGAAAGTTTACATGGCAGCCATTTCAGCTAACCACGTATATATAGATGGTGCTTCCGTGGGCCGTCTCCCGGGTTCTCTCCACTTGAGCAGATGCTTCCTTGGATCCCAGCTATCAGGTACGTCAGGCGTTATGGTATGGTATAGGGTTCCCATACGGTGACGTCACCGCAGCATCAAAGTGACCTATGAAAGGGAACATCTCGTTTACGTATGTAACCACGGTTCTCTGAATAGGGAACGAGATGCTGCGGTCCCGGCCGTTCCATACCTAGATAGCGTTCTTCTTCAGTTCATGAAATCTGAGTGAAATGGCACGCGGCACCCAGGTATACGATGCGTACGCATGCGTGGGGTGGTGCCAAGGGCTATTTGGCCAATAGGATTGGCGGGATGGTATAGGGCTTCAGACATTCGTCACACCGAGAGGTGTTCCCATATGGTGACGTCCCCGCAGCATCTCGTTCCCTATTCAGGGAACCGTGTTTACATACGTAACCAAGATGTTTTTTCCCCTTTGCTCTTGTTTCCACGTATTTATTTTATTTCCAGCCGGAATCTGTCAGTTACAGTGAAAAAATACAGCACAGATCACAGCACGCCCACCTTTTTTTGTTATTTTATTGAACTGAAAGCAATCTTAAACGATGCACATTGTGCATTTCACACACGTTTTCTATTTTTTTTTTTTTCTTTTGAGCAAAGACATTGCACTCTGAGAGTGGCACTCTCTATAGATTTATTTTTCATACATGGAGTTTCTCACTTAAGTTCACATTTTAAGAGCAAATGAGAGCACTGGTGCCTCCATCTGTCCTGCTGTTCAGTGTCGACACACACTTCAATAGCACACATTTCTGTAGGTCAACATTAGATTGAGCGGCCATATAAAGTTATTACTACAATACATATTTTCTATATTTGAGGTCTATGAATGATAGGTGGGCTTTTGGATGTACTGCCCGATGTAGGCTACTGTATTACCACATAGACCAGCCATTACCGATCTGTCCTTTACCAGCCACACCAAAGCAAACAGGAGGAGATCATAAAGACACAGGGCGAGTACAATTGAGTTCAAAATTAAAATATAAGCCTACAGTTTATACTTTATTTAAAAGGTAGGCTATATTTGTGTAGAAAGTTGGGGATCAAAGTGTTATTACGATTCCAGGTCCCACCAACATTTTTTCCCGTCCTGTCCCAATCCCGTGATAGTGATTTTGTTTACAATCAATGTCAGCCTCTAGTGTGAAGATGGATAGCCACTGTCAGCAGGCAAATCCCGGACGATCTCAGGTAATTGAGTCTTAAATATTTTGTTAGTGGGTGACAGAAACATTCCCTTTGTGTGACATTTGATGCGCATCTTGTCAGTAAAGCTGGTTGTGTAATAAAGATCCGAATGCATTGGATCCGTGTGCTCTCTTATTGCTCGCGTGGTACTTTGATGTCCTACTATGGCGTTATATTTTAGTCAAAAGTTATGAGCGTGTAAAACATGCTCACGAGCACAATAAAAGCTGAGACTCTATAATAATTTTAAATGAATTCTTATTACGTTTTAACTTATATTGCCGTTTATATAATAAACTAAATGGTGTTATGAACACAACATACAGAGTGAGCCCTTTGACTGTCTAGATTAATGATGGAGCTAAAGCTTCTCTCTTTAATTTCACTACCGTTACTTATTTACAAAGATTAAGTGGTAACACTTTAGAATAATAGTCCTTTAGTTAGTTAATATTAATGTTAGTTAATTCATTAATTAACATGAACAAACAATGAACAATACATTTATTACTGTATTTATTCATCTTTGTTCATGTTAGTAAATGCAAATACAGTTTTTCATTTTTAGTTCATGCTAATGCAGAGTGCATTAACCAATGTTAACTAGCACAACTTTTGATTTAATTAATGCATTAGTAAATGTTGAAATGAACATCAACTAAGATTAATAAATGCTGTAGAAGGATTGTTCTTGCTTAGATCATGTTAACTAAAGTAGTTAACTAATATTAACTAATGGACCGTTATTCAAAAGTGTTACCGATTAAGTTTATCATCACTTGATTATAAGGGTTTCATTGCTTTTCATAAAACTGTGAACTGATTCTATGTATTCTTTTTTCTTCCCTTTTAGCAATTTGCAAACAGGACAAAGACAGCCTTAAGGAAACTGAAGAAAAGCTGTTCTCTGCATTTCCAAGAGACAAGACTATACCTCCCTAGACTAGTGTTGTGTTTGTACTAAACCCAGAGCAGCCCTGAATGAATCGTCAGAATGACCCTGCTCATATTCTAAAACTATAGACTGCATTTAAAAAGCTTTGCACAGGCTGTTTAATGCTGATCATGTACTGCGTGTCTTTACACAAAAACTACATGATGTAAATAGCCTAGAAATGAAAAACACAGGAACTCATAGTGAGTCCAGCTGCAATATCATGATGAAATCATTGTGATGTTGTCATAATGATTATTAATTTTGATTGATCTAAAGTTTTTTGAGGGGAGCATCTCATATTCTGGTCTGTGATAAACATAACTATACTTTGAGATTTTGTTGTGCAAGGTAAACCTCACACACTCACACCCAAACATTCATATGTGTTAACATACATGGAAAAATAAACCACTGTTTCAAAATGTGTGTGTTTTCTGCATGAGTGTGTGTAATGTCCATTATAGAACAAAATGTCAAGCATCATCAAGTTTTTAACATTATTTGACTCATTAATTGAATAAAATAGAAAATCTTGAGGGAAGCGGCGGATAATTAATCTTTATTACTCAGGTTTTGTCTTCACAACTAAACCACTCTATTCCAAGAGAAAGACAGAATTGAAAACTGAAATAAAATGTGTATCTTGAGCTGAGATTGATTCAGAGGATTTTTATTATATATATATATATAATGTATGTGTGTACATGTATATATTATACTTAAGGAGCTCATTAATTAAACACAATTTGGAACTCATGTCAACAATTTTTTTGTGTTGTGTCATAAATTGTGTCTTAATTTGATTAATAATTATTACACAAATAGTATTTTAAAATTACATTTCAAAATATTTTATTTTACTCTTTAATTTACTATTAATTTATTCTTCATTTTTGTCTATTCTGTATTATTCCACCCTTGATATTACATATTCTTCTTGCTATTATTAACCTATTGTTGTTCAGTTATTTATTATGGTATTATACATATTATACATATAATTTTATGCTATTATAAATCTATTATATCACATACCGGTATGTTATTGTACCGTTGTACTCGCTTTTCATATTATTCACTTTACTTTAAGTTGTACTTTTTAATATAACATATCACTTTTACTATATTTCTACTGTGAACTGTATCAGTGCATATTTTCATTTTCACTGAATCCATAAAGCCTCATCAGTTACATGTGTTATTATTTGTTCATCTTCATCTGTAGGCTATAGTGCTATCAAAATGAAAAGCAGACTACAAGTGTGTTACTTTTTTATTTGTATTTACTAGTTTTATTCAATTTTCTCAACGATAGTAAATTATTAGTGTTTAAAGATGTATTATTTAGATTTTATCCAAGTATTTCAAAGGAAATGAGCTGTGTTCTGACCTGAGACACAAGAAAGAGAGAGAAAAAAGAAAGAAAAATGTTGGGATTGAACACAGAGAAAGCAATAAAACAACTACATTTAATCTAATGTACATTCAAATTACATTACATGCATGTGTCACAGTCATACTAAATTAACATTAGAATTGTAAACCGAAAAAATCAACGAAATCAACAAGTGAGACAAAAGTTAGCTTTCACAATTCCTTACGAAAATTAATAATTTTCCAAACCTAACTAAATAAGGAGGCAAAGTTTTTTTTTAACTGCACGTAGATCACAAACCTCTGAAATCGGTTGATAAATGTGAAAGTTATCTGTAGCTAACGCCTTAGCCAACACTTGTGATGCTGATCGCCCGACACTCATTTTAAAACTTTTAATCTTAAAACTGCATCTTAGACAACTAACGTTATGCTAACTGAATCATAACATAATCGTTTTCACATGTAAAAGTACATGTAAAAACAATTATGTTATGATTCAGTTATAAAATATGTAACGTTAATGTTAACTTACGTTTATGTATATTAGAAAACTCGTTCTAATTCATTCCCACTCTTCTTCGGTGGTAACTTAACCCAACTCTGTGCTTCCTGTAATGAGAGCTGTCAATCAAGGTACAAGGATGTCCCTGTGTGAAAGTGACCAATCATAAGAGGGTCAGTGCCCTCCTTGGTTTCCGCCCCCAAATTGTCAAATGTCATGTAGACTCGAGGGAGCAGAAATCAGCTGAGCGAGCAGAAATCCACTGCGCGAGCAAAACAGCACTTCGTGAGCAGAAGCCCGCTGCGCGCGAGCAGGTTCCCTTTCATAGGTCACTTCGATGCTGCGGTGACGTCACCACGTATGGGAACACCTTCGGTGTGACGAATGTCTGAAGCCCTATACCATCCCGCCAATCTTATTGGCCAAATAGCGCGTGGCACCGCCCAGCATGCGTAAGCATATATATACCTGGTGCCGCGCGCCATTTACCTCAGATTTCATTCCTTCAGTACGAAGCAAATCTTCTGTGCCCTATTATCTCACGTTCTCAGCGATCATCTACGAGCAGTATACTCCTCTCCGCGGACGCGATGAGTCAACGAAAGGTAGGAGCCGTATGATGGGTTATCATGAGGAGGCACTTATGAGAGGTTCGTTGCAGCCTCTCTACAGGTTCTCTCCTTGATAGCCTATGGCTACAGTAAAATATGCATACACTTCCCCTGTGCACTAACGCCAATAGGAAGTATCCGCGCTCTGGAGTGTATTTCTTAAGTCGCCTCGCGTCTAACCCCCATCGTTTCGCTTCTGCGGTCGCCGAGGCCCCGCACGAGGTGTTGGTTAGGGGCGATATGTGCGGCTTGACTATGAATACAGTGATGCACTGGAGTTCCATGTGCTCGCTCTCCCCCACTCGAGCGCGTTAATCAACAGTTTTGCTCTTCAAATGGTGGATTACGGCTCACACAGCCGCCGCGTTTTCGCTAGCGGCTTGGCCCGATGTTATCTTGTTGGATTGAATCCTGCCTGTGATGGCCGAGGACGTGGCCACACCAAAAGGGGCAGTAACTGAGAACCCATGCACACATGCATCCCTCTTTCTGGGTTGTTTACACAATTATTTTAGATTATGTTTAGTATTTCATGACACATTTGTTACAGATACCTTGGTTACAGATCACGCTATTCGCATATTTCATAATAATGACAGACACAGATTTAGTTTACGTTCATTGTTTTATTTTCAAATTTGTTTTCTGCCATAAATTTCTAGTTTGGGTGCACACTTTCTAGTTGTTACTGGCATGTTAACATTTATTTCTTTTGAGTTTAAGTTCTTACGTGGAAAGAGTGGAGGGTTGGTGCTGTCTGGGACGTAGCGCTTCGGTGGAGGTCCGTTCCGATAAAGGACCGGCTGGCGTCAGTGGCTGCCATTTTGTTCTGTTGGATTAAACCATGTTGCTAATTAGCTGGGGGTGCCAGATTAATTATATCTGTTTATTTGGTTATTATAATTCTATGTATATTTTGTTGAGTATGATTCTTTGGCTATATTACTTTGTGGATGACCCATTTATTCATGTTTCTGAATTTATTACTTTATTTATTTGAATTGTGTTAGGTAATGTTGGTGTTATTCCCTGTGTATGTGTAATGGACTAGTCCTTTGTGTATATAAGTTCCCCATGTGTGTCATTTGAGAGGTCATGTTTCTTTTTGTCTAGTTTGGTTTTGATTACTGTTAAGTTTGGTTCTGTTCAGTTGACCCTGTTTTTGGGCCTAGACCTGACTTTATTTTGTTCAGTTTTCAAGTAATTTAATTTGTAATTTTGTTTGGCATTTAATAAATCATTTTCTTGTTTTTGGAAATCCTGCATTCTCTGTCCTTGACTGCTTGGTCCCTCACACTGCCGTGGATACGCTTCAGGATTATATACAACGAAACGCAGCGAGTTTGACGCACACGCTTTTCTTCATGTTAATATGCCAGGGACTATGCCCTTCACTGAGAGTGCTGTTAGACTGCTAATGCACATCTACCCTCTCACTGCAGTCCCCATACTCTAACTTTGACTGTCTCGCAGCAAGGGCACCTCGAGCGTCATTGAACTGAGCTATCATTCGCGCGCCCCCTCAGACACTGCACAATCCAGTCTTCAGAGTTTGAGGGACGGCGCGGAGGCTGGCAAAGATGGCCAGCGTATGACGGTTAACACAGCCGCCGCGTTCTCGCTAGCGGCGTGGCCCGATGTTTATCTTGTTGGATTAAATCCTGCCGTGGATACGCTTCAGGATTATACACAACGAAACGCAGCGAATGTGACGCATGCGTTTTTCCTTCATGTTTGCTTAGGACTGTGCCCGCCTCCAGAGAGTGCTGTTGGACTGCTAATGCACATCTAAGCCTCTCACTGCAGTTTCCACACTCTAACATTTGACTGTCTCGCAGCAAAGGCTCCTCGAGCGTCATTTAACTGAGCTATCATTCGCGCGCCCCCTCAGACACTCTGCACAATCCAGTCTTCAGAGTTTGAGGGACGGCGCGGAGGCTGGCAAAGATGGCCAGCGTATGACGGTTCACACAGCCGCCGCGTTCTCGCTAGCGGCGTGGCCCGATGTTTATCTTGTTGGATTAAATCCTGCCGTGGATACGCTTAGGGATTATACACAACGAAACGCAGCGAGTTTGATGCATGCGTTTCCTTCATGTTCTCTAACATTGACTGTCTCGCAGCAAAGGCACCTCGAGCGTCATTGAACGGAGCTATCATTCGCGCGCCCCCTCAGACACTCTGCACAATCCAGCCTTCAGAGTTTGAGGGACGGCGCGGAGGCTGGCAAAGATGGCCAGTGTATGACGGCTCGCACATCTGCCGCGTTCTCGCTAGCAGCGTGGCCCAATGTTTATCTTGTTGGATTAAATCCTGCCGTGGATACGCTTCAGGATTATACACAACGAAACGCAGCGAGTTTGATGCATGCGTTTCCTTCATGTTCTCTAACATTGACTGTCTCGCAGCAAAGGCACCTCGAGCGTCATTGAACGGAGCTATCATTCGCGCGCCCCCTCAGACACTCTGCACAATCCAGCCTTCAGAGTTTGAGGGACGGCGCGGAGGCTGGCAAAGATGGCCAGTGTATGACGGCTCACACAACTGCCGCGTTCTCGCTAGCAGCGTGGCCCAATGTTTATCTTGTTGGATTAAATCCTGCCGTGGATACGCTTCAGGATTATACACAACGAAACGCAGCGAGTTTGCCGCATGCGTTTTCCTTAATGCTTGCCAGGAACTGTGCCCTCCACCAGAGAGTGCTGTCGGATTGCTATGCACATCTAACCCTCTCACTGCAGTCCCCACATTCTACATTGTTTGCCTCGCAGCAAACGGTGCTTCGAGCAGCATTGGATTGAGCTGTAATGCCAAACGTTCCCTCAGACACTCTGCGCAATCCAGCTTTCAGAATTCGAGGGGCGATTCAAGGGTCCTGCACAGACGACCCATTTATGACGGCTCGCACAGCCGCCGTTTTTCGCTAGCGGCAAAGCCCGATGTTCAATCTGTTGGCCTAATTCCTGCCGTGGACACGTTTCAGGATTATACACAACGAGACGCAACGGCTCTTATACATACACTTCCCCTGTGAACGAACGCCACGAGCTTTTCGTGCCCGGTTATTTTAACATTTATGACAGCGTTGCAGGAAGCGGAAATTTTGAGACCGCTAGTATGGTCTCGGCCATGTGTGAACGCTTGCCCGACATTTCTCTATGGGTGTTACGCACGATTTGTCATGGATACACCATTCAGTTTCAATAAGGCCCGCCTCCTTTCCGCAGAATTCTTTCCATGGTGGCGAAGCCGATGGAAATAGTGGTGCTGCGACAGGAGATGTCAACTCTGCTGAGCAAAGGGGCTATAGAGGAAGTACACCCCTCTCAGATGGAGGCGGGGTTTTTTACAGCCGTCATTTTGTGGTTAAAAAAAAAAAAAAAAAAAAAAAAACACTGACGGATTACGACCCATTCTGGATTTACACCATCTGAATCTTGCACTCAGGAAGTTCCTCAGATTCGCTTTAGAGAGCAAAGCGTATCAGTATTTCTCAAAGTGCATGGATGGATCTCTGGCCCCGTTGCGGCCCCAGGGCGTTCGTGTTTGAACTATTTTAGGCGATTAGCTGGTGTTTAGCGCAATCGCAGACTCAAGCACACTCTCATGGGGATCTTGTGCTGAATCATTTAACAGCCTGGGCTTACGTATGGAATGTTTCACCCCGTTGTCTCCGCATCGGATGATTTCGGTGACACAGCGATGTGTGATGTCGCTAAAAATATGTATGTCAACCGAATTCTCCTGACTGAATTCTCCTGACCGGAGTCCGGCTGGGGATTTGCGCTTCCCGAGAGACTGTCACGACGGATGCGTCTTTGACCGACTGGGGAGCTGTTTGTCAAGGGAGTTGGCACATAAACAGGTTGAAATTACTGGCTGTTTTTCTGGCTCTCCAGTATTTCTCGAATCTGCTGATCGGCCGTCATGTGCTGCTCAGATCAGACAACACAGCGGTTGTGTCATACCTGAATCATCAGAGAGGATTATTCTCTCGCCCCCTGTGCAGGCTGGCGAAACATGTTCTTTGTTTTCAGAACTAAATTCTATCGATCCGAGCTGTTCATGTCCCCGGACGTTGGACTTTGGAGCGAATTTGCTATCCAGGCAGACTCTGGAGCAAGCGGAGTGGGGATTGCACCCCCAAACGGTGAGTCTCCTATGGCAGATTTTCGGGGAAGCGAAGTGGAATTGTTTGCGGCAAACACGACTACGCATTACCCGCTTTGGTTCTCCCTATGCCCTCCAGCACCCCTGGGCTTGGATGCATTAGCCCACAACTGGCCCAGGACCAGTTTGTATGCGTTTTTCCCCCAATCTGTCTGATTTCGGCGGTATTATGCAGAATACGGGTGGACAGGGTGGAACAGCTGCTGCTGGTGGCTCCGCGGTGGCACACACACAGCCGTGGTTTGTGGATCTGATCAATCTGTTAGCGGGCTCTCCATGGGAGATTCCCCTCAGACAGGATTTATTATCACAAGCACAGGGACTGATTTGGCACCCGAGGCCAGATCTATGGAATCTGTGGGCGTGGCCTCTGAGCGGAGTGAGTTCATATGTCCCGGTCTTTCTGCTGAAACTACCGAGACTATACTGAATTCTAGAGCAGCTTCTACGAGACGCTTATATGCTTTCAAGTGGAGACTGTTTACGGCCTGGTGTGAAACTCATAATATGGATCCAGTTTACTGCCCAGTGGCGTCAGTACTGGAGTTCCTTCAGGAACGTTTTTCGGATGGAGTGACACCAGCTACCCTAAGGTTTACGTGGCAGCCATTCAGCTTACCACGAATATATAAATGGTGCCTCGTTCATACAGGGTGCGCGACGGCTGAGGCCTTTCCGCCACGTGCGGGTCCCTTCATGGGTTTTTCCATTGTGTTGCATGGTTTATCAGGGCATCTGTTTGAGCCCTTGGAATTGTTCCGGATAAATCCTGACTTTTATAGCACAGAGAGGATTATTCTCTCGCCCCCTGTGCAGGCTGGCGAAACATGTTCTTTGTTTTCAGAACTAAATTCTATCGATCCGAGCTGTTCATGTCCCCGGACGTTGGACTTTGGAGCGAATTTGCTATCCAGGCAGACTCTGGAGCAAGCGGAGTGGGGATTGCACCCCCAAACGGTGAGTCTCCTATGGCAGATTTTCGGGGAAGCGAAGTGGAATTGTTTGCGGCAAACACGACTACGCATTACCCGCTTTGGTTCTCCCTATGCCCTCCAGCACCCCTGGGCTTGGATGCATTAGCCCACAACTGGCCCAGGACCAGTTTGTATGCGTTTTTCCCCCAATCTGTCTGATTTCGGCGGTATTATGCAGAATACGGGTGGACAGGGTGGAACAGCTGCTGCTGGTGGCTCCGCGGTGGCACACACACAGCCGTGGTTTGTGGATCTGATCAATCTGTTAGCGGGCTCTCCATGGGAGATTCCCCTCAGACAGGATTTATTATCACAAGCACAGGGACTGATTTGGCACCCGAGGCCAGATCTATGGAATCTGTGGGCGTGGCCTCTGAGCGGAGTGAGTTCATATGTCCCGGTCTTTCTGCTGAAACTACCGAGACTATACTGAATTCTAGAGCAGCTTCTACGAGACGCTTATATGCTTTCAAGTGGAGACTGTTTACGGCCTGGTGTGAAACTCATAATATGGATCCAGTTTACTGCCCAGTGGCGTCAGTACTGGAGTTCCTTCAGGAACGTTTTTCGGATGGAGTGACACCAGCTACCCTAAGGTTTACGTGGCAGCCATTCAGCTTACCACGAATATATAAATGGTGCCTCGTTCATACAGGGTGCGCGACGGCTGAGGCCTTTCCGCCACGTGCGGGTCCCTTCATGGGTTTTTCCATTGTGTTGCATGGTTTATCAGGGCATCTGTTTGAGCCCTTGGAATTGTTCCGGATAAATCCTGACTTTTATAGCACAGACTCTGTGGAAGTGTTGTTGCGACCAAGGCCTAATTATGTCCCTAGGTCGCATCTATCCCTTTCGCTTTCAGCAGGTGGTCCTGGAGGCTTTTTCTCCTGCTGCGGCGGAGTCTGGGGATCTAAGTCTTTGCCCTGTGAGAGCGTTAAAGACTTATGTGGATCGTACTGCCCCATGGCGTGAGTCTGACCAGCTGTTTGTCTGTTTTGGACATAAGAATAAGGCCATGCAGTTACGAAACAGCGCATGTCCCATTGGCTGGTGCAGGCTATTTCCTTGGCCTATGAGGCGCGCGGGCTCGCTTCGCCCTTAGGAGTAAAAGGTCATTCCACGAGAGCAGTGGCTTCTTCTCAAGCCTTTCTCAGTGGATCTTCTATGGATGATATCTGTGCTGTGGCAGGCTGGTCCTCACCGAGCACTTTAATCAGGTCTTACAGTCTGGATGTGAGGATGGCTCCTGGCTCCCGGGTTCTCTCCGCTTGACCAGATGCTTCCTTGGATCCAAGCTATCAGGTACGTCAGGCGTGATGGTATAGCGTTCCCATACGTGGTGATGTCACCGCAGCATCGAAGTGACCTATGAAAGGGAACATCTCGGTTACGTATGTAACCTTGGTTCCCTGAATAGGGAACGAGATGCTGCGGTTCTGGCCGTGCCGTACCTTGATAGCTTTCTTCTTCGTCATGAAATCTGAGGTAAATGGCGCGCGGCACCAGGTATATATATGCTTACGCATGCTGGGCGGTGCCACGCGCTATTTGGCCAATAAGATTGGCGGGATGGTATAGGGCTTCAGACATTCGTCACACCGAAGGTGTTCCCATACGTGGTGACGTCACCGCAGCATCTCGTTCCCTATTCAGGGAACCAAGGTTACATACGTAACCGAGATGATTTCACTGTACAAGCAGAGTTAACCTATGAGAGTATGCCAGGCGCTCGCTCGCAGCTACCTGTACAGAGCATCACAGTCCCGCCCACAGCCCGAGAGAGCTTTGGTGCCGGAGGTAAATTTCCCATTCATTTCTCCCATTGACTTTCGGAAAAATCCGTATCTAAAGAGTTTTAGAGCATGTCTGAGGATAACCAGCTACGGCTGAACTCATAAGCATATAACATATCATTTTGAGTGAAAAAATTAAGAGTAAATCCAAAAAAAGTCAAAGGTACAAGACTGTGTACATATTTTCATTTCGAGCGCAGGAACTACTCATCCCATAAACCACCGCGCCTCATTGAATTCGACTGAAGCCACAACCGCGAACGAGCCTTTTGAGCGACTTCCAAACATTCTTTTACTGTCTATGCTTCCAAATCTGATAACGGCCGCTCGCGCGAACTTTTTCCTCCAGTGAATTTTTATATAGTGATGCAGTATATATAGATATTTATATAGATATTTTATATAGTGTGCAGTAATAGCAATTCTTTCAGTATTAATCGTGTAAATAAATAGTGTTTTATATAGGTATTGTGTATTGATTTTTATATTTATCATCGTGTAATTTATATTGTGTGCGTGTGTGAAAGTGGTTAACATGGTGCAGTGCTTTGTACCTGACTGCAATCACCGCTCAGCCGTCTACACATGTCGTTGCCATTACACAAATGTTCAGTAAATGCACAAAAAGGCATGCCTAGGCTAAATATTGTTTTGACAGTGGCATTATAAAATGCTTGATATGACTCGTACCATATGAAGGCTACATTAGCCTTGCTAAAGTGGACGATAATGCTAACGTTACCAACCTCCCTGCAAAACTCTCATGGCAGCCAAGGAGATCATGATTGCACTGATAAGTCTACCGTGCAAAAACGCAACACAGGATTTATTTTATTTTATTTTTTTATTAATGATCTTCGGTCTTCACGGACCTTCGCGGGGTTTAACCAGACAGTTACACGAGGTCCACCAATCAGATGCATCACTGTAGGATTGTGGGATTGTTCAGGATTGTGGGTAATGAAGTACTTAGCCAAGACGTCGCGAATAAAAGGCATTTATATCAAAACAAGGTTAGTGCCCCATGATCCTTTTGCGTTTATATGAGCATATACTATCGCTTAGTACAGCCGTAGCTGGTTTTAAGTCTACCATGTATGGTTACGTTTTTATGGCTTATACCCCAAATGTCAATGCAGAAATTGCATTGAATTTTTACTTCCGGCACCAGCTGTGGGCGGGACTGTGATGCTCTATACCTCTCGGTTGTTGAATTTGTGCGCGAGTACTTTTATCATGCCAGCTGAAGGTTCATTTTTGCGCGTGTGAAATAACATAATGTGCTCGTGAGTATGTCTTACACGCTCATAACTTTTGAATAAAATATAACGCCATATCCTACAGTGATCATTCTGTGCACCTGCTTCAAGTCGAACGCTAATGCTCCTCCATGTGAAAGGAGGAGCAGGTGATGGAGATTTACTGCTGATTACACAACCGGCTTTACTGACAAGATAAATTAAATATCGCGTGTGATTTATCGTGCAGCCCAACTGTCTAAAATATAAAGTATTGGAAAATAAACCAAACTAACAAGACACGTGTTAACAGGATATCGGCCTACTCGGACTACATAATGCTTGCAGAAAATATCATAATACACAAAGGGAATGTTTCTGTCATCCACTAACAAAATATTTATGGCTAATTACCTGAAATCATTGGGGATTTGTCTGCTGACGCTGGTTATCCATCTTCACACACCTGCCACAGAAGCCACGAGTAGCATTGGAGTGACGTCAACTCCCCCTTGAACTGATTGGCTAGAGGCGCAGCTGTCAATCTAGAACTTACGGGCCAATGAAGCCATCTCGGTTACGTATGTAACCTTGGTTCCCTTTCATAGGTCACTTCGATGCTGCAGTGACGTCACCACGTATGGGAACACCTTCGGTGTGACGAATGTCTGAAGCCCTATACCATCCCGCCAATCTTATTGGCCAAATAGCGCGTGGCACCGCCCAGCATGCGTAAGCATATATATACCTGGTGCCGCGCGCCATTTACCTCAGATTTCATGACGAAGAAGAAAGCTATCAAGGTACGGCACGGCCAGAACCGCAGCATCTCGTTCCCTATTCAGGGAACCAAGGTTACATACGTAACCGAGATGTTCCCTTTCATAGGTCACTTCGATGCTGCGGTGACGTCACCACGTATGGGAACGCTATACCATCACGCCTGACGTACCTGATAGCTTGGATCCAAGGAAGCATCTGGTCAAGCGGAGAGAACCCGGGAGCCAGGAGCCATCCTCACATCCAGACTGTAAGACCTGATAAAAGTGCTCGGTGAGGACCAGCCTGCCGCAGCACAGATATCATCCATAGAAGATCCACTGAGAAAGGCTTGAGAAGAAGCCACTGCTCTCGTGGAATGACCTTTTACTCCTAAGGGCGAAGCGAGCCCGCGCGCCTCATAGGCCAAGGAAATAGCCTGCACCAGCCAATGGGACATGCGCTGTTTCGTAACTGCATGGCCTTATTCTTATGTCCAAAACAGACAAACAGCTGGTCAGACTCACGCCATGGGGCAGTACGATCCACATAAGTCTTTAACGCTCTCACAGGGCAAAGACTTAGATCCCCAGACTCTGCCGCAGCAGGAGAAAAAGCCTCCAGGACCACCTGCTGAAAGCGAAAGGGATAGATGCGACCTAGGGACATAATTAGGCCTTGGTCGCAACAACACTTCCACAGAGTCTGTGCTATAAAAGTCAGGATTTATCCGGAACAATTCCAAGGGCTCAAACAGATGCCCTGATAAACCATGCAACACAATGGAAAAACCCATGAAGGGACCCGCACGGGGCGGAAAGGCCTCAGCCGTCGCGCACCCTGTATGAACGAGAAACAGTGGATGACGGCCCACTGAGGCACCATTTATATATTCGTGGTAAGCTGAATGGCTGCCACGTAAACCTTAGGGTAGCTGGTGTCACTCCATCCGAAAAATGTTCCTGAAGGAACTCCAGTACTGACGCCACTGGGCAGTAAACTGGATCCATATTATGAGTTTCACACCAAGCCGTAAACAGTCTCCACTTGAAAGCATATAAGCGTCTCGTAGAAGCTGCTCTAGAATTCAGTATAGTCTCGGTAGTTTCAGCAGAAAGACTGGGACATATGAACTCACTCCGCTCAGAGGCCACGCCCACAGATTCCATAGATCTGGCCTCGGGTGCCAAATCAGTCCCCGTGCTTGTGATAATAAATCCTGTCTGAGGGGAATCTCCCATGGAGAGCCCGCTAACAGATTGATCAGATCCACAAACCACGGCTGTGTGTGTGCCACCGCGGAGCCACCAGCAGCAGCTGTTCCACCCTGTCCAGCCGTATTCTGCATAATACCGCCGAAATCAGACAGATTGGGGGAAAAACGCATACAAACTGGTCCTGGGCCAGTTGTGGGCTAATTCATCCAAGCCCAGGGGTGCTGGAGGGCATAGGGAGAACCAAAGCGGGTAATGCGTAGTCGTGTTTGCCGCAAACAATTCCACTTCGCTTCCCCGAAAATCTGCCATAGGAGACTCACCGTTTGGGGGTGCAATCCCCACTCCGCTTGCTCCAGAGTCTGCCTGGATAGCAAATTCGCTCCAAAGTCCAACGTCCGGGGACATGAACAGCTCGGATTGATAGAATTTAGTTCTGAAAACAAAGAACATGTTTCGCCAGCCTGCACAGGGGGCGAGAGAATAATCCTCTCTGATGATTCAGGTATGACACAACCGCTGTGTTGTCTGATCTGAGCAGCACATGACGGCCGATCAGCAGATTCGAGAAATACTGGAGAGCCAGAAAAACAGCCAGTAATTTCAACCTGTTTATGTGCCAACTCCCTTGACAAACAGCTCCCCAGTCGGTCAAAGACGCATCCGTCGTGACAGTCTCTCGGGAAGCGCAAATCCCCAGCCGACTCCGGTCAGGAGAATTCAGTCAGGAGAATTCGGTTGACATACATATTTTTAGCGACATCACACATCGCCGTGTCACCGGAATCGTCCGATGCGGAGACAACGGGGTGAAACATTCCATACGTAAGCCCAGGCTGTTAAATGATTCAGCACAAGATCCCCATGAGAGTGTGCTTGAGTCTGCGATTGCACTAAACACCAGCTAATCGCCTAAAATAGTTCAAACACGAATGCCCTGGGGCCGCAACGGGGCCAGAGATCCATCCATGCACTTTGAGAAATACTGATACGCTTTGCTCTCTAAAGCGAATCTGAGGAACTTCCTGAGTGCAAGATTCAGATGGTGTAAATCCAGAATGGGTCGTAATCCGTCAGTGTTTTTTTTTTTTACCACAAAATGACGGCTGTAAAAAACCCCGCCTCCATCTGAGAGGGGTGTACTTCCTCTATAGGCCCTTTGCTCAGCAGAGTTGACATCTCCTGTCGCAGCACCGCTATTTCCATCGGCTTCGCCACCGTGGAAAGAATTCTGCGGAAAGGAGGCGGGCCTTATTGAAACTGAATGGTGTATCCATGACAAATCGTGCGTAACACCCATTGAGAAATCCACGGCAGGAATTAGGCCAACAGATTGAACATCGGGCTTTGCCGCTAGCGAAAAACGGCGGCTGTGCGAGCCGTCATAAATGGGTCGTCTGTGCAGGACCCTTGAATCGCCCCTCGAATTCTGAAAGCTGGATTGCGCAGAGTGTCTGAGGGAACGTTTGGCATTACAGCTCAATCCAATGCTGCTCGAAGCACCGTTTGCTGCGAGGCAAACAATGTAGAATGTGGGGACTGCAGTGAGAGGGTAAGATGTGCATAGCAATCCAACAGCACTCTCTGGTGGATGGCACAGTCCCTGACAAGCATTAAGGAAAACGCATGCGTCAAACTCGCTGCGTTTCGTTGTGTATAATCCTGAAGCGTATCCACGGCAGGATTTAATCCAACAAGATAAACATTGGGCCACGCTGCTAGCGAGAACGCGGCAGCTGTGCGAGCCGTCATACACTGGCCATCTTTGCCAGCCTCCGCGCCGTCCCTCAAACTCTGAAGGCTGGATTGTGCAGAGTGTCTGAGGGGGCGCGCGAATGATAGCTCCGTTCAATGACGCTCGAGGTGCCTTTGCTGCGAGACAGTCAATGTTAGAGAACATGAAGGAAACGCATGCATCAAACTCGCTGCGTTTCGTTGTGTATAATCCTGAAGCGTATCCACGGCAGGATTTAATCCAACAAGATAAACATCGGGCCACGCCGCTAGCGAGAACGCGGCGGCTGTGTGAACCGTCATACGCTGGCCATCTTTGCCAGCCTCCGCGCTGTCCCTCAAACTCTGAAGACTGGATTGTGCAGAGTGTCTGAGGGGGCGCGCGAATGATAGCTCAGTTAAATGACGCTCGAGGAGCCTTTGCTGCGAGACAGTCAAATGTTAGAGTGTGGAAACTGCAGTGAGAGGCTTAGATGTGCATTAGCAGTCCAACAGCGCTCTCTGGAGGCGGGCACAGTCCTAAGCAAACATGAAGGAAAAACGCATGCGTCACATTCGCTGCGTTTCGTTGTGTATAACCCTGAAGCGTATCCACGGCAGGATTCAATCCAACAAGATAACATCGGGCCAAGCCGCTAGCAAAAATGCGGCGGCTGTGTGAGCCGTAATCCACCATTTGAAGAGCAAAACTGTTGATTAACGCGCTCGAGTGGGGGAGAGCGAGCACATGGAACTCCAGTGCATCACTGTATTCATAGTCAAGCCGCACATATCGCCCCTAACCAACACCTCGTGCGGGGCCTCGGCGACCGCAGAAGCGAAACGGTGGGGGTTAGACGCGAGGCGACTTAAGAAATACACTCCAGAGCGCGGATACTTCCTATTGGCATTAGTGCACAGGGGAAGTGTATGCATATTTTACTGTAGCCATAGGCTATCAAGGAGAGAACCTGTAGAGAGGCTGCAACGAACCTCTCATAAGTGCCTCCTCGTGATAACCCATCATACGGCTCCTACCTTTCGTTGACTCATCGCGTCCGCGGAGAGGAGTATACTGCTCGTAGAAGATCGCTGAGAACGCGAGATAATAGGGCACAGAAGATTCGCTTCGTACTGAAGGAATGAAATCTGAGGTAAATGGCGCGCGGCACCAGGTATATATATGCTTACGCATGCTGGGCGGTGCCACGCGCTATTTGGCCAATAAGATTGGCGGGATGGTATAGGGCTTCAGACATTCGTCACACCGAAGGTGTTCCCATACGTGGTGACGTCACCGCAGCATCGAAGTGACCTATGAAAGGGAACTACCCTGATTTACATGAAACTCAAACTGCAACTTTTAGAAACGCAAGCGCAGAACGTGGAAACAAGGGCAAAGGGGAAAAGACCACAAGCACACAAAAAAATTACATATGAGCAGGAAACCTGATTTTGTTTGCGATTTGGAAAATTTTGAATTCATGTTTCAGTTTTGTGTAATCCATAACTGCGCTGTTTGTTATTTAACAAAATTGCATTTGTTTTTCGGTTTTGTGCGTTATTATTTTACACGTATTTTTAAATATTTTATTTATGCTTATTATTTTTCGATCTGTGACTGCAATACATTTGGCGGGATTCTAATCCCATACACTGCTAATCTTACCATCTTTATTCAGGGAAAACATCAAGATTCTCTTCTGTCTGGACCATAGACTGTAAAAAAAGATGGACGACTCGCCTTCGCTCTCTTCCATTGGTCAAAACTGAAGCCGCCAGTGTCCCGATATGGCGCTGACATCTTGGATTTGCGCCTGCGCAGATAGCGATCTAGGGACCAGTTCTGCGCAGTAGCTATGCGCAGTAGCAAGCAGGAAGTAAAGCCTTAAAGCCGCGAAATCAACGGCCCCGCCCCTGTGCCCCGCCCTCACTCTCCCTCGCAGAATGCACATACCGTAATCTGCACTGTTTTGGAAGTGGAGTCCTGCTCTTGTGAACTCTGTCTGCTCCGTTCCACTCCAATCTCATTAAAATAAGGTAAATACAATCTCCTCAGTCCTCCGAAGATCATGAAAAAAGCCTGTTGACGCTTCAGTGCCTCCTCCAGAGAGCTGTCAATCACAGCTGTCAATCACGACGTCACACCACCGTTTTTAGAGCATTAAATAACTATCTAAAAAACAACTTATTTTAAAAACGAACACTTGAATTTACATTAGCGTGATACAAACTACAGTAAATGACAAAAAACAGCTTCGGAAAAAGATATTTGAAGGGTAATTTAATTGTTTAGTTGGTCTCGCGTCCCATTGAATAACATGGGGAGGCGGGGTTTATGACCTATACTAGGACCACTCACCAGGGGGTGATCGAGGGGGGGGGGGGGGGGTGTTCAGAAAATGATCTGAACTTGAGTTCCATACTGTATGACGTACATTGTGATGAGCAGATATTTGAGATGCCATAGTTTTAAAGAATTGACAGCCACGATCACTTGATTGCATGTAGCTCTGTGAATGTGATAACAAAATTAAATAAAAATGTCTTGCTCTTGTAGAATAATGTTCTAATGAAGAATGTTTTACTCTTATTGACAGTTGTTTTGTAATATCAGGAGAAATACAAAGATGTTAATATATAGAGGGGGCTGCTCAGTTTCTCACAAAAACATTTGCACAATTTAAATGAAAGACGTGGAGGCAAAAAACCACTGATGCATATTTTTTTTAGCAACGGCCTTTAGATCTAGCATTCTGCATGCTTTAAATCAGATACACGAACGAATAGCCTTTTTATTTAAATTAACAACAGAGAGAAAGTGAGAAACTGCATGTGTGAATAATGTTTGAGTGTCTCTTCAATAATCAAGCTGCAAGTTTAGTTAAATCAAAAACAGATACATTGTTGCTTTTTAGTTTTTCAGTATGCTATCCAAGCTATTTTATTAATGAATATTGCATTGATCTTGAAGTGTCTGTGGTAATGATTGTTTGTGAGTTGTGTGTGCAACCTAGCCAGTGAATTGGCCCTTACCACTGTAGTAAAAAATGGTCAGTCACATCCCTAATTGTTTGGAAGAAAGTATGCAAGATTCTAAGTTATTTTACAAATAATTTATATGTTTTCCAACTTGCAGGAATCAGTAAAGCCAACTCCGACTATAGTTTTTCATGAAGCTTCAAACCCCCTCCATGCAAAAAGAGCTAGCATCAATATGGAGGGTGTCAACATTGTGAGCGCAGAAATGGGTGTGATGGAGGCAATGGAGTGCCTCTTTGCTACTTATTTTATATTCAGTGTGGAATACCCCAAGCACATCACTCACATGATGAATTTTGTTGAGCAATACCTGTTTAAACTCTCCAGAAGCCAAAAAAAAAAAAAAAAAAACAGTCTGTCCCAGTGCTCAAAATGTATAATTAATTATCACAATACTTTGATATTTCATGAATAGTGCTAATGTAAATTTGTAAATATGAGGCGATCTGAATTTGAATCTGTAATTACAATTCTTTATGAGTGATATTAATGTAAATTTGTAGATTTGAAGTACATGATGTTCTGAAATGTTGATCTGAATTTGGATCTATGTATTCACATTCTTTATGAGTGGTATTAGTATGAATTTGTAGATTTGAAGTACTTCTATATCTGTATATTTCCATTGTGAGTTATATTAATATGGATTTGTAGTTTTGAGGTACTTGATGTTGTTCTAACCCTGATGGGAATTTAGATGAATCTGTATATTTGCATTATTTATTAGTGATAGATTAATGTAATTTTAAAATGGACTTATTTTGTAATATGTACCTGTATAAGTAGGTGAAACTCTATTTTCATTATTTATGAGATTTTTTAAAAGGTTGGTGTTTTAATGTTGATTTGTACATTTAAAGCCTTGAATATTTGAAATTACAGTAGCATTCTTTCAGTAATAGTAATTATTTTTGTTAGTATAAATAAATGACTAGTTCTATGCACTTTGGGTGTGCTTTTTTCAGTATTCATGGGTGACTTTTTTATGTGAATTACATTTTTACATTTTAGGGTCTTGATGTTTGTCAATTATATGAAATATTTAATCCGGAAAGGACAAAATAAATAATCATGAATGAACCCCTAAAAGGTTCCATATAGAACCTTTTTCCTGGTTACAAAGAACCCTAAAGGGTTCTTTTGATTAAACCCTTAAAAAGGGTTCTATATAGAACCTTTTAGGTGTTCCAAATACGTAGTGCCTGATAGAACCTTTTAAGGTTCTATATAGAACCTTTTCTTCTAAGAGTGTGGTTTAAATTTCACTGCTAGTAATCGACAGAACAAAAAAAATCAGTTAGGTCATTCTTACAAGCTGCCATCTTAGCTGAGTAACTTATATATATATATTGATGATATATATATATAGATATACAATGATTTAATAATTTTATCTGAAGAAGGGCTTGCTACACTAAATGTCCACCCTGTTACATTCTCATCTCAATAAGTGTTTTGAATGCACATTTATTGTTAATGTTTAAGTTTTCTAGAGAGCTATAATTGAAAAAAATGTAAACAAAAAGTTCATAAACAGGCAATATGGTTTGTTAACCATATTTTCAAACAGTTTCCACTGTAAATAAGAGTGAACATGTTATGCTTTATCAGTGAATCATTCTAAAACAATGAAAAAAAAATGCTTCTCGTAGATAGCTTGTCACCAAAAAGTATTCTACTTCCTCTTCCTGAGTCATGTGTTTAACCTACTTGCAATAAAAGCAGAGTAATTATTTTAAATTATTATTATTATTATTTTTTTTTTTTTGGTACACATCTATTGTGTTCTATATCATGGGCACACAAATTGCAATGAATAGGCTACTAGAAATGACCCATCTGCAGACAACAACTATGCTCATCTGTGATGATAACAAATGAAAAACAAGCCAGACGAAATGTAACTTAACAAATGTTGTCCAAAAAAAAAAACATCATTGGTCCTAAACATTTTTTTCCCTGATGTGAAATAAGACTTATAAGAGTTTTGTCGGATAAATATTCAGGCTGAGAGTTTCTTAATGAAACAGCACACTTTAAAAAAATAAAATAAAAAAAATTACACCTTGGTGAAGCAGCCAGCGTTCAAACAAACACCAGATGGCGCAACAATAACAAAACTACTAAATGAAGGGAAGATTAGCAAACTGTATATATCCAATAAACACTTCGCTTTCTGAGGGAATATATACAATTCATACGTAGGAACACTAAATGAATTGATTATGTATGCCGTGAACAGTTTAACACGTGACGGAGCAAAAGTAATTTCATGCCGCTATTTTGTAATCGTGTCGACGCGTTTATTATCTGACGCCACTTCCGGTCTAACCGCTGACGTTCCGGGCGCGGATTTTTGAAAACAAGAAGAATAAACCACCGTTTATATTCACTGCCATAAAACGGGTGAGTGATTTAAATGTTCTTCCAAACTACTAAAACAACATTTATTATACACATTTCACATATTGATATAAACATCACAATTATTTCGGTTTCAGCTGCCTAAGTTAGAAATGAAGAAAAAGACATCGCACTGAAGCGTTAACGTTACATCTGAACAAACAACAACAACAACTGTTCATTGATTGTCCGTTAAACATCGATATTAGTATATCTTGTGTATGAAATGCAAATATAAGAGTATTGTAATGTTATATAAGAGTAGCTGGTGTGTGATAACACGCAGTAAACACACCCTGAGTCTCGTGTAGTAACATTAATCGTGTTGTTGGGTTCGTTTTGCAGCTCAGTATGGCATCTATCAGAGATTATAACGTGGTGGAGCAGTTCAACAGCAGACTGGAGGAGATCAGGAGCACACTGCTGGATCAGGCCATGGGAGAAGTACTCAATGACCGGGTGACAGAGCTCTGTCAGGAACACAGACACTACATGAAGTCCGTCCTGGGTGAGAGATGTTTGTGGGGTTGAGTTCAATGTGCAAGTCTTATTTTTAATATACATTTTAACAAGACTGTCTGTTGGATAGAAAGCAAAGCGGGGCATTTAAGTATAATCATCTGCATTTAAAACTGATAGGGGACAAAAAAGGGATATATTTAACCACTGAAATATCATTTGGTCTGATTAAAAAACAAACTTTTTTTATTCATTTGTGTCCGTTTAAACTGATTCATTCTGATTCATTCAAAGTGCATTCAAATAATTTTACTTTTTTTAATTATTTTTTATAATTTATTTTTATTCACAGTTCTGTTTTTTATGGAAGCTTGTTTTTGCCACAGGATTAAAAATGTAAAAAAAAAAAAAAAAGGTAATTGCGACTTTTTGTCTTAAAATTTTAACTTTTTTTCTTTAAGAGTTGCAAGATGTAAAATCCTGACTTTTTTTTCTCTGAATTCTGAGGTTACGTCTTGCAAACCTTTTTTAATGCTATGGAATAACAAATAAAAAAAGATTTCAACTTTTGTCTCAAAATTCGTACTTTTCTGATTATTCTGAAAATTCTGATAGAAACTTAGAATTGTGAAATATGAATTCAGAATTGCAAAAAAAAAAGTTTGAATTGTGAAATAAAAGCCATAATTGTGAGAAAAATAGTAAGAATTCCCAGTTACCTTTTTTTATTATCTTATACGGTGGAGGAAACAAGCTTCTGTAATTTTTTATTTTGTATTGCAAGAAAAATTTATGTGTATATATATTTGAAGCTGCCCAGGAATTAATTAATTTCTTGCTTTCTGTCTGTCTTTCTTTCTACATAGGTACTTGTTTTAAGAAATGCAAGGAGGATGAAAACATGTTTGACATGATACAGACATTCAAAGAAGGTGAGAAGTTGATTCACTGGCACACTTGCTTGACATTTTTAATAACAGCAATGTCATATTGTGATTTGTCAGATGAATGACTTGCCAGGATATTTCATTTTTTTTACGGTTAGATTTGAAAGAGAAAACATCTTCACTGAAAGAGAAGAGTGCTGAACATCTTGAAGTGGTGTCAGAGATTGAAGACAAAGATCACCACAAAGCTCTCTTATTCCAGAGAATTGAGAAGCTCAAGAAGGATCAGACCAAAAACAGGGAATGTGTGTAGGCTTGTCTTTCCTCCCATAATGCTTTGTATTAATATGTAATGGATTACACTCAAAGTGAGGTAGAGAGAGCAGTCCGTTACAGATAAGTGATGTATAAACACTTTGAGAATCATTTCTACCAAATCATTGAAAAGACATACAAGGATGATTCATTTGTAAATTATTAACTATAAATATCTCTGAATTAAATGCTGGATTTCCAGAAAAGAAATAAAATATTAAGTTCTATGTATTCATATTTGTTCATTAATTTTGCCTCATGTATTCTTTTATTTTCTGCATTTGACTGTTAGGTGAGAGACAGACACAATGGACAGGTTTATTGTTGCTTTCTATTCAATCATTAATGCTTGTTTATTACATTTTTATAGTGATTCAGTCACAAAACAAAGCCAACAAGGACAGACTGAAGAAGCTGAACAAATGTAAAGACATCTTTCAGAAACACCTCAGTCTTGAGATCAGAAAAATCCAAGGTAAAGTCTTTGGGTTAAACTATAACATACATTAAAGTATGAATAATTTTTCCTCTTTTATATTATGCATTTGATAACTCATTTAAATAGTGAGGTACAAAAGTCTGAAACCACGTTGAAAATATGTGATTTTCTTTCATTTAAACCTTGAAATAATCAAAGTGTTTGGATTTTGAAAATGGTTTGGCACTATTTCTAGGTCTTGTCACTCAACTTGTTGCGCTGACTAAACAATTTAAGCATTTTTACTAGTGGTCACAAACTTGAGATAAGGTTTGCTTGTGTCATGAACATCTATGTTTATTTGCAGGTGAGAAGCTGCAGTTTGTCTTCAGGAACATCAGTCGTAAAGATCCAGACATGGTCCATATGTTCCTCCTACAGCTCGATGCAGAGGGCGTTTACCACAGTAAATACTCCTCTTCTGATCTGTTTATCATCTTTGAATTTTGTAAAAAACACTCGTTACCATAAAATAATTAAATTACACTTTTGAGGTTTTTCTTTGTGCATTTGAATTAAACCCACACATTGCATGTTTAAACTGATAATAAGAAATATTACGTTTATTATTTGATCGATAAATTAGTCATTATTCAAACAAAACTTAAACTACAGTTCAGTTTGTGGTCAGTAAGATTTTTTGATGTTTTTTTAAAAAAGTCTCACCAAGGCTGCATTTGATAAAAAAAATACAGTAAAACAGTAATAATGTAAAATATTCTTACAATTTAAAATAACTGTTTTTTTTTTTAAATTAGAATATATTGTGAAATTATATTTATCTGTTTGATGCAAAGCTGAATTTTCAGGATCATTCCTCCAGTCACATGATTCTTCAGAAATCATTCTAATATGCTGATTTGCTGCTCAAGAAACATTTCTCATCATTATCAGTGTTGAAATCAGTGGTGCTGCTTACTTAAAACTTAAAACTAAAATCTGTGGAAACCAAGATACTTTTCCTTTTTCAGGATTCTTTGATAAATACAGAGTTCAAAAAAACATAATTTATTTGAAATCACAATCTTTTGTAACTTTCTAAACGTCTTTCAATTTTGATCAGTTTAATACATCATTGCTCAATAAAACTTTTATTATTATTATTATGTTTTTAAAATCTTGCTGACCCCAAACTTTTGAATGACTGACCCAAGTGAAGTACTGAAGAACATGATCATATTTTCCCCTCAGTCATCTCCTGTGACCCTCCTCTGGAGAACATGACACATCTAGAGCGCAGACTGCAGGAGACAAACAACTTCTCTGCCTTCCTGGCAAACATCCGGAGAGAGTTTGTGGCACTTCACAGTGGTGTAAAGACAGCCTGACTGACGAACAAAAGCTAATTTTTTATTTCAGATCCATTTAAGACGGTCAGAGACCCAGACACCGTTTTTATAGATATTTAGCACATGTATTGAGCTTTTATTTTCCTAAACCATCAGTAATTACTTAATGTTTTACTTAATAATAAATTTCATCTTTGTCTTTTCATGTTCTTTGTACATTCACTGATTTGTAATTTTAGCAATAAACATTTATACAGGTCATAAAATAAACAAAACAAAAGTCTTAAAGTGCTTTGAAACTTTTCTGCATTGCATGTAAATTTCTTTTTCACAATGAAGTTATAACAATGGACTTGATTTATCGGCTTTCTTTCATGAAAAAAATTAAATACAAATAAGAAAACGTGAAATTGTAAAATTATCTTTTCCAGACATTATGGAGATTTTCATAGCAAATACATCTATGCTCCGCTTTAAAACATTTAATTGGCTAGATATTGCTCATCTACTGTAAAACTACTCAAGTCACACTAATGCATGATTTGTGAGTGAATTGTTCTTTAGAGTCAATGAATCTGAGAAACGATCCAATGAATTTTTTCATTTGAAGTCTTTTTCCAGTAATCACATTAAGTGTGTATAAACCTTCAGCACGAGTGAATCATGATTCAGTGACCTTTTCCATCACATGCTCTTTTAAAGCTAAGCTTCAGATGACTTCATCTCATTGAAAACAGGCAGCTCTTCCACATACGTGGATGGGAAATGTCCTCTCTGTCCGTTCAGCTCACCAAACCACCAGCCCGTGTCGTCCTTCTGAAAGATATCCAGTACATCTCCTGGCAGATTAAAGAGGGAGAGTCAACAGAAAGCAGGTGCTGAGGGATGATGTATTAAGATGAACTCCCATATTACCTTCATTAATGTTTAACTCATCCTCTCTTTCTGACGTAAAGCTGTATAAAGCCTTGCATCTGCCGACTGAGCACAATTCTGAGCCTGTTTAGGGAATTTAACACAAAAATTAAATCAGGAGTTTAAGAGTTAATAAAATAAAAGTAAACATGTTTTTCTTGCTGTTTACCTTTATCCTCTTCAGATTCAGACACGCTTCCATTGACCGGGCCGCTCTGTTGCTCGTCTGTGTTGAAATGCGTGACATCGGTCGTCTCAGTCGAGGGCTCTTCGCTTGTCGGATCAGGGCTTTGATTGGTCAGGGCACTCTTATTGATCACGGAGCTCCTCATGGACTGACGTGATCTGAACGGAGTCTTTTTGATCCTCACCGGTCGAGAAAGCTGCACAACGCTGTGCTCCCAGTCCTGGAGCAAAACCAGAGAGAATTTAGAAAGCCATGCAGCATTTAGATTATTATTATTATTATTTTTTAAAATGTAAATTAGGCTTATTAAAATTACGGTACTGTCTCTCTTCACCCTGAAGCCTCGGGGAAATCCATATATTATAGTCTAAACAGTGTAGGCTGTTTAAAAGCAACAGCATAAAGGAAACATCATGCAAAACTAGTGACGACCTAGTTTCTCAATTAACTCATGTTTACATCCTTCCCTGTCCTGGATTCATCAAGATTTACATGTTTGATGGAGGTTTTACATGATAGGAGGATCAACCAAGGATGATTTAAGGATGTTTCTTTCGACACTAGAGACATTAACCATATTTATTTTATTCTTTTTAAGAAATGTTTTATTAGTCCCCTTGCAGTACCTACATAGACTCCTCAGTTTTTTGTTCAGTGTTTGTTTGTGTGAACTTAAAATGCATTACGATAAAGTTACTAAACTAATAAATAGAATGTTACTCCAAAGGTTTGCATTTAAAAATGCATGAAATAAATACAAATTTTGACCCCCAAAAGTTTGTACTGAAAATACATGCTGATAATAATTTTACTGAGATAAAATCTGCATGCTGATAATAAATGTACCAACATAAAATAAAAATCAATAAAATGTTACTTCCAAAAATTTGCACTTAAAATGCATGCTGATGATACTTTTTTAATGTGACCCATATATGTGTGTGTGTGTGTGTGTGTGTGGTTTTCGTGCAAACTCACCTTTTCTTTCCATTTAGTGATGCTGTCACTGAATCGATGTCTTGATTTGGGCTTGCCCTCGATCTCGGCCAGACTGTGAGTCAGTTTGCAATGCGTCGCTTCCAAAAGGTCCAGTTTGAGGATGGCCTACCGTGGTTTGAGGATGGTCAGTATTTAGTTTGTTAAAACCTTTTTGTTAAAAACCCTTACATTTTGAATAAAATATTTAAATAGATCAAATTAAAATTTCATTTAAACCAGTTTAAAAAAAAAGAGTTGAGGCAAAGCAAAGTTATGATAAAAATTCAACAGAACATTGGTATGAAATGTAACATCTGACCTCATCCAGTAACTGTTCTGTTTCCTCCAAGTGTTTTTGATTGGAGAAGTTTGGTTGTTCTCTATATACTTTCACCATTTTCTCTAAACCTGAAATATAGATTGTGTCAATGTTGAGCAAAATGTCATATAATGAACAATATAAACCGGACAGAACCACCCAATAAGATCTCTGAGGAATAAAAGCGGGTCATATCATACTTTCTTAAATTCAGTTCCTTGAGGTCTAAAGTAGACTACCTTTCTACCGTTTTTACTCCGATTAGTTCTGGTATTTAGGAATAACTGTCCTGTTTCTTCCTTTTTATCTTAACGTGCCCTGTCAGGCAGATTTCTGGACACCAAAAAGTGCTTTTGACTTGATCCTTCAACTCAAATGTAGAAGGAAATTGTGTTTCCTCATGATATGACCCTTTTAAATCACATACGCTCAGCTCTGAAACACAGTATCTATAAGATCTAAACCTTCTCTGTCGCTCTTTGCTTTGGTGATGCAGTCCTCCAGACGCTGAAGTTTGGTCCTGATGGCATCTTTCCTTCTGTCCTTCCCCATGACTGTTTTTCCTTCTTCCTCCTGTACACACACAAACAGCAGCCCATTTCATATCATATCAATTCCTGCAACACAAATGAGTTTTGTAAACTCAAAGACTTACAAAGTAGTCAGCCATGAGAAATTGAGCTTTGTTGTCATCCGCCGTAGCACTGACGTCCTCGACCAGCGACTGAATGTCCTTCTCCACGTCAACTTTGCGTACGGCCTGCTCAATCTGTTTGTGACTCTATAGCAAATATTCAGCAAATCAGCCAGTGAGACCGGCCTGAAAGTCTGTTTTTAATCACGTCAAGAAATTATAGATTAAATCAACATTCACATTAGCTTTTTTTATTATTAAATTATTATACATTAAATTTGAAAATGCTTAATTTTTTTATTAATTCATATTAATTTAAATAATCTCTATATATGTTTGTGTGTGTGTGTTTGAGTGAGTTCAGCTTTGGAAATTTATTAATTTCCAAAAAACTTTAATTTGCTCTAAAGCCTGCAAAACTGTAAATATTAAATAATTAAAACCATTTAAAAATGTATTTTAATTATTTTAATAATACTTTTTTTTTCTCTGGAAAAAAATATTAGGATATTGAATTCAAATATGTATCGTTATGAAAAAATTAAAAACGATGTATGGGCATTTTTTTTGTTTCTATAGGCTGAATTATTATTATTTTATTTTATTATTTATTTATTCATTTTGGAAAGTATTGAATCCTATTTTAAATTCATGTGTGGCCATTTCAATTCACATTCACACTCGTAAATTCAAAGGAAGCATCTAAAAATCTGAATTTTCCCAGTCCTGGTGAATCTGTCACAGGTACTGTTAGTGTTTAATGGGTTCAGTTACTCACGTGAATGACGGTCTGTGCGTATACTGTCATGAAGAGACTGTACTTGTTTAGGGTGTTGGACAGAGTCTCTATTCTTTGCTTCTCAAGCTCCTGAACGATCTGAAATTCAGCTCTGAATGAGTCCAAATGCAATGACATCAGAGGAAATAAAGATGTGGAAAACAGCATGAACCTGGTAGCAGGTTTTCAGTGTGTTCTCCAGCTTCAGTCGGATGTGGTGACCCTCCATGTTGGTGTTAAAATATTCCTCATCGACTCTGGCCTGAAGTTCTGATGATTTAGTCAATCTGTTTAACATCTAGATGAAAATAAATGCCAGTTGTTGTGTCCAGTGTCACAAACAGATTTCCCCAGCCAATGAACCATCACAAATACCTTCTGTTTTTCCTTCTCTGTAGAGATTTGTTTATTTTTCTCCACAAAGCTGAAGAGAGCTTCATGTTCTCTTGTCAACCCAATCAGCTTCTTTTTTAGCTGTAAAAACACATTTCTACTCAAAAATGTATCCAATGTGGGTTTGTTTGATCGAATCCCTCTGATTTGGAGAACCACAAGTGTATTTTCTTACCTTAATTTGTTCATTCCAGTTTGTGAGAACAAGCTTTCCAGACTTTTCAACGGCATTGTCAAGCTGTGAACATACGAGACTTAGTGTAAACAAGCGGCTGTAAATCTTAAAATAAATATATGCATAAGCATTAAAGAAATAGTTCACCCAGAAATGAAAATGTACCAATTGATCCTCTGCAGTGAATGGGTGCCGTCAGAATGAGAGTCCAAACAGCTGATAAAAACAACGCAATCACCACTCCAGTCCATCAGTGTTTGTAAGAAATAAATCCATTATTAACACATTTTTAACTTCCTACTAAAATATGAGTCCCCTATTCATAATATTGCTTTCTCCAGCAAAACAGTTGTCTCGTCTGAATCAGAAGAGAAATCTGCATAGATTAAACACTGTTTACAAGCGAGAACAGTTCTTAAATATGATGGTGGCTTTTAATGTGAGAAGACAACAGAGAATGAACTTTTTTCACTGCAAGAAGCATTATTATGGATTATGGACATGTATTTTGGCCAAAAGCTACAATGCCTTAATTATGGGTTTGTTTCTTAAAAACATGCATATTTTCACTTCACAAGTAATTAAACTGATGGACTGGAGTGGTGGGGATTATTGTGATGTTTTTATCAGCTGTTTGGACTCTCATTCTGATGGCATCCATTCACTGTAAAGCATCCATTAGTGAGCAAGTGACGCAATGCTAAGTTTCTCCAAATCTGTTTTGAAAAAACGGAACAAACTCATCTACATCTTAGATGGACTATTGCTCTAAGTGACATACCGGTCTTTTTCTTTTCCCGTGTTCATCTAGGATTTGACGGATTTCCTGAATAGCATCTTGGTTGAGAGCATTTCCCAGTATGCTGAAAGAATAAGGCCGATATAAATACACTGCAACCCACATGAATAATAAAAAGAGCCTGATCCAGTGTTGTCATACCGGTGGGCATCTGCTGAGGCGTACATTTCATCTGATATGAAGGACCATGCACGATATGTGGAGCTTTGAAGAGGAAAAACTGTCAATGAGTTTGCAAGGCAAGTGCATCAAATATTAACCAGCACTGTTGACACAGTTAACATCACATGCAAGATTTTGCCTTATTTTTCCAGTTGCACTATATAAAAGGCTAGTTGAAAAGCAGCAATATATAAAATAGTAAGTGTTGTTTTCAGAAAATGTATTTTTAGTATGAGTGTATTTTGTCTTGCACTTCTTTTGACTTGTTTATATATAGATAGATGGGACGGTCACTCACTTGTCACACATCTCTTTCGAGACTTTAAGGAGTTTCCCTGCGATCTTCTGAAGTCCTTTCGAATAGTTGATCTCCAGTTCAGATCTAAATTTATAGAAAACAATGTCTGTTATATTAGGTTATGCTTGTTTGCTCAGGTCATTGAAATTCTGCCCTGGACATTTTAAGGATTTCAGGGTTTTGGAGAACTACTCTATTCTTTTTCCATTGCATTTAATCTCTTGAGAATGGAAAGTCAAGTATCTTCTCTTAGAAATCAAGTACAATGACCTTTAAAGAAGAAGAGAAGAGTTCATGTTACCTTTGCTGAAAGACGGCCAAGAGCTCTTTGCAGAAAAACTCGCCATTCTTAGAGATTCTCTTCAGATCCTGATACAGCAGATTATACTGAAACACAATAGACAGCCTAATTAAACAACAAACCATGATATCTATCGTTCTATTGTTCTGTCTATCATTCAAGAGAACAGCAATGGCCTAGCAACCATGAAGAACTTCCACTCAGAAACAAAACACCCTAGCAACCTCTCCAAACATCTCTGAAACTGCCTCTAGCTTCTATAAATCAATCAATTAGCCCTTCTTGTCTCTGTCTAAACGTTCAAACATCTAACTTTTAGATGATTAAAATTTTTTTTTATATATATTATAAAGGCAAGCTTTATCAAGTTGAGAGCAAAGTCCAGGCAACTCTTCTTAGTAAACAATTCTACTTAAGTGTTTTATATGGATCAATACTGTGCAGACCCAACACTATCAACACATCTGTACGTAATTGTGCTCTATAACAGATAACAAGTTAGTAGTTGAATACATTTGTTTTAACAGTAGAGTTAAGAGAATGAAACGACTCTGGACTCACAGTACAGCTGCTCAGTGGGTCCTTCATCTTCACTTTGGTCGTTCTTTAGCTCTGTAGTTTAAACTTTGACCCTGTCTGTTCCTGAAGAATGCATGCGGAAATCACCTGTGTGCCTGTGCAAGATTACTGCATCATTAACCCTCCATAAAACCATAGGAGTGGTGGATTTCAGCCTCAGTCTTCGCTATAGAAATCAGTGTTTCACTTTGCATTAAGTTTTGTCCCCTGATTTAATATTTGTCCTGATGTTGCCAGCAAACAGTATTATAAACAGCCATTTTTTTCACATTCCGGAATAATAGTTAAATCAATAAAAGATAAAAATAGAAGTGTGTGCTCTTAAAAATAATCACTCTAAAATGTCGCTTTTGCACTGATGGCACTGAAGAATATTTTTGGCTTCCCTTTGAACTTTTTAAAGGAATAGCTCTCCCCACAATAAAATTTGCTGAACATTTATTCATTCTCAGAGCATCTAAAAACCAGGTGAATTTAGAAATGTAGCATTCCATCACTTGTTCACCAATGCATCCTCTGTAGTGAATGGGTGCCATCAGGATGAGAGTCCAAACAGCTGATAAAAACATCACAGTAATACGTAAGTAATCCTCACCGCTCCAGTCCATCAGTTAATGTCTTGTGAAGTGAAAAACTGCTTGATTATATGCTATTTTTTTTTTTTTGGTTAACTATTCCTTTAAAATATCTATCAAGACCATTTTACTAATCTAAAGAACCTTTTATGCCAATAAAATTTATATTTAAGAGGGTGGTATGATATAGTGACCAAAATTTCCTTAAAGTTGTTTACATTTATATATATTTGAGCTGTTTTTATTTATTTATTTTGAGTCTTTGTCCACATTTTGTACAGAAACTCATTTATGGCACAATTTATATTTATTATAATAATTTTAAGAATAATTCAGAATTCCGGGGTGAAATATTTGCATAATAAGGCTGAACTGTCAACAATGGTTGATTTGGGGGGTAAAACATCTGAATTCATAAGAATCACACATAGCTAGAAAGAGAGACTTTATTTGTTGTTGTTACATTGTAAATGAATTTTTTCTTGTTCGTATTTGCTTAGTGTAAAAATGCTTTGACAATACTGTATGCAAAATAAATCAGTAGTAGCTACTTTAAAATGAATTGAAATTGAGTGAGGTTAAAGGTGCAGTGAGCGTTTTTTGTTGAAAATTGAAATCAACAACCAACAAAATTAATAAATAAATCAGTTTTTGCTAGCTGTTTGCTCTGTGTTTATCGTGTTACATGGGGAGCTCCAGCTGATTACAGAAGCTTCTTGGCTGATTGTGCAAACTGTGTCGCATTTGTATATTGATGGGGAGCAGGCGGGAAGGAATTCGACCGGAAGTTGAAGTCGGCCGCGTGCCGCCATCTTGTAGCAGAACTTCACTTGCGTTAGCATCCCATTGACTCCCATTCATTTTGGCGTCACTTTGACAGCGAATAACTCTACATCTGAGGCGATTAAAGACTCCATTTGTCCATTATTTATTTCTAAAGATACACGACAATGTATAAAGGGCTCCATTACCTTCTATGTTACATTATATATATATATATATATATATACTATTTTTTTTTGTAAAAATAGGCCAACGATTGCGTCATAACCACTCGACTCTCTGTCGCACAGTAGAGAAATTACCGTACAGACAGGAGGAGAAGCTCGCAGGCATTCGGGGAGACGTCAAGAGAGAAGCACATAGATACAAGCCCTGGCGTTACATTTTAAAATACTATACACAATAATTAATCAGAATACTTACTCCTGCTCACTCACGCCAAAGAACTCCCCGCTCAAGCTCGCTGTCTCTGCAAGATTAACGATGGCAGTTTATGGGGTGAGAATTGATGCTTTATTCCAAATAAATAGATTATGATCCACAAATAAATGTAACAAGATTCACAAAAATATATCAAATTCACAAATAAATGTACAGAGTTTCACAAAAAAATATAAAACTCACAAATAAATAAAATGAGATTTGCAAATAAAAATATATATATTTACAAATGTGTTTAATGTCACAAACACAACTCTACCTGGTATTTATTTGTGAACCGCTGTCTGTGCATTTGTAAATCACTGCACGCATTTGTGGATCGGTTCCTGTGCATTTGTGGATTTGAAACACTTCTAGCGTCGACGTGCAGATAAATCCACAAATAAGTGGACTCCACCCACCGTTTACTCAAGCCAATCAAATAACGGCCACATTGAGCTGACCAATCGTAGCACGTTATCGCTTCAACCAATCACGTTTTGGCTTAAATCCAGGGGGGGGGGGCGTCTTGCCTGATCGGCCATGTTGTGCGTACTTGTCTGTAACGTTACTTGTGGACTTGTGAAATGTCATCAGTCGCTGCCCAAGTACTGTTTCCCTTTTCAAAGTTCACATCTAGCCAAGTCCAGTTCAAATCCCCGGATGTGTTCTTGCTCCGCTCCTTTTACCGAGGATGCATGGAGAGGTGACTTGTGCGGACTTGATACGGGCCATAACCCAGAATTCAGCTCGAACCAGGTTAGCATAAATGGCGGAGGAGAAAACTCACAACTGTAAGTTATACATTTCGAAATACTATTGTTGTTTTATCACAAAATGTAACGTAGTTCTAAGAGTTTTGATGCCAGAATGTTGTTTAAACTTCAAAGCTACCGTCGAATTTTGAAAATTTGCTCAGACTATTTCGTTACGAGTTGAAAAGTAGCCTAACCCTCGGCAAGTCCTCCTAAAAAGTAGCTAGGCCCTGTAACATTTTGTAAAATATGGGGCTGCCTGTGTTGATTCTGTAGTGGATAAACATTTGATATATTTTGCTTTGGGTATATCTAATGGGCAATTGTTTTGCCTGAGGGAAAAGTTTCCTAACTAACGTTTGCCTAACGATACTTATATCAAATGCAAACCTTATTTTAGAGTGCTCTTGTCATTTTAACCAAATAGTTTGCTTGTCTTTATTTAAAAAATTTTTACAAATTATTTTATAATTGTATTATTTTTCATCAACTTAAATTAAGCATTATTTTTTATCAAGGGACTGCTGAGGAAACTCGGGCCTTGATAGAGTGGCGGGCGGCCAACGAAAGGCTTTTCACCGGGAGGCGCAATTCCTCCAAAAGTTGATGGGAGTGAGTATTCATTTTGAGTGCTTGTATAATTCCCTGCATGTCTGAAGGTTTGGAGCTAGATTTGGACAGTCTTCATCCATAAAAATTAATACGTTATTGAAGTGGAATCATGTAAATCTTTATGGTTTTGTTTTGCCTATAGGCATTTTGTTCCACTTCTGGTTTGGCCATAACTGCCAAACAGGCAAAGAAAAAATTGAATAACCTAAAAGATAAATACAAGGTAATCTGCCTGTTTCTCTACTCTCTGTTACTGAAAGAGGCTTACCAAGATGTGTGTAAAGACTTTCCGGTCATATTTGAAACCTAACATAGATGCATTGGCCCTTACATTTTATTTTGTAAAATGTAGTTTACTCCGTTTACATTGTTTACTCTGAGACTGTAAAAAGAATAGTTCACCCCAAAATGAACATTCTGCCATTCACCTACAATTTTAAGTTGTTTCACACCTGTATACACTATTTATTTATTCTTTTTTTTTTTTTTTTGCTTTACACAAAGGAAGAATATTTGTAACCTAAGAGTTCTGGGGCACCACTGACATGTGTAATTTTTTGGTGCCTCAAACTGTTAGGTTACAAAAATTCTTAAGAATATCTTCCTCTGTGTAGAGCAAAAATAAAAAATGTCTAAAAGTGTGGAACAACGTGAGGTGAGAACATGACAGCATTTTGCTTTATTTCAGGAGCTTAGGGACCCACCCACAGGAAAAGGGGTAGAGGCCGGTAGTGTGACTGCTGCAACCTGGCAGTGGTACACTGCAATGGATGCTGCACTCCAGGGGCAGCACTCAGTTACTATGCCCGTAGTTGTTGCATCAAACCCACTGCCACTACAGGTGGCTCAGTCAGCACACCAGGTTCAGCCCCTTCTGTGGAAGCCAGGAGTAGCCAGCAGTCAAGAAAGAGGCGACGGGACAGCCAGGCTCTTCTTTAGTTTCTAAAAGAACAGGCAGAGAGGGAAGAGGAGAGGGAGAGAGAAGCATTGGCGAGAGAAGAGGAGAGAGAGAGGGCAGCAACAGCCAGAGCAGAGACATATGTCTCTTTTTGAAAAACTTAATAAATTCTAAATTAATGTTGTATTTAATGATAAATGATTTTATATAGATTATTTGAATAAAAAAAAATAAAAATGAATGTTTCAATTTCAACCCTGGCAAATAATTGTTATAGCAACAGTGTATTCTTTATATTTACAACAAAAACACAAATAATGTAAAATAATGTAATATCCAATGTCTATAGTGGTATACAATTATTTACAATCATGCAGTTAAATCTCAAGAAGAACATACCAACATTAAGAAAACGTATAAATGTATCTATACCCATCTACTTGCACATTTATTCATACCTATCTTTCTAATTAATGTCATAGCTATTTCAACTGTTTATGTTGCTCTTTTAATGAACATGACAACATCTGGAAAGGTTTACTGTCTAGATGTAGTACTGTTCAGTTAGACACCCAGGCAGTTCCACGGGAGAAGAAAGCTGAGCAGCCAGACGTCCTCGGAGATGGTTCCCTGATAGGTCCCTCTCACCCACTGCTGCATTCTCACCATCCTCGCGGTCTTCTTGTCCTTGGCTTTCCTCCTCCTCCTCCAAGAGATCACCTCCCATCACACAGATGTTGTGGAGGATACAACAGGCACCAATCACCTTTGGGGCGAACAGTGGCCTGATCTCTAGGGCCCGCAAGAAAATTGCACGCCAGTGAGTTTTTAACATCCCAAAAGTGCGCTCGATGATGTTCCGTGCTTGTGCATAATGCCTGTTGTATCGGGCTTCAACTTGGCCTGTTAATCAAAAATCGTGTAGAAAATGTGTAGTGTATTGCAAATTCATAACAGTAAAAATTTGGTTTATCGTGTGTGTGTGTGTGTCTGTCTGTCTGACATAAAAAAAGTGTTCTTACTTGCGACAGGCTGGCGGTATGGGGTCATGATTGCAATAGGATGCTGCAAGCAAGGGTATCCCCCATCTCCCAAAAGATAGTATCCAGCTGGTGAATACAAAGCCTGCTGGTACATTGGTGATCTGCGCAGCACAAGGGCATCCTGTACAGAGCCTGGATTGCCAATATACACATCTATAAATATGCCTTTAGCATCACAGGTGCCCTGTAGAATGATGGAAGGGAAGATCTTTCTATTTATGTAGCATCTTTTTTGTGGCATTGCAGGAGGAACAATCCTGATGTGGCACCAGCAGCACAGCGGAATGCCTCATGGCCAGCAAGGCCCCCCACCTCATCCATTTCCTCTGCTTTTGGAAAATGAATAATTTTGTGGAGGATGGTCATCATCTCCTCCACAACATTGTGAACAGTCCTACAAACTGTTGAAAGTGGCATGCTGAAGTCATCTGATGTGACCCTGTAGGATGCTCAACAGGCAAGCCAATAAACCGTAACAAGTACTTCAATTTCACGGCTCCATCCATGGGCTTTTTGACGGGGCAGCATCTGTACCAGCATGTTGATGCTGTTCCTGGAGAGCCTGAAAGCTGGCTTTAAATCCTCTCCAGAAAAAAAACTTGACCAGGATTGGTACCTGGTCATTGATCTGTGAATACCTGCGAGTGGGACTTTGTTCCTGTTAAAATATATAGATAATATATTAAGAATGTTTTTACTTTTGTTGTATTATGTATTTGTTATATGTATTGCTTTTAAAAAGTTGTTACTATATGTATTGTCGTTGCATTGTATTTATTATATTTTTGGATTTAATATAAGCTATATACTCAGTTGTTTTAAGGATTTTGTCTAAAATTTACTAAAATCTGCCATAATTAAATCTCCCTCTAACATTTGCTCTTTTCGTGAAGTATTTCTTTATACTCTATTTCGGTTTCATTCATTTATTGATAAGCTCTAGCACAACATTCATCCCAGAGTCTAAAAGTTGTAGCCTATATGATTATTATAGATATTAAATTGTCCTGTTTGTGTTAATGCAGTAATATGATGTGCACCTAGCTATATAAAGATGATAAACTATAAACTTATTTGAGCACCACAAAGACAAATAAAAGGTGTGTGAAGTGTAAGCTAGTTAATTTAAATGTTATCAACTGTCAAACCTATTGTACTTGTCAGTTTATTTGGTATACTGAAAAATCTAATGTTGTCTCATTACATCCCTGCAATAGTTTACATAACTTTTTGTGAGATAGTACTTTGTAGTCTGTTGATAGGGTGCCTATATGATACATTTATAATAAATTTTTATTATGACTTTTCATTTGGATATACCTAACTAAGTCCACATAAGTATATGGGCAGTTTATGAAGAAAGAATAATTAGAAAAACGTACAATGCTAGAGAGACATGCTAATATGGCACGTCTCTTCGCCATCCTCCGCTGCATCCTGGCTTTTCTTTGAAGGATTTGTCTCCTCCGTTCGGCAGCCTCCTCTTCAGCATCTTGATAAATAGCAATTGCAATGGCAATCCTAAGCTGTTCGATTTTGATTTACACTTATTTACAATTGATTTACACTTTTCAACCGTATTATTTAAATTGTAGCTGAGTGGGTTTATTGCTAGATTGTTCTTAATGAAAAGAGGCAGTTGTTTCCACATATTTTATTTATTTTGAACGACGTAAATATAATCACAGTATTAATGTTACCTGAACCACATATTAATGTTTAATAGTTTTTAAAATAAAAAAGAGACAGTCGTTTAATATTATATTCAATTTCATTATAAATATAAAGTGAAAATAATCAGAGTAGGTAAATATTAGTTTTTTAATACTAATATATTTAATATATTGAAAATAAAAAAGAAGTTAATTCAAGTAAAACATGCATGCTGAGTGAAGCTATCAAGTACGCTGCCGTTCCATTTGTAGAATGACTGGACTCGCGTCCTCCCGTCCTCGAGAGTTCGTTCTTCTGAGTCCAACTTGGCATGTCCAAACTCGGAAGGACGGAAGTCCAGACTCTGCGAACTTGGTATTGAGAAATGCCCTGACTGTCTGTTGTTGGTCTCAAGTTCGGTGTCTATTCCCGCAGTTCCCCTGGCTGTAAGCCAAAACGTGATTGGTTGAAGCGATAACGTGCTACGATTGGTCAGCTCAATGTGGCCGTTATTTGATTGGCTTGAGTAAACGGTGGGTGGAGTCCACTTATTTGTGGATTTATCTGCACGTCGACGCTAGAAGTGTTTCAAATCCACAAATGCACAGGAACCGATCCACAAATGCGTGCAGTGATTTAGAAATGCACAGACAGCGGTTCACAAATAAATACCAGGTAGAGTTGTGTTTGTGACATTAAACACATTTGTAAATATATATATTTTTATTTGCAAATCTCATTTTATTTATTTGTGAGTTTTATATTTTTTTGTGAAACTCTGTACATTTATTTGTGAATTTGATATATTTTTGTGAATCTTGTTACATTTATTTGTGGATCATAATCTATTTATTTGGAATAAAGCATCAATTCTCACCCCATAGCAGTTTGCACGCACAGCTACTAGAAGATTTACATCTGTCAGACAGGTTGCTGACGTCATCAAGCTTAGTTTGAGTCTGCGCGTCAGAAACGGAAGTGCTAAAAATCGCTAAAAATCTCAATCGAGTTCCAATGGGGTTGCTGTGTCCATTTCTTTTACTGTCTATGATGGGGAGTCGTCTTCATAATTGAACAGCCCCACATTAGTGTGTTCGTCAATTTGGGGGCGGAGCGATGAAGGGTGTGTTCTTCATAGAAGTTCTAGTCTCCGCCCACCCATCCTCCTGTACCAATCAGAACGCTCAAATCCAGCTTGATCATAGCTGCTGTTCTAGAGGATTAAATGTTTAAAGCTTCTGTTCTGGAGCTTTTAAAGGTTTGACTCCAGGATGGTCAAATCTCTCTCAAAATATTGAATATAATCTTTTGTGTCTGTTGTTTTTAGTTTCTATTAAGTTTTTATTAGTAATTTGGAGCTCTTTAAAGAAAAACGGTTTCTTATTAGTTATCCTCTTCTCACTTTATTTTCCCCCTTTCAACCTGCTGGAAATATGAATGCAGGCTGCAACAGGGCCATATTAGAGAAAACTGCTTCAAAATAACATCAAATAACAGTATCCCTCGCATTTAATCTTGTATTAATTATAGAGGCAGACGCAGTCCAAACAACAAAGGCATCCATGAGGGTTTTGGTTTGTCTTGTTTATTTAAAATACATGGCAGCATAATTAATTAGTACTGCTGATAATCAGTTTTCCAGCAAAGGCAGAGAATACAATTGTCTATTTTTTATTCTTCTTCACCTTTTTGACATCAAATGTAAACCACATAACACAGCAACCTGTCTGCAGTGCAAATAAGATGACGGCTAATTAATTAGCTGTAGCGCTTCTCCAGGTCAAAACAGACAGCAGCAGCGACCTTCCCAGCACTGAAACAGCATCAAAACACTCGAATCAAAAGCTTTAAATAAAGCTCAGCTGAATGATGATCAAATACACGAGGAGAACAGGAATAATCTTTTATTCTAAACTCAAAAAGCTAATTAAAAAAGACAATACAACAGAAATAAAACCAGTGTTTAATGCCACTTATTCATCAAAGTTCATCCATTCAAACAGGGCGATAGTTTGATATATTTGATAATCTCATAGGCCTATGTACCTTGTTTAAGAAGTGTGAGCAAAATAATAATACAACCAAACCTATTTGGAAATATGACTGGGATTCATTGAGAAATTATTATCAAATATAATCACGGAACATTAGATTAAGGTATTAATCTAAGGTATTAATCAGTAATCACTTGATAAATAGCCTAATTTCACTATTTCTTTCAAATAAAATCACACTGAAATACTTTCTTGGAAAAAGACAAACGAACACTTTCCAAAGTTTCCTGCTAAAACACGTTCCTAAAAGGAAGCAGAATCCAATATGTTTTTTAGAAGCAAGGCAAGATTTCTCGATGTAATACACGATAAAGAGTCAGCAAGACTTTTATTTTGAATGAATAGTTTTGATCAGCAAGGATGCATTAAATTGATCAGAAGTTATAAAGGCATTTATAATGTTACAATATCAATTATTTCTATTCATCAAAGAATCTAGCAATCACCACATATGAATAAAATATATATATTTCAACACTGAAAATAAGAAATGTTTGTTGAGCAGCAAATCAGCATAATAGAATGATTTCTGAAGGATCATGACGCTGAAAATTCAGCTTTGATGACGGAAATAAATTAAATGGTAAAATATATACCAATGGAAACCAGTTATTTTCTTTGCAATAACACTTCATAGTATTACAAATTTTACTGATCAAATAAATGCAGCCTTGGTGACCTTTCGAAAAAATCTCTTACCAAATGAACGATAGTGTACTTGTGAAAATATGTGTGGTGAAGGAACGTGAGCGATTTGTGATAAACCCCTAGTTTAGCATGATTCATTTGAACAAATGATTCTTTTGAGCAAATTGACAGACTGCCATTTTAAAACACTGTTACTCCTTTTCCATGAAAATGTCACTGTGTAACATGAGAAAAAAAAAAACACGTTTGCCAGCCCAGTTACATTTCCAGTTTAGACTGCTGATGACGATAATGCAAGATCTAGTTAATGTTAACTAGTTAACTAATGTTATCAGTTCCTTATATGAAACCAGCACAAACATTTTATTCAAGTACGAATGCAGATGTGAATACTTGCTGATGCAGTGCAAGTTTTTTGGGGACAACAAATCTCAGTTACGTTACTCAAACTAGCGATGAACCCAGCTGACAAAAATAAGGTCTAAGAACGATTCGCTAATGTACCCATTAGGTTATGAAAACATTTGTTCTCTGAACATTCTGATACAAGCAGTGACATTTAAAAATGTTTATAGAACATTATAGAAAAAAAAAAACATTCCATGAATGAGGTATAAATAACATTTGTGTGCCAATGTTTGGAGAACATTATTAAAGACCAGATAACTACAACAAATGCTTTATTAACGTTACTGGAAGAAGGTTTGTCCATAACTTGCCAGAATGTTATCCAAAGTTATGAGAAGTCACTGATGTCTGTACTATTAAACTAAACTGTCAGTAGCCGGGTTTCCATCCAAAGTTGCAAATTTTAGTTCACTAAATTTAAATATCACACATAAAACATTTACAAACAAGCACCTTTACCATCCAACGAGTCAAAGAGAACAAAATCGTCCCTTCCTGATAAACTGGCACTAAACGTCACTAGGAAAAGTAGGAGAAGATACTGAATATAATAATTTTCCTATGTAATGTATTACTTGCACCTTAGAATGAGCAGACGAAACAAATTAATGCGGTTAATGCTTTCAGAGGTGGATGAATGTTTAAAAGTTCTGGGAGGCAATTATACATGAATACTTTGATAGACTTGGCTCAGCCATTTCCGAATGAACATATAACAACATTTCAGATACTGTGGAACAAGATCGGTCCACTGGTTAGTCAGGATTTGCCGTCCCATAGCGTAAAGTCACATGACGTTTCGATGCACTTGGAGGAATTTATTCGCAAAATGCATTTCCATCTTCCATTATTCGCATTAAAAAATTTTCCGCATAAGTCAAAAAACCACCTCAAGTGAGAGTGATTTTTTTTTTTTTGTGAATCGAGGCATTTTAACCCCAAATTCCGTGTTTCCATCACTCGATTCTGATGCAATACTTCAAAATGTGCATTAAAGCAGGGTGATTGAAACCCAGCTAGTGGTATTCAAGTAGGTAGTTAAAACTGTTCAACTAACTTGCAAGATTCTCATCAAAAGCTTTCTCAACCACAAAAACAGTTGACCTGAAAGAGTCAAAATGTGTTTTGAATCAGAATTTCTTTCGGAATGCACACAATCAAGCATCTGACATTCACATACTGTACTTGCATATGGTATTTCTTGGGAAACTTCTTTTGGATGTTCGTCTAATTTATTTTTTATTTTTTAAATATAAATCTAAAAGTAACATTCCCATAGTGTTTGAAAATTATGAAATGGAATGTTCCAGTAACATTTTCTAAACCAAGAAAAACGTTGTAAAACGCATTTTGAACATTCCGAGTATTTAGAACTTAATTGGAATGTTGGCAAAACGTTCATAGAACATATGTTTGTTTGCTGGGAAATCCTTCTAAGCACAGGTGGAGGGCTGTAGTTCCAACAACACAGATTTGTGATGATTTTTGCAAATGTTTATTGGAACTGTGGATTCAGGAAATACCAAAATCACTGAACTATGTTGGTATATAAGAAATTGCATCCAGAGCGGTTCTAGACTGGGCACTAGCTCCAGCACCGACGTCTTGTCGTGGAAAAGGGGAACATATTAAATAAAAAAAGCACATGAATTAAAGTTACAAAAAAAATATATATACACAATAACACTAATCCAAGAAACCTACTGTTCCCATGATGCCAGAATACATGACCGCAGCAGCATGCTCACGTGATTATGAAAGAAAGAACGGTGCTTGCATTCACCCGCTTGAAAGTAAAGTGTGAACCGCACTGAATCTAAAAGGTGCTTCGATAACGAATGTCGCAGGATAAACAACCACAAAAACAAAGGCCAACGAATGGAGCACAAAACATCTGGAGAGGAAATGGTGAAAAGCAAACAAACGAAACAGAACCGCATTCACATTATTGAGAAGTTCCAGTACGGGACCGGTAATGTTCATATATGATTTGACACAACGGAGAGTGACGCAGCTGGGAACCAGGGAAACGTCCTCCATGCTGGGTGGACGGTTAGTGTTCGTCTGGGCACGGGGACTGGGACAGGTACCCGTTGGTGCCGTTGGTCCCATTAGTGTGATGTTTCTGACAGCGAGGAAGAACCTCGTCTTCATCAGAGCTGGACTCAATGTCACTGCGGTCATCCTTTGACACCTAGGAAGATATGAGAGACAGTTAAGATGACAGTACAAACTTTATCTAGCACTATATAGACTCCTGTAACATAACTCTGGGAAGTTAAATGCAGCCAGTACACAGGACAATTAATTTTTTGTTGTTGTTTTTTATTTGCTGCTAATTAATTTTGCACCAAACTCTTTTTTTTCAATCACGTACTTACATGTAAAGGATTCCATTTTCCCGCCTTCGATGGTAGCAAGGAAGACAAAGAAGAGAGGAGAATCACATAAACAGAAGAAAACAGCGTAAGCATCAGGTAAAAGTAGTTAGTGAACCCAGTTTCAACATGGCACAGTGCTCACAACATGAAAAACATGTAGGGAGGGAATTGATTTCTGATTTTGATCACTGGATCATGAGTGCAACATTTAAAGGCTTTATTTAAAATAATTTTTATCTCCTATTAAATTACTCAATTGCTCATGTATACACATTTACAAACTTCATGTTTGTAAGTAAAAAAGTCAATTTGATTTTTACGCTGACTTTGAAAGCTACGTAATCAGCAGAAAATTCAACTCCCTCAGACTCCATGTTAACTGTTTACATCATTCATAAATGCAGCAATAGCACTATTCAGACAGTAACTGTTTCTCGTGGGGAAGTAAGGTAATTTCAACATTAACAAGAGCTAGATAGTGATTTTATTGCCATGCAAATCCAGAATGTTTTTCCTTCCTCCACCCGTGTGAAAACTCCCATCTGAATTACATACTGTTTTTGACAAGCACAGAGGTCGTACGGTAATTTAATTGCTATCTGAATCCACATCCTTACTGTGCTATGTGCTAACCTGCATGCATTTTAAATAAGTACACTTTTGTTTTTTACTATTATTACTGAAATGATGGAAACTGTTTAAAAGAAGAATACTGGGAGCTCTTAAGATAAAAAAGACAATAGCACTGCGTTGTGAACCATTTTGCCATTTTTATGGCATTAACAGGTATGCAATAAAATTTAAAAGCATGGATTTATACAAATTTGGCCTTATGCAACTAATCATTTTACTAGTTGACCAAACAGTCAAATATTTTCTTTATGTAAATGAGGCTGCATCCAACATTTTGAGATAAAAATGCAAGACAAAACAATTTAAAGGGGTCATATGATGCGATTTCAAGTTTTCCTTTCTCTTTGGAGTGTTACATGCTCTTGGTGCATGAAGAAGATCTGTAATGTTGCAAATACTGAAGTCTCAATCCCAAAGAGCTCTTTATAAAAGTTAAGAAGCCGTAACTTTAATTCTCGCTGTACTGTAGTATTGTTGTTGCAGCACCGCCATGTCGTGAAGATGTGAAAGCTAAACTACTTTGTTTTGCCTTCCAAAAGTGGACACAACTAGAAATCAGTGGTAAAGTTGTATTAACACTGTTCCAGAAAAGTTCAACTCAAATATTCATATGTGAGCAATGTATTTTACGGAGGACTGTTTCCTGATCCTGGAAGAGTAGACTACAATTCGTCTGTGGCACAAAGGCTGTTTTTATAAAGTGGGACAGTGGCGCGTCTTACTCAAAGCCTGTAAGTACATTTTTATATTTAAATAATTTGCCACCGATGATTCAAATGCAAGTTTTGAGCAGTATAGAGCAGTGTTAGTTGTTTGTCATTTCTCCGATCACAAATGCAGACATGGTTTTATGTATACACGGCGCGATAGGCAACGCAACGTGTAAAAAGACAGTATAAGTCATTATAATCAGTAATTATGTCCCCACTGGATGCAACAAATGCCTCGTTTGTAATGGGATTTATTGTTTTTGACTTGTAGCTCCAGTGTTCTGACCAGGACACGCATCACAGTATGGCAATGGGTGTAACATTGCTATCACATGCTTGAAGCATTCGGCCAATCACAACGCACTGGATAGCTGGCCAATAAGAGCACACCTCACTTTTCAAAACGATGAGCTTTGTAAAAATCAATGAAAGCATAGAGGAGCAACAATAATGTACAGTATGATGAAAATAATGTGTTTTGTGAACTAGGGTTGTGCCGATAGATGATAGTATCGTGTATCGACGATAGTCAGCGATATCGACATAAGCAGATTTCTCTGTCGATAATCAAGACGATATTAGTCTCAATCTCCTATTAATGTATTAGATTATAATAATAACTATTATTATTTTTATTAGGCGACCTATTATAATTTGGCTATCAAACTGCCCAGCTATTTCACTTCAGCACCGCACACAGCACGCACGCGCACACAAAAGAGGATTAGAGCCTGTCGCTGAAGAAGTTGTAACGCTTTGACTCGGATAAAACGTTAAATCCATGAAATAAAAGAGATAGAAAACAAGGAGTTGGTGTCCCACACATTTAATGGCTGGTCTACGGCAACACGCTCTCCTCAAACATGAGAGATTAACTCTTTCTTTGCGTTACAAATAAAGTAAAGACAAAATAATAACAAGGTGGCAGAGTGAACTTATCATCCATAGTGATTCCCACGTAGTCCTTCTCTTAAAGACTGATCACTTAACTTACAACACACACTATGTGGTGATGACGTAGATGGACTACGTGAGAACCACTATGGATGATAAGTTCGATCTGCCGCCTTGTTATTATTTTCATGCACACCGCACTTCATCCACAAACAGATGTAATTCGTATTCAGATATAAGGTATTTCATTGCACTTTAACAAGTAATCTGAACGGCCTACTGTATATATGTGCAATATATTAAACGAGCCCTCACTAACTGAGTTTAATGCCACAGTTATGTTAGAATGCATCTCATTCTTGTTTCTGTGGCGGTGCGTTGGTCTCATCATGAGGCGCATGGTCCAGCGCCATGTATGACTGATGCTTCAGTTCAATTTAACTTTACTCAGAATATATGAACTTACCTCTTTTGAATACTTTATATTTAACGTGTTCGTTTATGCCCAATATTAGTGTTAAACTGTTGGTCTTTAAATGAAATCTACTATTGGTTTTCACTGTTGACATTTATACTGATAACTTCCGTGCGCAGATGCGGCAGATTTGTCACAGGACGCGCAATATGACAGCTGCCTCTGACTATATATGAACTAGCTGTTTTAACAGTATGTTCTAAAGTAAATATTTTTGATTATTGGTGATTCCATAGGCTCTCTCTCTGGCACATGCGCGGTTTAAAACACCAAATAGTTCTGCTATGACAAGAACAAAGAGTCTCTCTCTTGCTCCACCCATGCACGATAATATCATGTATCGTCGATCTCACGGGCTGACGATATGACGATTTGAAAAATGACCATATCGCCCAACACTAATGTGAACCTTAAAACACATAAACATTGCATTACACAAACAAAAATACACAAAATAATGTTCTTTTTTTACTAACGTCATATAACCGCAGAGTGTCCATCCAGTTCTTATTATTAAATAAACAAACTAAATAAGATATTATTTTATGACTATTAAATTCATTGTCATGCTGAACATGTGATTGCCCAAAGAAAAATGCATTTCCATGGTTTAGGATCACGAACTCACTCCTCCACTGAGAACAAATCTTCATCCAAACACATGAGTTTTATCACTAAGGAGCCATTCAAATGTATTTCCACAAACATCTGCCATGAAAAACTACTACTGTCTGAATAGGGCTAAAGATGATCTGAAATATGTCTGATAAACTCAATAACATGTCAGAGATCTTTCATATGACAACTTTTCTAAATGAATGGCACGAGATCTATCAGTCCCTAGCAATGAGAGTTGTCTTCTTCTGAAGCCTCACCTTTCCTCTGGAGATGGCCCTGCAGGCGATGCGCACTATGAGGTACGACCAGAAGGTGTGAAGGGCCTGCAGCAGGACGAGCAGCACGTTAAACACCCACCACGAAGGGTACGGCCCGACGATATCCCAGCTCTCAAACACAGTGGTGTTTAAAATCCTGCAAGCACATTTCATAACAACAAGGTGATGTTTCATTAGGACAAATATGTTCAACAAATATGGCTTCAAACCCCTCACGTGAGATCAGCGTTTCAGCGATCAGATTTTATGACCTGGAAAGGTTGTGTATAGATTGAATCATTGCATAATGTATCTTCACATACTTCACTACTACAATCATGGAATAGGTGTGTGCTTATTTAGTTTGTACAAAAAAAGATGTTCTGTTGGATTCAGCTTAACTATTTAATAGTGATCTAAAACCAAAACTGTTAAATGAAAAAAAAAACACTTGAATGAAAATTAGAAATGCCAACTAACTGCAGTAAGTTTTAAAACTATTATAAATGAATAAACAAAAAAATTGAAGTAAATAAAAGCTATAGAAATATTAAGGCAATCTAAGTCAAATGAAGAAAAAAATTCAAAATTACTGCTGTAAAAGTTAAATTAAAATGAAAACTGAAAAATATAAAAACTTATTCAGAATATGAATAAATAATATTAATAAATTACCATTAATAAGAATGACAAAAGCACATTTAAAAATTACAAAAATGTAAAATTAAAACTCAAAATAATCAAAATAATAAATGCTATAATATTAAAAGATTACTTTAAATATTTAGTACAAAATATTGAATACTTCACTAGCATTTGCAATTTGCATAAAGTAAAACATTTCTGAACCTTTTTCTAAAACCTCACTGAATGTCTGTGATTCTAAATCTACAGTTGATCGGGAAATAAACTCTTTTTGGACTTTGTTTTAGGACTAAGTTTAAAACTACGTATAGAAATGATGATTGTATAAATAATAAAGCAACATTTCATTTGTGCAGGACTCTAGATCAAATGTAATGCAAATGAGCGATAATGATGACTCTTTAATGAAAGGTCAGATTTCACTGCTTCTACTGTAGCGCAAGTTGCACAAATCTCAAACTACAAAATGAGACGGAATCAGAATTTACATGAACTAGCATTGCAGTGTATAACTGAATACTCTGTCAAGGGCAAATTTTATAATCATCACTAAATGACAGTAAAGACTCTAAGAGGAGCAGAGACTTCAGATGGCGCCGTCACATCCATCATCAGTTCCTTACGCGCCTCCTCAGCTGAATCCAGATTAGACTGTTTCTCTAATTCCATTAGAGTCTCACAATGAAGTACTCAAAAGCCACAGCAGACACTTAGACGAGATGAGTGAATTAAATATCTTCCCGGCATTAATTGGTTAATGAGGAAAACAAGAGGAAAAAGCACAAATGACTCATTCTGAAGAACAGATCAAATCAAATGAATAATGGGTCTGAAAAAAGTGAGAGGTGCTACACCTGCTGTTAACATCAGACGCAGGCGGTCTGCAATAAATACAATGGGGTCCAAAATGTTACGTGATGTGATCAGATCAAACCACATTCAGATGTAGTCAGAATTGCAAACACTAATTCATCAGTGGGAAGCAGAAAGACTGGAGATGCATCCTTTGCATATGGAGGATTGCACATTTAGGCATTGTGCCTATAATAAAACAGGGTGGATTTTAATGCTTTTATTAAAGAAATTGTTTTACTTTGTTGTAATGTAGCAATTGCAAATGCAATTGAAAAGGAGCTCACATGCATCCATCTCCTGTCAGCTGCTGCTGGGAAGTTTATATGATGCTGTACTTCTCTGACCACGTGAAAAGAGATGACATCAAAAAATGATGCATGATGATAAAATCATTTTATGAGTAAGTATTTATATACTATTATTTATAGTATAGCATGTAGTAAGTGATTAATATGAGAGCATCTATTAATATTTTTTAACTTAGCTTTTATTTTTATATTTCATATACATTTTTATTTTAGTTTTTGTCATTTTATTGGTGTTGTTTTTGTTACATGAAATAAAATGAAATATCATAAACTTTGTATTTAGCTAGTTGACAAGGCTAAATCTTTCATTTTAGTTTTCCTTAATGTACTAAAATAAATATAACTGATTACTAAAACCATAAAGGCATATTTAAAAAAAGAAAAACTACCAGAAATTACAAAAGCACTCAACAAAATTACTAAAACTTTAAAATAAAATAACAAAAATAAAAAACATTTAATAATTTCAGTAATACTAATATTTAAGTTTTTCATCTAATATTTTTTTTTATATCATCTTTATTTCAGTAAAGAAAAAAATGATACTAGGTTTAGTTATAACAATAATGACTGTTAGTAGTTATTTCTTGTGGTGATCGACACAGATGCGCAGCTCCATTTTAGCCAAAACCTGTTTATTTGAGAAGTAAAGTGGTCTAATGAAATCAAGTTAAAAATAGTGTTTTTTTTTAAAGCCCAGTGCTCTTTCTTTCAGTGATTAAATGCCTATTATAGCTGTAAGAAGCACAAGGCCATCTGTTTCTTTCATTCTGAACTCGTCCACATCTCCACACTTCTGCTGTAGCCATAGTAACTATTACTTGGCAACATCACTGACTGAAGTTGTCAAAACCTAAAATGAAAATGCTGGTAAAAATGATCAAATAGACGATTTGAGATATACAGATGAGAATGAGAGGTTCAGAGGTGTTCAAGGACATTATTACCAGCACATCATCTGCTACTGACAGGGCTGACTTACCATACAGGATACACTCCCAGCCTGGAGCTGATGAACACCAGGGCAAACATGACGAACAGGACGCTGCAGAGTCTCTGGCATTTGACATAGTTGGCCATTTTAGCAGCCTACAAACACAATTTGCAGCAGGATTTATATCAACACAACAGACATCTAATGCATGCAAATAGCACATCTTGCATCACCTATCTTGATTCCTGATTGTGCAATATAATGGTATATATATATATATATGTATATATATATATATATGTATATATATATATATATATAATATAAACAAAAGTAAATAAAAAAAAATTATAAATATATTTATTAATTTTTATCACATTATGTTTTACAGTAACACACATACATGTATATATATATATATATATATATATATATATATATATATATATATATATATACACACACATACATACATACATACACAACATGAAGGCGAGTAAATTAAAAATCATTTGTATATTTGAGTGGACTAGGCTTTAATAAATGATCTCTCCCTATCATGTAATTGATAATCTGCCCACTAACTACCCAAAATTAAAATCAGAATATGTAACTTTAAAACTTTATGAATTAGTTAATTCCTGTTGCTGTGAGTTTTGACACTATTATACTGATAATTCACAGAATTGTGTCTTTTCTGTAACAGGAAGTCACCTCCAGCAGGACGTCGGCAGCATCATGCAGACACATGACCAGCGTTCCCACACGAGCCATGTTATTCACATATGAGAAGGTGATCAGAGAGATGGTGGCCACATGATGCAGGAACATCAGGAGAAAGTCCTGCAGGAAGTCACATGGAAAGTGGAAACGTTTATGTACTTTAATCCTGCAAGGCAAACATTCCTACTATATGCAGTACATTTTCCCATCCTTTTGTTAATACATGGATCGAATACTAAACTCATATTGTATTAGTTACTTAAAAAAAAAAAAAGAATATCACAATTTAAAATCATCGACTGTGGTTTGAGATCAGATTTACTTTAACCAAATTTCCAAATTTAGTTATAATTTAGGGCCCTATGAAATCGGTTTTATTTTTTTTTTCAAATTCCAATTTATCCATTTTAATTTTTATGGATTGAGTTTTTTCCCCCAATTATAATGGACTCCTTTTAATGGTTAAACTAAATGTCATTTTAAAAAAGCATGTCTAGTTAAGTACAATAATGATAAGTGAAACCTATACAATTTAACATCACTATATTAAAAGTAAAAAAAAAAAAAAAAATGCCCTTGACTAAAAAATGTTGTATTAGAGTAGTGGTTGTTAATTTTTAGCAATTAGTCGACTAATCGCACGTTTATATTAATAAACCATATAATTCATAATAATGAGCCATTAAAGGTACAATTTGTAAGATATTTGCAGTAAAATATCCACTAGGCTAGTGTTATATATTGGGAAATTCCCATTTTACCGCCTTTACTGACGTAGAAACCACATGACAACAGTGTCGTGGACAAATGCGGAAGTAGCTTCGCGACAAACTTCAACTAGAAAGACATGCTGATCTCGCTTGTGTTTTACTCGACAGGTGAGTTGTTTTGATTCGTATCTTTACAGAAAAGTATGCTATTATAACGATCAACAAGATTAGTATTATGTGGCATACACACCAAACCCGGGGCATCCCATCGCATTTCTAGACCCGTGCGAGGACGCGTCTGATTCATAGTCTGATCGCGTCTTTGCATTGACTTTGTATGTAATCTACTCGCGCAAATCATTGAACTCACGTTAAATCCATGATTTATCTTTCCGTCTAATTGATGGCCGTCAGCGGTTGGGTAGAAAGCAACAAATGCTATCATTCCGTGCTCCTTCTTAGCGTCATCAAACCACGTGATTGTTATTGTTTTGGTAGTGAGCCCTCTACTGGCAGGTCCTACAACATGTACCTTTAAGTGCCTATCAGCTCTCAACCGCACACATAAAACTTTGCACAGCACACCTGCAGAAGTAATGATTATGAATGCATCAAAAAGTCTGCCTTAACATTTGAATAATTCACTGATAAACTAGCGTTTTCTATATTTTCGTCGGCAGTGATAAAGTCGGTGACACTGACTCTTCATCTCCACCGTGGATGTGCAGGTTTCATATGGATTACATAATCTGAAAATATTTTCATTCCATTTGAATTGGTTCATTCAAAAATAGACTTTTCACTTTCTATATATATTTTTTCATGTCTATGAGGCAAGCACTACAGAGCCCCGCACATGGCATGCAGGAAAAAAAAATAGTACGCTAAATCGTGTGCACGATTTACTATTTCGTTCCCTCAATTTATAATATGTGCACACGACTTATCAATCGAGAGAACGAAATAGTAAATTGAGCGCACAATTTAGAAAATTGAGGGAACTAAATAGTAATCGTGTGCATGTTTTAGTACATCGAGGTAACGAATTAGTAAATTTAGCACACTTTTTTTTTCTTCTTGCATGTCATGTGGGGGGTCCGTGCAGCCCAGAGTTCTTTATTTTTTGACGCACTCAAGTTCACAGAGACCTACAGCAGAATGTACACCCTGTTTGCTTTCACTATTTTACAAAGGCACAATATTTTATTGTTATTGTGAGTGCACACAAATAAAAGTAAACCTTTTACAAATTCGAAAGATGTATTACTCTGTATGAGCAAAAATGACTGAGAATAAGTATTTTAAGTTGCAAATGATTGCACTGGTGCCTCCAAGTCATGCCGTAAACACACTACTATTCAGCTTCCACACTCCCTGCAAACACTAGGTTTACATTAGAGCGAGTGGCCAGTGAAGCTGCAACTTACATGTTTCAGATGATAAGACACATTTAAGGTCGATGAATGCATAAAACATGAATTTGAATATATATATATATATATATATATAAACAATCAAATGAAAATTAAACAAACTCTTTGTTTTTTGTCGCTAAATAAAACTTTTATTTTGACGGACTGCCATAAAGACCTTTGAGTTCCTGTATGTTTATGAATAGTGATAGTTTTACTGAAACGAAACTCACTTCATGTATTTATATCCTCATTTAGTGAGACAGGAGACGCAATAATCACACGTCTAGTAGACAAAACCACACGTATGCACCATTCATTCTGAGGGCGGAGGTTTGATTCTGGCATTAGGACATAACAGCGGGCAACAGACATTTAATTGTTTAATTCAAATTATTACTAGGGACAATTAGTAATTGGTGGATATTGATAGGGACTTGTCCTAGTGTCACTACTAAATCCTACGCACTTGATTCATCAACACAGAGACACGCAGAGCTTACAGAATTCATTTATAATAGCCTTTTTGTGGCTTAACATTTACAGAAAATAGTCCATATCGTAATCTGATTTAAGTGTAGCCTACTGACCTAATTTGGATTTATTAATCCAACATGTGACAAATTCTGTGAAATTCCACGTTATACAGTAAATTCCATTTTTATGACTGGATTCCGTAATTCTGTCTGTCGTCCGCATCATAGAAATCTTAAGGCCCTGATAATTGTTAACTAAAATAAAATGAAAATATATTTTTTTATATATATATATTTTTTTTTAAATAGAATAAATGTAAACTGAAAATATAAAGGAGAAATATAAATATGTATATAAGTATAAAATATAAAAAATAAACTTTCATTTTACTTCAAAATGTTGCAAAGACAATTTCTAATTTTCTTTTAGTTTAACTTAAAGTACTAAAATAACTAAAACTGAAACAAAAACTAAGAACCAAATAAACATAAAAAAACTAAAATGAAAAAAGAAAAATTACTATAACTTTCACAAATTAAAATCACTCACTGATAATAAAACATTATTTAATATTAATAAATATATATATATATATATATATATATATATATATTTTTTTTTAATATATCAATTTTACTAAAATAATTCTAAATACTTCAAGTTGACTCCCTCATGAAAGCACTAACTGCCAACTGCTAATCAATGACTAACAATAGCTCTTTCTTGTTATTTGATTCATTTTCTTGCCATTGTGTAAATAATCAAGCTATAATTAAAAACGTTAATGTGTCTGAGCTTGACCAAAGATATTTCTGGAAATCTGTTACACCCACTGATCTATATATGACTATATTATAGATCAGTGGTTACACCCTTTTATATAAATAGTGTTTTTAAATAATAACGCAAGCATATTCAGATTTTTTAAGAGTCCGAAATGTCCTGCAGAACAGGAAGGACTAATTGAGGTTTGCTTAAATTTTTAAATAAATACTTCCATATAGCTAAAGCATGTCACTATTTTAGCAACTTTATTCACAACTTGTTAATGTGTGCATAAGAAACCGTGAATCAAATTGATCCGCTTCATTCTCAAACACTGCAAGATAAAGAAGGAGCGTTCAGTGTCCTCACATGCACTCTATTCTGAGGAAAGTCTGTTGAAGAAAGCTCCTAAGAGGCCAGGTGTTGCATGCTTCCCTGCGGCATTGTGGGATTGCACGGACTCAGCGAGCAGGTTGATGATGATGATGAAGATGAGGAAGAAGTGCAGTGGGGTGAAAAACAGCAGAAGGAAGTGGAAGCAGGGCAAGCAGAGAAGGGTTACACCGGTGATGTGGGAATGGGGCAGAGCACATCCTCAATGCGTGCATGGAAAAATTGAAAGGAGACAGCAAAGAAAAACAAGATTTGCATTTCCTGAAGGAAACCGAAGGACATGTTAGGCAGAAAAAAAAGATAGTATTTAAGTTTTAGGTTGTACGTAGGTTTTGAAGTTTTTAACTGTCAGAACATGTCTTGCTTGCACTCAGCCATACATAGAAAAAATAAATAAAATTGATTTAATTTTATTTATTTATTTATTATTTATATATATATAGTTTTTATTCATATTTAAATTAGATTATTAATAGATAATTATTAATATAATTAGGTAATTATTATTATAATTAATATTTTCTGTTTTTATTTTAACTTTAGTAAAAAATCTACTTATTTTTATAGTCATTTTTATTATATACATATACATATATATATTAGCTAATTTAGTTCGAGTTATTTTAGTTCTTAAGCTAAATGAAAATAAATGTTGCCTTGGCAAATAGCTGAAATAAAAATGTATATAAACAACCTGAAATAAAATAAGTCTCTTTTCTTTTTTAAAATGTAGTTTATATTTTACATCAGTTAATGTTCTTGTATGTCAAGTAAGAAGTTTTTTATGATTTTAGTAATTAACAAATTCTATATATATATATATATATATATATATATATATATATATATATACTGTTTATAGTAAACCCTAACCAGTGTGTTGCCTTGCAAACAGTGTAAAAACAGGAAAACATGCCAACAATGAGAGGAGAAATGAGTCTGGCTCTGAGGGGCTGTGAAGGAAAGAAGAGAAAGAAAATCTACAAAGCACAGACTGCAGGTGCTAACTGGGATTCTTCGATAGCAACTGTCCACCTGTTCAAACACACAGGCTGAGAATCTCCAACACGGCTGTGACAGAAAGCACTTATGTCAGCTGCAGGAGAGCGCTTTTACATTGAGAGGACACTGTTGTAATCAACACGGGACAATTACACAGCCTCTGGAGCTGAATGAAGCTTTTGAGAGCGCTGAGGGCAGCTTGTCTACATTTGCATTCATTTACATGACATTCGTTTAAGACTGACGTTGTGTCCCAATGAGGCGCAGCATCAGAAGTTTACAGCAGTATGGTGCAAACAGAAGATAAATGATGTTATGTAACATTATGAATTATGCGAGTTATTCTGGGTACACACCACAAGATAATCGGGGTGGTTTTTGGGCCGTTTTCCTCCCTTCCGATAATCCTAGGTAATGTCCTGATTATCTTGGTCGATCTAAAGATTAATTCATCAGATTTTCCTGTGGTGTGAGGTGTGTTAAGAATGACTGAATCTGCTCGGAATATGTTGAGTATTTCCGATCAGAAATCCTGATGTGTGCGGGGAACCCCGGGGACAAACGTGTACGATCTGGAGATTATCACGTGAAACTAAACAATATCCAATCAGAGAGTGAGCTGACAGAAGACGGAAGTATAACAAACCATGTTATGTTTGGAAGCCATGATTATTCTCAAGTCTCGAGAGATTTCCCGTGTTCACAGTCAGAACTCTAGATGAAAAATGGTTACCACACACTATAGGAGCAAAACGGTTAAATCTAGAAATTTTTGTCCTAGTGTTTGTGGTCTCTCACATTTTGAAAATATTTTAGTGTGAACCCAGCATTAGGATTTTGGACCAATAAGATTTGACGTGGGCGGGGCAACCCAGTGTGACCTGAAGAAACACACACCGTGACAGAATGTCTCATTGAAACTGATTAGGAAAAAAACTCAGATTTACAAGAGAGATTTTATCATTAGATATTTGCAAATGTATTCCCAAAATGATTTGGTTCATGTGCACAAAAGAAATTCTTGACTTTAGGTACTTCGCTATTCATTTATTTGTTCATTTAAAGTTTGAGATCAGTAAGATTTTATTTATATGTTTCTGAAATAAGTGTTTTGTGCTCAGCAAGGCTGCATTTATTGATTAAAAATACAGAAAAAAAATCAGTAATATTGTGAAATATTACAATTTTAAATAACTGTTTTCTATTGAAATATATTTTAACATTGTATTTATTTTTGCGATGCAAAGCTGAATTTACAGCATCATCACTCCAGTCTTCAGTGTCACATGATCCCTAAGAAATCATTCTAAAATGCTGATTAGCTGCTCAAGAAACATGTCTTATTATCATCCATGTTGAAAACAGTTGTGCTGATTCATATTTTTTTGGAAACTGATTTTTTTCAGGATTCTTTATTGAATAAAAACGTCAAACGTTTGAACTTTTTTTATTTAATTATAGTACAGTATACCACTAATAGACCAATATTTTTTAACAATATTCACACTTGCTCCAGTATTATCAAAATGCCAAAGCTAAAAATACATTTCCAACAATTAATATTACACAACTTAAATCAGCATAATCTATGGGACGCCCATTTACTTACAGTATCTTCCAAATGCTAATTTAAAAACTGCAATTAATGCTCATGACAATGCATTCATAAAAAAACTCAACTCAATGATCTTGCATATAAATGAAAATCATGCATACTGATCATAAATATGTTTTTTCCCATTAGCTTACATGCATATGGTAAGTAACACAATGAATATTAAATACTGCAAGCTTCAGCTTAAATTAAGCGGAAGCAGTTATTAGTGGTCAAGAATACACACGTTTAAAAAGGAAGTTCTGAAACCAAAAAAGCCCTTCCGCCCCTGTACAGCAGAGGAAACGAGACCCACACGTCACTGCTAATAAACCCAGCGCGATCCCTCTCATGAGAAACTCAAACCGCTGCAGCAGACACGTCTAACCAGACCAAAGCATCGCTCACTGCCTCCCACAAAGCTATCTTTCAAGTTCAGATGTGCAGTAACTGCTGCTCTGAAGATCAGAGGCTGTAAACTCATGCTTACGTACCTTTCTTCTGATGTCTGTGAATTGCGAGAAGAGCAGCGACAGATAGAAGGACAGCTCCAGTACGTAGTAGTAATGCAAATCCACGGTTAACGGCTATAAAAGTCAAACACAATATAATCAACACAACACAGAACCACATTTACAACAGCCCTAATGAGTATTTTGAGAAAACATTATTGGAGTAATCACTCCAGTCCATCAGTTAACATCTGGTGAAGTGAAAAGCTGTGTGTTTGTAAGAAACAAAGCCATTATTAAGAAGTTTTAACTTCTAGCTGTTGCTTAGCTAAAATACGAAATCTCTATCAATAATACTGCTTTCTCTGTCAGAATGAGAGTCCAAAAATTGTTTTATCAGCTGTTTGGACTCTCATTCTGACGGCACCCATTCACTGCAGAGGATCCATATGTGAGCAAGTGATGTAATGCTAAATTTCTCCAAATTTTTCTTGAATGGCTTGAGGATGACTACATTTGCATAATTTTGGGTGAACCATTTCTGGAAAATTTCAACTTTGACAAATCTTTTTAATAATTTATACTTTAATTCGTTTTTTAATGATGTAATTATTAGCTTCTCATCAGCTCACAGACCCAATGCAGTTCTATGAACCCTAGTTTGGGAATCCCTGACTTTAAAAATGAAAAAAGGATAGCGAAAATGGCATTAGAAATGTAATAACTGAATTATTTGATTCTTTTTGACTGCGGTGTTAATGCATTGCCATGCAGAATAGTTCTAACTTTTAAAAAGGATAAGAGTCAGAGAGGGTGAAATATAATCATGAAAAACTAAACTATGACCGTTTGCCTTTATTAATATTTTAGCTGGATCTCAGGGGGTATTTACAAGACACCATTAAAATAATAATAATAATAATAAATTATGCGTTTTGGCAATTCATTTACACAACAACAGTATTTTGGGGGCATGAAAATGAAAACCTTTGAAAACGTCTCACAAACACCCTCAGAGAGAGAGAGAAAAAAAAAAAGAGTATGATACAGTATGACCCTTTTAATAATTATTATTGATATAACAGAAAGCATAATCTACCTGATAGGGGTAGTTGTACCAGCACTCTCGGGTGTCCCACAGCCACGGGCTCTTTAAAATCAAACACAGACACAAATGATCTCCAGAGCTTCTTAATAAAGACACAAGACAATGTCTTTTGAAAGAGCTTTTGAATTCAGCTACAATCAAAGAATGAAAAAGACTGAAAATACAGTCATTATCCTCTGTAGTGCTAGCTACGTAATCGAAATGCTTTGAATTCACTTTTGATAAACCACATCATTATGTAGGAAAGTTGGTTAGCATCAAAGGCTGTTATTGTGAAGCTGATGATTTCCTGTGAGATCTGCGGTTTTGCTTTGAGAATAATGATATATGATCCAATCCAGTGCAACTTTGGGCTTAGTAGCAACTTCACAGCATCTTTCTCAAAGGCCACAGACAAGAATAAGATTTCATGTGGACAGACGTCTGATGCTTTAGTGAAACCATCATTATATGCAGGGGTGCACATAATTCTTTCAGCCTGGTTCTCATAAGAGAACCTGGAGATTTGGTTTGGTCCTCACAATGCATATAGCGTGACCCATTGCAACTATACAAAAAAATAATTCATAATAGTTATAATATTATTACACTTTATTTATTTAGTTTTTTTAATTAAATAATAGTAAATAAACTAAATAATAGTGTGTGATAATATTATTAAAAATAAAAAGCAGTCCTAGTATTAAATGCATTTATTTTATAGTAAATAAACTTAAAAATAAAATGCTAATATTTACTACTACTTTGTTTGTTTGCCTCTTTAAGAAGAATCGCTTTATGTATTCACCAATTTTAAGTCGCTTTGGAAAAAAGCGTCTAAAAATAAATAAACAAAAGCGTTTTCATCATATTCAAACTTAAAATGAGCAGGCTTTTATTTTGGCGGGTTACCGGCAAGTAAGTATACGCGCTTCCGGATTTAGCGCTGCTGATTAAAGAGCGCCAGTGGATGAATGTCACAGTTTTGTATTGTGCTTTGAAACGGTAGGCATAGCCTAGATTTATGCTTTCAGGTTGAAAATAAAACTTATATAGTACAGTTTGTGATCTAAAATGGTAATTGTGCATTAACAGCTGTCAACCATGTCAGTACGCAAATGCGCTGTCAGAACATATTTATATTACGCATTTTTTATTTTGGTCACGCATGCGGACCACTTATGTGCACCACTGATTATATGAAGAGTTTGGTTTCAAAATAAATAAATTGCAATAAATCAATTTTGATTAATTTGAGTAATAATGTGTTTTCTTTACCAAGAATGTGGCAATATGAAAACCACTATTTTCAGTTTCAAACTTTAACATAACATCTTTAGGTTATATAATAACATTAAAAATTCAAATCCAGGTTTTGATTTTTTAAGATTATAAAATTGTATCCCCCAACTCCCCCCCGGCAAAATGCAATAAATCCATGATACTTTTTTTTTCTTCTCAAAATGCAATAAATCCATTGAATCAATATTAAGGTTATGTTTCGTAATGAAACTGATAAATACACAACATAGTATGTTGATCCACACATGACAGCCTCTGAACTTGTTCAATACTAAACTTATAGTCATTCTACATTCTGGCACTGGACTAAAAATACATTCATCATTGCTTCCAACATGAAGTCAAAACATGACCGAATATCGCATTTTGCGTAAAATTTAAAATGGACTTTTCAATACCGACCAGATACAATACTGATTTTGGTGGAAATTCAATAATAATAAAAAATAAATAGTTTATCGTGTTTTGGAACCAAACACTTCATATGTTCTTTAAATAACAAGTAAGCTGTGAATACTGTGCAAGAACTATGGTAGATTCTCATTAGGGCGAGTAGCATCAAGTGCTATAAAGTCTTTAAAATATCAGTGAATTTTATGACCTCCTGTGTAAAATCTATTCAGTGCTAACTCCAATTTCATTGTGATTCAGCTAGTTTGTTTGTTTCAAAAGTCGAAAAAAGTCAGTGGTCACCGTTGATTACAATTTAATTGTTCTGCATTGTATGGATTCAAACGGACGGCGAGGAAACGCTCTGTCTACATTCTTCAGTTCTGTAGCTCAGTTTCATTCCACTTTAACAGGTTTGTCTTCTCATAACCAATCATTTTCAGGAAAAGGACTGAAATATCAATTTCTCCATAGCCTGCTCTTCCTAACTGAGATGAAAGCAACAGGTGAACCTGTTCTTCAGTTCTTCAGCCAGTGTGAGCAGCTGTAGGTCTGTTTTGGGTTTATGTCCGCCCACTTCCACTCCTGGTCCTATTAATAACAGCAGCAGGAGGAACGTGTCCCATCTGAGGCAAATTAACTCACTCAGTAGAGTGCACTGTCATACAAGTTCAAGTAGTTCACCTTTTGGCTAGTTTTTACAAAGACACACAGCATTACCTACATGCATCTATTCATAAACTTTATTATATATGAGGTAACAATAATCAGGAGTCTCTAATATGCTCGCTTTTGGAACAATAGTTATAGTGTGTATATAAACACAATTTTTCTTAATAAGAAAATTTTTCTTATATATATATATATATATATATATATATATATATATATAAATATATATATATATATATATATATATAAATATATATATATATTTATTTTTTATTTTTTGCTGATCCTTACATGTATTACTGTAATAATAATATCTTCCTAATCATCCAGAAGGAGGAGGCGGGAACCGGCGGACAATCAAATGAAACTTTACTAACAAAATAAACACAAAACAGCGCATCAGCCCCTCACAATTACCTTTATATATTTTACACCTTTATTATGTTATATTTTATTATACCTTTATATATTATTTATAGATTTTAAAATCATAAAAATATTTTATGTAATATATATATATATATATATTTTATTTAAAATATAACATTTTATAATCTATCTATTTATATAGCACATAAATATGTACAATTTAATACAAAGTAATAATTAATGTAATTTGATATATTAGTACAATTATTTATTTAACATTTTATATGTATTTTTAATACGTTTTATATATTTACATTATTATATATTTGTATACTTTTTACATATATTTTATACATTTAAATATAAATGATAGATTACATGTATTGCATATAATCTCATCATCAGTCTGCTTGCTGAATCGACATTATCTTTACAGATTAATGCAGTAAAATCATAACAACATGCAAATGATTGATGATGAAAGTTCCATTCAAATCCATTTGTGATATATTGTGCAGTTCTAGTTTGGAACAACGAGAGGTTGAGTAAACAGTGACAGAATATTTATTTCTGTGTGAACTATCCTTTAATTGCTTCATTGAAGAGTCAGTTATGCAGCCAGTTATTCTGAACATGTTTGCATTATGGATAGAGTGATGAATTATGAATAGCTTTATGAGAGGAAGGGCAGAGAGAGAGAGAGAGAGAGAGAGAGAGAGAGAAAGCGGGTTTATAGACGCTGTCTCTCGCCGTCGCCGCACAGTACGACAAATAAAATCAGAATCAAGTCAGAGCTGACATCTCTCTAACTTCACCTTGTCTGCTCCAGGAAAAATGTAGAATAGCTCTCAGAGCGCTGCTGCGTTTTGTACTCGTGATACCAAATAAGTAAATAAAAAAACTGTGACACTGCATCTATTTGATGAAGCTGTGAAAAACAAAGCTTCTCTGCTCGACAACATGCTGTCAACAACTCAAGAGTGTTTTATGGAAACACCAAGACAGAATAATGGATGCACTGACTTGTCAATCATAAAAGATGTACTGTTTCACACTGACCATCAATTATTCAGTCAAAGCAGATAGTTTACCTTCTTCAGGAAGCGCACACCGTAAGTAAATATGTACAGGTAAAAGGTGAACCTCCACCTGTGAAGAAAACACACAGAACAGGACAATCAGAAACATTTCATTTTGCATTATTACTGCACCAAAAGCTAACTTTAACACAGAAGCATCACAAGAAAAGCCATGAGGCCTGGTTTCATGCAGAGATGGGGGAGGTGACCACAGCGATCAGGTTAACCACACTCTTCACGCTCAAGTAGTTCAAAATTGATTAGGAATTCATTGTGCAAGATGTCCTGCTATTGTATACCGTGACAACATTTCACAGCACATCCTTCAGAATAAAGGCGAAAGTGAAGATAGGACGCTGGCTTGGGCTGATATAACATCTCATTCGGTCTGTTCCAGATAAATGCTGTTCTTCTGAACCCGAACAAATTCTACTCCGCTGTTTTCAACATCATAATAATAATAATAATAATAATTATGAGTGTATTGGAGTATATTTGCTTTACATTCAAATTTGTTTTGAGCAGGAAATCAGCATATTAGAATGATTTCTGAAGGATCATGTGACACTGAAGATTGATGATGCTGAAAATTCAGCTTTGATCACAGAAATAAATTACATTTTATAATATATTCAAACAGAAAGCAGTTATTTTAAATAGTAAAAAAAATAGTTTTTATTGTAATTTAAGTCAAATAAATGCAGGCTTGGTGAGAAAATAATTAATTAAAACATTAAAAAAATTACTGTTCAAACACATTTGACTGGTAGTGTATATCAATATTATTAAACTGTATGTTAAATTATAACTATTGGTAAGAATATGAAGTTTTACGTCTCAAAAATGGAAAGAATTGAGGACGATACAACAAAACTTATGTGACTGCATAGAATGATTTCTGAAGGATCATGTGACACTGAAGACTGGAGTAATGATGCTTTGCATCACAGGAATAAATTATATTTTTACAAAATATATTCTAATAATTATTTAACAATACTACTGTATTTACTGTATTTTTTCAAAAACTCAACATTAGTGTACCTTCGGAAATGGAATTACAACTAGGGTTTCTTACAGTACATTTTCTTGCCACATCTCACTTATAATTAGTTCAGAACAGCCAAGCACCCAGTATTAATCAAACAGACATTATACTGCCATTATCTGATTAACTTCAATATTCCTGTAGTTAAGATGAATCATGCTTCTGTCCCTTGACTGACCCCAACTATCAAAAAACTTGCAATTCAATTCATCTTAAAACTAGCCAAAATGTAATTGTTTGATTTTAAGAACATTTTATACACATTGGCTTGATGTTGAGAGTAAAATCTGGGTCTTGAAGCAACACAGCACTGCTCTAAAACACTCTGCACCATTTTTTCAGCATGTCATCTTTATGAGTCACCCTAAACCAGTTGTTCCACCACAACCAAACACACACACACACACACACACACACTCATCGGGCTTTCCAGTGCTGATTCATGTAACCTTTTCCCTTATTCTTTTGTTTTTTTTTCCCCATCCATCGACTTCTATCTGTCTGAAAACACTAGAGGAGTGTTTCTTAAACTTCAGACCAAGAACCACCTTCAATTAAATCCGACTTGCCATTGCAGATCTGAGGAATAGCCTTAAAGCCCATGTGCACAACAAAAATAACACTTGATGTGTTGAAATCCAGTTTAAACACACTAATACTTCATAATACATGTATTTTTGAAATTGGAGCAAAGACGCTCAAAACTGAGTGCTGAATTCAGTGTTGAGTCTAAATAAGCCCACTCTTTAAACTGTTTGGCTGATTGTCTCAGTTTTGTTCTCTTGTCTTTTTTTGCATGAGAAATGGTGATTTATGTAATTCAAAGCAAAAACTACTGAAGCTCAAACATTAGAGCACTATGCTAACAATGGTGAGATCCTGAGTCAGATTTCCAGGAAATGCATGAAGTGATTAAATGCACACCGTCACTGAATGTCAATAGATGAAAGCATTTGTCAAATGCACAAACATCACAAATTTCCAGTATCGTGCTGCGTAACATCCGTTGGACATCTATTGTTTGGAAATCACTGCTATTAGGAAAGATGACAAGGCCATTAAAACTCATGATTATTTACTGGGATTTCTAAATGGTCTAAAATGCCTGTTTTATGCATTGCATTGACTGTTCTCTACACTCTCAGAAAAAAAGGTACAAAAGCTGTCACTGGGGTGGTACCTTTTTTATAAACTACACTTTTGTACCTTATTTACCCTAAAAGGTGCATATTAGTACTTAAATGGTATTTATTATTTGTTATTCATTGTTTATTATGGTATTTATTAGTAAGTTTTGAAAGGATTCCAGCACAGTGACAGCATGTGTACCTTTTTTCTGAGAGTGCACAGATCCCACTCTCTTGGATGCTGTGATTGGTCGATAATGTTAGATACCTGCACGCTATTGGTCAAACTGCTTTTCAGGTATTACATTTCGCAAATATGAAAACAAAGCTAAAACCTGGACATTTTAGGCTATTTAGAAATCTCAACCAGGACATGTGTGGACAAAAAGAAGACATACCCTACTCGTCTTGAAGAAGGCGGTTGCTAACAAGTGTTCAAAAGGGAATACAGAGGGACCATGAAACATCATCACACTGAACAGATAAACTCATTGTGTTAATAATCACACTCTTGAAGATTATCTTGATGAACAAAACATGTCAGAATCATAAACTTTTCTTGGTCACAGTTCATATTTTCGGCAATAATCCAAAAGTCCATGGAAAAATCATACCATTTGTTTGATTCGAGTCTAGAACTGATTGCATCAGTTTCCGCGAACTGGTTCTTTCGGACAGTTCGATTCAATAAACCGGCTGAAGAAAACGGTTCACCGGTTCTTTTGTGCTCGACGTAATGACGTCATTGGCGATGATTGCCCTTGATTCAAGCCTTCGGTTTACCCGCATTCATAACACTAGCACAGAATCAGTTCAGAATCAATCACCAAAAGAATCAGTTCGGTTCAGACGCTCTGTGTGTCAGTCTGCTTCACGCTGAATCACACATGCGCAGTATCATCAACTCCTCGGTTCTCGAATCGGACGCATCTGACAGAAACGGTTCTTGACTCGAGAACGAGTCAATCTTTCGTTTGTTATCTGGCTCGGCGTTTATCTTCAGTTCTCTCTTCACAGCAGTTCAGTCAGTGTACTGTTTGAGTAAATGAATTACTCCGGGATATTGGTTTGTTTGAACTCAGTGGGAGTGTCAGCCACAATAAAAAAGTTAACAGCTTAAGTCATTTGTGGATTAATGCATATTGGAGACGGGAACCATTTCAAACGATTCGGTTCGATTTGGTGAACTGGTTCATTGAGTGATTCGTTTGTAAACCGGATATCACTAAACTGCTGTGTTTTGAACTCTCTCTCACAACAGACCTGGAAGAGAAGACAATGCTGAATAAAGTCATATTTTTTTTTGCTATTTTTGGACCAAAATGTATTTTCGATGCTTCAAAAAATTCTAACTGACCCTCTGATGTCACATGGACTACTTTGATGATGTTTTTCTTATCTTTCTGGACAATGGAGGGACTGAGAGCTCTCGGACTAAATCTAAAATATCTTAAACTGTGTTCTGAAGATGAGCGGAGGTCTTACTGGTTTGGAACGACATGAGGGTGAGTTATTAATGACATAATTTTGATTTTTGGATGAACTAACCCTTTAAGGGAATCACAATCCTTATTTTATTTTTAATAATGAATTAATGAGTTTGATGAATTTGAATACCTAATTGATTGGTGCATTTTATATATATATATATATATATATATATATATATATATATATATATACATATATATATATATATATATATATATATACATATATATATATATATATATATATATATATATAAAATAAAGTTATAGAAATAAATATAGGTAAATATTTCTACTAATATTTAAATTATATTAAGCATTTAAAATAAAAATATACATACAAAAAATATAAAACACGAAAGTGTCGAAAAACAAGTCTTGGTTATTTTTATTTAGTATTTTACTTCTTGCATTAAACATTTTGAATCTACTTTGCTGTACATTCAAATGGTTGAAAGGATATTTCCATAAGGCTGAAATAATATAAGGATAATACAAGCTCTAGCACTCGGTCCTAATTGGAGGAAAGCAATGCATTTTTCAGTGTGTTTCTCAGGTCATTATTTGAGAAGCTTTGGACGTCTTGCTTTCAGCTGCTGTACTGAAAGCACCAGACAGAAAATCTGGGCCGCTGGGCTTCAGCTGAAGACTGACCTCGAAAGACCTTCCAGAAAGAGCGGATACACCTATTCTCTCCGAGTCTCCTCCTCATAGAGAGAGATGCTCTGTTCTCTGATCACTGATGTTGTCTGACAGGCCTCTGATGCCATTCTGGAGGACTGAGACGGACCATGAAGCAAAGGAAACACCAGATCTTGTTCACTGCACCTTTCACAGATGCTTCTTCATAATCAACGGCTGAGAGAAAAAAAGATACTGTTGGGCTAATGAAGGCTTTTGAGCACAGTTAGGCCTTTGTTAAACTGCAATTGGGGAAATAATCAACTGAGGCAGTTTCTGCTGTTCGGGGTCCCAGCAATTAAACATGCTGCAACATTGAGCTTTATTCTTGATCCAGAGTAAAAACAAACGAGCAGGAGTCATTTACTTATTTAGAGGTCAATGCAGATGCCTGATAACAGGTTAGTTAAACACGAGTCGGGGTGGATAGGAAAAGAGAGAGAAATAAGCATTTGAGCAGATTTTAAAAAAATCCAATCCAACAACAACAACAACAATTATTATTATTATTTGTAGGTCTGCACTAATTATATATCAATAGGACTATATAATATAATAACACTAATAAACTACGATCCCATGAAGCACAGCAAATGACAATTGAATAAAAAACATTTATCATCATTATTAGTAGTATTATATAGTCATATTGATATATAATTAGTGCAGCCCTACAAATAATAATAATAATAATTATTAATAATACTTAATAAAAATATTTTTAAATGTTTAAATAAAAACATGAGCGTTATATTAATAATAATAAAACCCGAATTCCGGAAAAGTTGGGACGTTTTTTAAATTTTACTAAAATGAAAACTAAAGGAATTTCAAATCACATGAGCCAATATTTTATTCACAATAGAACATAGATAACGTAGCAAATGTTTAAACTGAGAAATTTTACACTTTTATCCACTTAATTAGCTCATTTAAAATTTAATGCCTGCTACAGGTCTCAAAAAAGTTGGCAACAAATGGCTAAAAAAGCAAGCAGTTTTGAAAAGATTCAGCTGGGAGAACATCTAGTGATTAATTAAGTTAATTGATATCAGGTCTGTAACATGATTAGCTATAAAAGCTTTGTCTTAGAGAAGCAGAGTCTCTCAGAAGTAAAGATGGGCAGAGGCTCTCCAATCTGTGAAAGACTGCGTAAAAAATTGTGGAAAACTTTAAAAACAATGTTCCTCAACGTCAAATTGCAAAGGCTTTGCAAATCTCATCATCTACAGTGCATAACATCATCAAAAGATTCAGAGAAACTGGAGAAATCTCTGTGCGTAAGGGACAAGGCCGGAGACCTTTATTGGATGCCCGTGGTCTTCGGGCTCTCAGACGACACTGCATCACTCATCGGCATGATTGTGTCAATGACATTACTAAATGGGCCCAGGAATACTTTCAGAAACCACTGTCGGTAAACACAATCCGCCGTGCCATCAGCAGATGCCAACTAAAGCTCTATCATGCAAAAAGGAAGCCATATGTGAACATGGTCCAGAAGCGCCGTCGTGTCCTGTGGGCCAAGGCTCATTTAAAATGGACTATTTCAAAGTGGAATAGTGTTTTATGGTCAGACGAGTCCAAATTTGACATTCTTGTTGGAAATCACGGACGCCGTGTCCTCCGGGCTAAAGAGGAGGGAGACCTTCCAGCATGTTATCAGCATTCAGTTCAAAAGCCAGCATCTCTGATGGTATGGGGGTGCATAAGTGCATACGGTATGGGCAGCTTGCATGTTTTGGAAGGCTCTGTGAATGCTGAAAGGTATATAAAGGTTTTAGAGCAACATATGCTTCCCTCCAAACAACGTCTATTTCAGGGAAGGCCTTGTTTATTTCAGCAGGACAATGCAAAACCACATACTGCAGCTATAACAACAGCATGGCTTCGTCGTAGAAGAGTCCGGGTGCTAACCTGGCCTTGCCTGCAGTCCAGATCTTTCACCTATAGAGAACATTTGGCGCATCATTAAACGAAAAATACGTCAAAGACGACCATGAACTCTTCAGCAGCTGGAAATCTATATAAGGCAAGAATGGGACCAAATTCCAACAGCAAAACTCCAGCGACTCATAGCCTCAATGCCCAGACGTCTTCAAACTGTTTTGAAAAGAAAAGGAGATGCTACACCATGGTAAACATGCCCCGTCCCAACTATTTTGAGACCTGTAGCAGAAATCAAAATTGAAATGAGCTCATTTTGTGCATAAAATTGTAAACTTTCTCAGTTTAAACATTTGCTATGTTATCTATGTTCTATTGTGAATAAAATATTGGCTCATGTGATTTGAAAGTCTTTTAGTTTTCATTTTATTAAAATTTAAAAAACGTCCCAACTTTTCCGGAATTCGGGTTGTAGCTATATTAATAAATAATATATACATGATAATAATTCTAATATAAAAATATATAAATTATAAATGCTTCTCATTACAGGTTTGGTGACTGGTTGTATAAACTGCTTAGACTAGTCTTACAAGTTAGTCATCTAATTTTTTTCTTTAAGACTGGTCTTAACTTTAGTCAGTTATATAAAAGCATATATTGGAGGAATTGTAACTAGTATTCTAATATGAACAAAGCCTAATTCTGTCAGTTTTGTATTTAAGCTGACATTTTCACACCAAAATTTCTGTTGCATTTGTCCTGGTTTCTGTTTGTTTTTTTGGCACAAGAAGAAGAAACATTGGCTCATGTACAGCACAGACTCTTGTTAGTGGTGTAACCTTGGCTGACTTTACGCAACAGGGGTTTTTTTTATCGTCTTTCTCACTTTGCGAGGGAAGAATCACAGCTCATAGAGAGAGTGGATTATTCCACACCCACAGAGAACAAGGAATAGTTTCAGTCTCCATAGAAACACTGTTTGACTTGAACGTTTCCACTGATTGTGTGGTCAGTTTTATGTGTTTCAGTTCAGTATTTTGTCAGTGAGCTGTATGAAATCTACCAGATGCCCCACAGATGCATTTTTTAAGGGTCTTGTGTTGGTTGATGCTAAGCCTGAGATGACCGGATCATGCTGCACTTCCAGTCTCATCAAAAGATGGGAATTTCAGGAAATATAAGAATGTCGCTTTCTGGTTTTGATGTAGTCTACATTGAACTGCAGACCACCTGGATTGAGGACTACATACTAGTGTATCTTTGCGTCTCTGGTGCATCCCAGTGTGTTTGTACTAACCATTCAGCATCCAAAACCTAAACTGTCTGTTAGTGTAGTAACAATACTAAACTATAGTAATAATATAAAACTATAGTACAGAAAGCAAAAGACTGGTTTTCCATCTAAATATTAAGACAGTATTGTAATTGTACAGTTGTACAATACAATACAACTGTAAAATTACAATATCAAGAGTAAGAAAAACTTTGACAGTGGTTTTTATAATTGGTTTAATTTGATACATAATCACAGAAAAAATTAAATAATTTTAATTCATATTTTATAATTAATAGTAATAATAATAGAAATTATTCTATGACTTACATAATCAGTAAAAAAAAATTGAAGACATTTTAAATTGCAAATTAAGATAACTATATAATAATAATTAATATCTAATAATAATTATACATTTTTATAATTTTTTATCATTACTTTTATTATTATTATTATATAGTTATCTTAATATATATATATCTTAAAAAAAAATTATTATTTTTTTTTTTTGCCAAATTGTGCAGCCATACAAACAAGCACAGAAAACCTGAAGAAAAAAAAAAAACCTTATTTATTTATTTTTTTAAATCACTTCACCTAAAAATAATATTTTTTATCTGAAATACGGCAATCTGATTCTTTTCCCAAATTGTGCAGCCTTAGTGCACACTGCACAGTAAGTTTTCAAAGGCCACCAAAAAGGCTCTCCAAACTGAAAATCAAATCAAATCTATGCTGTGACATGATACTGCATAGGACTGGTACTGGTGAAATATTCCTCTGAAATCATGTTGAAGTAAGACTGTGGAAAGCATGATAAAGATAAAGCAGCGGAGGACAAGCATAGAGATGCTGTGGACAGGATGAGCAAAGACAGGCAACAACATGGAGAGATAAGAGAGAGATAGCTTGAGAGGTAAAGAAAGCCAAACCAGAATAGACTGTGGCTTACTTGCTCTGATGCCGCCTAACTAGTCAACACTGGTAGACAATAACACACCTATGTAGTGCAGACACACTTCCCTCAGCCAGAAACCCACAGCGAACCACACAAACCAGATGAGATCGGACAAAAAAGATCACCTCAGGTTAACGTGAAATCAAAATCCCCAGTATACACAGTATTGTTCAAAAGTTTGGGGTTGGAATAATTTTTTTTTTTTTACAAATTAATAGTTCTATTCAATAAAGATGCATTAAATTGATCGAAAGTGACAGTAAAGCCATTTATAACTATTGAATATAATTATATTATTTTTTTCTGTTTCAAATAAACGCTGTACTTCTTAACTTTCTAGTCATCGAAGAATCATGAAAAAAAGTTTCCACGAAATATAACTGTTTTTGATAATATTGAACATTTCTTGAGTAGCAAATCAGCATATGAGAATCATTTCTGAGTTTTGATCATTGGAAGAAATTACATTTGAAAACATATTCACATATAAAACAATTATTTTAACTTGCATTTCTTTTTAATGAAATAAACACACCCTTGACGACCCCAAACTCTTGAACAGTATTGTTTTTAATAAATGCTCCTTATGGTGAATGATTCATCATTGCACATTATTCCAAAGAAAAACAAATATCTCCATAATACTTTATCAAAATATAATAACTTGCATCTATTATATGACGTTCCTTACCTTTCAACCCCTCCCCTTTCAACCACATGATTCGTTTTAATATGTAACATCCACTTTTCAGCATCCAATCAATTTCCGATGGATAAAATTAAATCATTCTACTCTACTGTTTCACAAAGGAATACATTATATCAGGAAAGTAAACTTTTTAATGCATTTAAAATGCCCATACTGTTTGACTGAAATCAGAGTCCTGATAACAATAACAAATCAGGCCCTGACAAAATCAAGCAGATTCTCACATGCTCTCGCAGAAGCGTGCCAGTGTGCTGGGTTTCTCCTGGTTGCGTCGTTGTCTGAACCAGCGTTGGATGGTCCTCACGTCCCAGTCCAGCTGCTTGGACAGACCCTCTAACCTCTTCTCATCAGGGTGCTGAAAGACACAGCAGACAGAAGCGTGTCACTGCAGAGATCCATCGCAGATAGAGCACAAACAAAACGCCTGCATGTGGATTTAACAGCTTGAAAAAATTCACTCCATACACATTTAAAACCATTGTCTTTAAAAAGCCATCTGCACTTACAGAACGAGCCAGCGAGACTCATGCATGCTGCGCAGCATGCTGTGATGTATTGAGTAGTGGGGTTTCCATTGTGAATGAACAAATCTTTCAACTGAACAAAGCATTCTTAGAAACTTCCTCGGACTCATTCCTGATTCCCTGCTTTCTAGACATGTTTCATTGATTTTTCAAGCCTATTTAACCTCTCGTACTGAAGAAAATGCAAACAGAACGAACGAGGCATTTCATTGATGAATGAGGATCTGCCATCCCACCATCAATGACCGAACAAAAGTTGGTATACATTCATTTAGTTCACGTGCAATTTTATTCAAGGAGCGTTAGGAAAACAAAACTAGAGTTCGGCACAAAAACAGGTGTGCAAACTGCATAATGCACAATTTAGGAATCTGTATAAATGGCTAATGATTATACACAATTAGAATGACGTCAATTGCGAGCATAATAGTTCAATAATTATTCGAGACTATGCGTAAAAAACTGGTACAAAAGCTTTCACTGGGTCAGAATCTTTTTAAAAGGTGCATCTTTATACCTTATTTACCCTAAAAGGGGGCATATAAGCATGGGCGTCAGTTTGGTTTGAAATGTGGTGGGGACAGAGACGCATTCAGAAGTGCATTTTCAGAAGTGCTGGGTACAATGATGCATTTTTTTTTCTCTTTCGCGCAGGTCATGTTTTGAAAGACGTCCTGTATCTTATTAATGTAAATAAATAAAAATGTATACAAAAATGTGATGATGTCCGACTCGTTTTATGAAGAAGAAAGCCGTACAAAGCATTAGACATATGATATATGACCCACTAATCTGCTTCATATCATCATATAAGTACCATGTTGACAATATGACATGGCCATGACGTGGTTTAATGTACCTAAACAATGATTACCAAATTTCTCTTTCATGTTGCTTTGTTATAACCACTGAAAACGGGGAAAAAAATCTAACCCAGAATCGGGCTTCGCTCTACATTATCCCGCTTATTACATGGCTACCCACCAAATAAATCAATAATTTGACACAAAATATTGATTTAAAAAAGAGTTTATTGATTTAAACACGATTGTATTGCTTCCGCTAAAGAAAATAGTTCCGTCTCTACGATTAGAATCCTGCCGTGTCCATAGCAACGCTCTGTTTTTCATGGCAACGGTGTTATTATCAAGAAATAACAGACTTCATTCTACAGTGGAATTCAACCAAGCCATGTAATAATTTGATTTAATTCCCAGTACAATTTACCATATCTACACACAACACAACTTAAGCACTACAAATTTTATCAAGATTGAAAAAGCAAAAATAGTGTAGCACAGATGAACACTATTGACTATCACACCATGATCTGACTGCTCTCAATTCACAACAACATGCATTCATCCAATCTACATCAGGCATTTTGACTAAAACTTAATCCATTCCTCATCATCATCATCATCATCATCATCATCATCATCACAACTATTCCAGAATTCAGCAATAGATTCAAGCAATAATTAAACAAGATACTGACTACTCAACAATCATCTCCCCCAATACTTGCTGTATGAACGCAAACCGTAACTAGCTAATTAAGTTGGTGGCTAAGGAAGTCTAACGTAACATTAATTGCAAGAGAAGAATTAAAACAGCCGATCCCTTGTGTGCAAATGCACAAGACCTAGCCATAATACCAGCAAATCTTAATAAACATAAGTTATCGCGTCTTACCTTTGTGTCAATGGTCTGCAGACCCATGCTGTGTGTACAACAACATCCATTTGTTCTACAGGTTATCACTTTGATATGTTATAGTCCATGGCACTAGGATGCAACCTTGTGATATTGTATGAAGGCTAAATGACTTGCTCGTCTATGATACATTCGCCAGAAATTCTGGCCAATCCCAGCAAAGACTAGGTAGCCTCGTTCCCGCTCGTTCACTGTCCATTCCAAACTGTCAACTCATTTGAAAAACATTCTTTAAAAAAAAGAAGCGCGATAGAAAATAATAACAGTGACACGATGACTCCCCCTCCCCCTCCCCCAACCTAGAACGTATCCCAATGTTACAGTTGTTGCAGTTTTAATGAACAGAAAAGCGTGTAGCCAGCGCAGCAGCAGAACGGCTAAATTGAACTCGAGGTTTAAAAAAAAAAAAAAAAAAGTGGTGGGTACAAAATGACTTATGACAAAATCTGACGTCCCCCCCGAAATCGACGCCTATGCATATAAGTACCTTAAAGGTATATTTTAGTTACTAAGAAGTACATATTAGAAATTAAATGGTGTGTATATATATATATATATATATGTGTGTGTGTGTGTGTGTGTAGCTTTTGAAAAGGTTCTGCCCCAGTGACAGCTTTAGTACCTTTTTTTTTCTGAGAGTGCAGCAATATTGAAGGACATTACTGAAAAATCATAATTTATTTATTTGGCTAATGGATTTTGTTTATAGCTTGATAAAATAAAGGGTTGGGGGGGGGTCTTCTCTGTTGACATTTGTGAAGAAATGCTAAAAAGACCTGTTGTAGATATGTTGAATTAATAATAATGCAGAATAATTGGCTGGTTACGACTCAACAGAACAATGCTGTTGACTGAATGTGCTGAGTGAATGATTCATTAACTTACAGAAAGAGTCATTTGGTAAAAGAATCAAAAGATTCAGTCAGTGGGTTGAATCAAAATCCCCACTACTAGTCATGTATAAGGCACAGAATATATGTTTGAGATTTTACACTTCATTTTACATATACTTTTTATACATGGTTTACAATAAGGTCCCAATGTTAATAATATATAATGTAATATTAATGCTAGTTATACAAACTAACAATAAGCAGTACACAAATTATTGTATTTAGTAATTTAGTTAATAAAAATGCAACTATTCGCTGTTAGTTAATGTTAGCGCAAGTCCATGAAATAATATTAAGAGAAACTTTTTTTTTGCCCTTTTTTATTGGTAGATAAAACTTCAATGTCAGCTTATTATGATTAATACAATATCTGATTTAGATTTTTTTCAATTCTTTTTTAAAGTGGGGTAATATATGGCCATTACGGCAAAATAAATCTCCTTAGGTTAATACAACGCCAGAACAATCGTTTTTTCTGAAGAAATGCTGAGAATAGAAAATGCCTTTTCTCTCAATGAACATCTACTGTTTTTATAATAAAAAATAACAACCCCAAAACTGATGTCTATCAGTAATGGGTTTCATCCAAACTCAATCAGTTTCCAATTAGACAGCTAGATGAGTTTCGCCCTGAGGTCTCTCTTTGTCTCTACATCGCTCTTTTTCAGGCTGGAATTGTCTTTTTATTCCTAACGTGTGCCTGGATGTCGTGCATTTGAGAATCTGAACATTCGTCAAGGAAACTGAATAAAAATAGTGCCGGTGCGTCAGCGCACATGAGCTCTGATAAAGCCACAGACGTCAAAGAGCCACGCCATCGCTCCGAGACTGCGATCAGCTGAACTGTTTCTGCTGAAAAATGACCAGATGAAATGATGTAAATGTATTTGTGTGGGTGTGATGGTATGGGTATCTGAGTGTGGTTTGTGTGTATGGAGAATTGTATGTATTTATTAAAATCTGAAAAAAATTATGCATCAAAAGTTTGTTTCTAATTACCCAGAGCTGCAGTTATCTCCACACACACACAAAAAAAAATACTTCATAAAAGGCAGTGGCATTATGTAAACACATTATCATTTAGAGGGTTAAAATCCTGAAAATGAATACATTTTTTGGTAGTTATGAATATAAGTGATATTGGTCAAAAAAAAAAAAAAAAAAAAGTGAGCGCAAGCAAGACAAATATTTTGAGGAACATTTTTGACAGTCAATTTAATCCTATAAGGACATTTAACTTATATTGATGCACAAGGGAAAATAATAATAATTCAGAAAATAAGCAATAATTTAACTGAGAAATACTTGAACGTGTTGTCTTGATTTAATGTGTTAATATTTAGATTAATATTTAACTGTTAAATGCACATATGTGACTCTGGAGCACAAAACCAGTCTTAAGTCGCTGGAGTATATTTGTAGCAACAGTCAAAAAAAACATTGTATGGGTCAAAATCATTGATTTTTGTTTTATGCCAAAAATCATAAGGATATTAAATAAAGATATATTTAGTAAATTTCCTACTGTAAATATATCAAAACTTAATATTTGATTAGTAATATGCATGGCTAAGAACTTCATTCGGACAACTTCAAAGGTGATTTTCTTAATATTTCGATTTTTTGTGTGCAAATTTTCAAATATTGTCCGATCCTAACAAACCACACATCAGTGGAAAGCTTATTTATTCAGATTTCAGATGATGTATAAATATCAGTTACTGGTTTTGTGGTCCAGGGTCACATATCTATTCAGTACAGCAGAAACGGGCTTACTGAATATTTTTGTGATGACCCTATTTTACCAAACTGCTGTTCCTGCCCTTTTATAATAGCAGTAAACCACTCAGAACTGTGTTGTAGTGATTTTCTAAGCCTTCTGAAGCAATAAATCCTCCTGAACTGTTGTATGAAACATGGTCTGTACCTTGGTGATGGCAGTGAAGACTTTCTCCAGAATGGCGTTGGGCTGAGCCTTCAGCGGCCCGTTGGCTTGGATCTTCAGACCTAGTGCACATGGCCTCGCAATGAACCTAAAACAACCAATAACAAAGAACGCTTTATAAGATTTATATCTTGTAATACCAATGCCTGCTAACTTAATTCTGAAGGTCTGACAGGCTGCATTAAAAATCAATATTCAAAGGTAAAACCTCAACGTGCAGCTAAAGAAATCTTGCAAAATCTTCACAGACAAGCATTTTATCTTTTGCGCAGGTCTGATAAACGTGTGCATTAGGAAATAAACAGCGACTGCAGTACAGTAGGTATTGTCATGCTAATGTGATTCTATCTAGTTGATCTGATAACGAGAACGTTAAAAAGAAGAAACATTTCACGAGTCACTGCTACTACAGTATGCAGAACATTTTCATATCCTCATCTTAATCTAAATATTAAACTCACTATGCCCTGTTTAGTTTTCTTTTATCACAATATCAATTATGTGAATGAATCATATTATTTTCTTTGCACGGTTTACATTTTTCCCTAACTTCTGAAATGATGCCTGACAATTTTGTAAGTATTTCAAATAAAACACAGCAAATGCGAATTTGAGAACCAGTTCACTGATCACTGATGATAAGAAATGTTTCAGCATATTAGAATGATTTCTGAAGGATCATGTGACACTGAAGACTAAATTACAAGTAAAAATATATTACAATAGAAAACCAGCTATTTTAAGATGTAATAATATTTTACAATATTAAAGGCAGCCTTGGTTCAAGCATAAGAGACATGTATATGTATATATATATATATATATATATACATACATACATACATACATACACACACACATATATATATATATATATATATATATATATATATATATATATATATATATATATATATATTAGTGCTGCAACGACGCGTCAACATCATCGATTACGTCGACCACAAAAATACGTAGACGTGCGTGAAATGCATCGATGCGTCACACTGTTTACATCTCGCGTAATGGCATACCGGGAATGGAGAAAGTTGCGTTCTATCACAAAAACAGAGACCACTGTTATCAAAAGTATGGGAATACTTTAAACATAGGCCAAATAAAATGGCCCTTTGTTCCCTTTGCAAAACCGATATGGTGTACCACGGCAGCACAAATGCGATGCACGAGCACCTCAGAGGAAAACATCCTGGTGCTCTCTGGTGTTACGGTTTAACTGGTTACCGTGTGATCTGGTGACCAACTTCTCGGTTCAGGTCTCTGCTGCAGATTTGATGGATCGACCGCAGCAGATTCGGCGATTCTAAAAGCACAAACTGATGTAATATTATTAAGTGTCTAATAAACGCAGACTTGCTCATTGCATGATTCTGATATTCTTGTAAATATTACACGTTATTGGTATGATCACCCTTAGCGGCTGATAAAATAAAAAATAAAGTAAGTGTGTGTTGGCGCGGGTTTCGAACACGCGTTAGGGGCGTTCACATATCGCGCCTAAAAACGCTAGTCACGCCGCTTTCTCCTTCTTTCCGAAGCGCTCGGGCAGTTGCGTCCCTGGGGCGGCTGCCGTTGCTAAGCAACCATGACGTGCTCTCTCCATGAAGACTGTATTTGCAGCACTAAAAATCGCTTGCAGTAGCTCTGCTATTAAATTTATTTCAAAATGGCAATCCATATAAAGCTATGATTAGCTGTTCCCTCATCTTAGCTGAGCTTTCAACGTTGTTACGGGAAAGGATGAAGCTGATTAGTTAGTTCTTGTCACAAGACCCGTGGTGCACTTGCGGCATTCTGAAAAGTTGAGATGTTTTTAACTCGATGCGGTGCGGACGCGCCTGTTTTCGCGTGCGCGTCGCGACCAAGTCGCTTCCATTATGAGCGCGCATTCCCGCATGCCTACATTGGAAATATCGAACTTGTGAATATGTGAACGGCCCCTTAAAAGACAGCAAGACAACAGTCACAAACCACCGAGCTACCCCGAATCAGCTCCAGATCTCTGAAAACCATGCTAAACCATAGCAGAACTCTGACTACATTTTATGGTTTGTGATGCTAAAGAACATTTCATGACGTCTCAGACAACTGTAAATTTGTGGCTACTGTGGTTTAATTATAAACGCTATCGTAAACTCATATTTGCCATAGTAAAATAATTTTCTTTGCCTCTTTATTTTTGTATACTGTAAAAACTTCAACCACATTGTTTGAAAATGAATAAAGGTTGAAATATTATATTAGAAGTTGTACTGATATTTTTTTGTAAAGTTATCCAAAGGATTCATTAGCTAATCTAAAAAGAACATTAAAATAATTATTTATTGTAATAAAAAATAATCGTTATAGTAGTCGACTAATCGGGAAAAAAATAAAAATAATAATCTTTAGTCGACAGAAAAAATAATCGTTAGTTGCAGCTCTAATATATATATATATATATATATATATATATATATATATATATATATATATATATATATATATATATATATATGCATACACACACACATATATGCAAGAAAGCTGAAAACTTGTCTCTCTGGGCACGGAAAGTAAGATGTCACAAGAATGGAAATGGATGTGACAGCAGAGATTTTTAATAAGCTTTTGCCACTTAATTAATAATCTCATGCAATTAACATGATGAAAATGCTCTAGAAATGATTCTTCTACAAAGCTGAAGAGCTGTGATAAGATTATGGGTGGCCCGACTGATTTGCGGCCTGCGCACTGTTTGCTTTTGTGGGGCTGAAATGCCATAAATGGGCTGTTGCTCATCATAAAAATTGTGCAACGCAGGAGGATGGAAGAGGATGTTTGTACTTCAGATTATGTGTCATTTCAAGCCACAGTAAAGACCACGAGGGCTCTTATCAAGAAGTTTGGGTTAGACGCTGATGGCTTTTTATTATTTTGCACAAGTTTAGTTATATTTAAAGTCAGATCCAAAGGTTTCGGCTGGTCCAGAACTGACTGGACACACGGGTGAAACTTCTACACTCACTTTGATAATAAAAAAACATTTTAGAAGATCCGTCTTAAACCATAGACACAATACCAGAGGAGACCCTGGCAGTATATTTCACCTCCTTACTATGAAGGCCAAAATTCATAAAGATCTGAAGAAGTCTGTCAGATGAAGGTGAAGAGCAGATGATCTGTGGCATACAGAAACACAAAACCTGACACTGAGCCTTCCCATAATATTTCAAAGCTGCTGCTTTTGTGGCATTGAAAGGCAACCCATTTTCAGATGTCAAAGCTCATAATAGTGCAAACTAATGTTTAAGTTCCATAACTCACTGAAAAGCATGATATACTGCTGATATCATGTGCACACTGACTGGTTTTATCAACTAATCGCAAGCATACGACTGCAATATAGAGGAGACCGGGGCTAGTTGTCACATGGTGAAGAGCCTTTACTGTACTGTATGTCAGTAACTAGTCAAAAGTCCAAATGCACAAAAGCTTGTTTCTCTAGTAGTGCTTTTGTTTGTTCTGGTTCTGGACAAAACAAACAAAAAAAAAAACAAAAAAAAAAACGGAGGTTTTGGTGCATGTCCCACTTTCATTTTTCTACATCACTTAATATGAGTCAACAACATCAGGTGCAAAAATAATGTGTCCATCATTTAATAGAAATATAATATATTAACAAATATCACACCATTGAAAAAATTTATGGACACTGCAAAAACAAAAAAACAAAGACAGCTTCATCTATTAAATTGTGCACAGTCAAGACAGAAATATAAGATTACTTTATTTTCTATAACACATGCTATAATTGTTTTTTTTTTTGGTGTTACTAGCTACTAACAGCACCTGCTTAAAATGTGGAAAATTATGTTAAAATCTCAAATAATATACATTCAATTTATGAGTTGACATATCATGATTGGACATAATATATAATAATATTTTAAAAATATATTTTGTACTTTCTAATCATCAAAGAATTCTGAAAAAAGAAAATGTATCAAAATGTTCCTCAAAAAACAGCTTTAGCAGCTTTGCCACTACAGGAATTAATTACATTTAAAGATATATTAAAACTGAAAACATTTGTACTCATTTTCACAATATTACTTTTTTTTTTTTTTACTGTATTTTTGATCAAATAAATGCAGCCTTGGTGAGTATAATAAACATCTTTAAAAATATTAAAACATATTATTATTATTATTTTGTTGTTGTTTTTTAATCCTATACTTCAAAGCAGGTGAAATATGTCTAAAAATATGTTTACATGCTCCACATGTATTCCTGTATCGATATAATCAGCGTATTCATGAATTCAGCAGTGATGAATAGCAAAATGTAGTTCAAGAGACTCTTAAAAGTATAGGCCATGACGTTTCTTTTAATGTTTGTAAACAAGTTGACCCAAAAGTCTGATTAATACAAGCATATACCAGTCACCGGCTTGGACGGGTTTCTAAAATATTGTCTTAATTGGGTTAATGCATTTTCATGCATCACATAGTAATTTTAATTGTGTTTTTGTGCTGAAAATGACAAGCTCCCTTTGTGACAACTTACCCCATACAGTCGTGTGACAACATGCCCCAGTGTTGGGTTTCAATGGAGATTCTCAAACTTTAGATGTGCTATATAAAAGCATTCCGTTACAGAAACAGAAATAGATTGCACACCTAAGAATCATCTTCACTACAAAGAAAGGCACTGACCTACTTTTATCACTATTATTATTCCAGAAGAGATGGGCCATACTGGGTTCCTGTCATTGTCCTAATTCATACAAGCATTCCGTGACAACGAGAAGCGACACAAACCTGTCCCATCATCATCAACAGCATCGGCACCGGCACTGATGATGATGATGATGATGATGATGAAGATGTGACACTGGACGTACCTCTCAAAGACCAGTCGGATCATAAACATGCAGAATGCTAAAGGACACGCCAGGTACAGATCCTCGGCTTGTGGAAAGGTGGACTCGTCTGTGTTTTTCAGGTCAGCCCAGGTGACGTTGTGCGGGAGCCAGAACCTCTCGTTCCAGAACCACGCCAGGATCCCTGCCATCTCTAGCGGATCTGAAGTCTTGATGTGCAGTCAATGGCCGACGCTCTCTCACGGCTGATCTTTGCAGGTCCAGTGTGATGATGATGATGAGGATGATGATGTTGGTGATGATGGAATCGGGTCTTGCACCGCCCGTTCGGGTTGAGAGTCCCCTTTTTCTCCAATGTAGGGAAGTAGAACGTGTCCGACGCGACCCGCCTCCGCGACGCTGATTGGTCAATGCTCCTGTCAATCATAAAAGCGTCGCTTAAAGGAACAGTTCAGGCAGAAATGAATATTCTTGTCATTATTTTCATCGAATACACAAAATTTCACCCCCCACACACACTTTTTTTTTAATTGTTAATATTTACACTTTTTTTTTTTTTAAGATTTCATACACACACACATATATATATTTCAGGATGTGGTGCACCATTGTGAATAATCACTTTGGATCTATAATAAACTGCTTTCAAAATAAGTGTTCAGCCTATGGAGAGGGCAAGTTGAGCCACAAGGAGTTAAACTGTGCCATTGATTATGCTTAAGTAAAACATTTTCACCTTATGCTATATCAAAGGAAAAGACATTAAATAAAAAGACTTCTTAAAATCTATATGTGTGCACTTGTGATGGACTGGCCCTCCATCCAGGGTTTTCCTCGTCTGTGGTTCAAGATGCTGGGTTAGGATCCAGCTCCCCACGACCCTAATAAGGACAAAGTGGTTTGGATAATAGAATAGATGGACGGATGACTTCTGAAAAGTTTTATTTGAAGATACAGTTCACAACTTTGAAGGCATTTCTATTTTTAATTAAAAATTTCAGAGCAAAATAAAGTTACAGTTGAAGAATTAAACAAACAAACAAACAACAACAACAAAACAGACTGCAACTGACCTCACAAAACTGGGCTAATTGAACTTAACGTCCCACTTATAGTTGTTGCAGGGAAATACAATTTCATATAAACTTCAATGGCCAATTATCATAAACAGCGCCTACTTCAAATTTTCAGTTTCCAAGTTCAAAACAAAGAACAAAATCAAAAATGTTTAAAATGGACGAAGTAGGCTATGATGTAGAATTACAGTACAATTTAAAATTTAAAGTAAAACATTATAATCATAAGAAGGGGTGAGCCACTGGCTCAACTTACCCCAGGACTTTAGGATCAAATTACTATTTTACCAAAATTGCATCATCCAGCAGTTTAGAGCTAATGTCATTCTATCTAGTTTCAATATAGATAATTGAACTTCCTAAAGCACAAACATATGCATTATATTTCTTCAGATTTGTCTGTAATTGTTCAAACACAAGAAGCATGAGTCCTTGTCCGTTTTTTTTTTTTTTTTAACATAAATGCAGTTACTTATTCCATGGGCTTCTTGTGTTTGTGTGTGTGTGTGTGTGTGTGTGTTTCTGTGTAATTAAGCACTTTTTGTTATATTCGTTTACTCCTCTCAATAAATAAAAGTCACTCATCAAAATAAAAGCACAGGATGAACTACACAGAGCCACCTTTCATAGTCGCTTCAGCTGTCAAATCTTATGAAATTGCTCCACCTGCTGGGCGACAGAAGGCTGCTGCAGGCTGCTATTTCTGTTTTTACTTCATTCAGGTTTTACCTATGGGTTTTACAGAGGTGAATCCAAATAGAGATTATATCGTAAACTATATATATAATAGATCATCAGTCATGAAGGCTGGAAAGATTGATTCATCTTAAAATTCCTTCATAACAGTAGGCTATATGGCTATCTCAGACTTCACATTTTGAGAATAAATAAATAAATAAATAAACACAACCCAATGAAATAGGGAAACTTTTTATGGTCACACTCATACTAAGGTTACGACTTAATCATGAATATTAATTACCTAATGTTACTGAACCATATAGTGCAAAAACAAACAAACAAAAAACAACAATTAAAAAACAAACAAACATATATATATATATATATATATATATATATATATATATATATATATATATATATATATATATATATATATATATATATATATATATGCTATGTGTACACAAAATAAATAAATAAACCATGGAAATTGAAAAAAGTTATTCAAAACATTACAATCTTTAAAAATATTTACAAAATGCACAGCAATGTTACAATGTTTTTTTAGGCATTGTTGAACTTCTGTCTTTGACAGACAGAAATGTGTACTAAATTAGATCATAGCAGTAGCAGCAATTAAATAATATTCCCTAAGATATGTAATAAGTGGAATAAGCCGAAAAGAAAAACGTTTTCAAAACACAGCTGAAAGCTGGGAATGTTGTAAACAGAAGTAGGACCGAAAACAAGCCGAATGAAGACAACTCAATAATAAAAATAATAATAATAAAAACAAGATGGGGTTCAAAATACGTTTACTTGAATAAATGAACGAATGAATGAATGAAAAAATAAAAATGAATAAATTAAACTACATAATATAAAAGCAAATAAAAAAATTAAATGAAACTTTCTAACGCGCCAACGTAAGTCACTAAACTACGTCACCGCGGCCAACTTTATATTAATAAGCTACTTAATATTCACGCGCTACGCTGTAGTGATATCAGCGCGCCGAAATGAATATTCATGAGCAAAGCCCTAGCTGTAGTAGGATTCGCGAAGTGTCTCTCCGGATGTGTTGATCATCACAGGCGGCAGTGATCCAGCAGCAGCAGCAGCGGTGAGGTGAGCCGAGGTGAGCCAGTGAGAGCGACTCTCTCAGCAGCATCATGGCGGAGCAGAGCGACCCCCCTGCGGCCGTCCAAATCCCGCAGCCGGCGCTCACCAGCAGCTGGCCCATTGTCAAGGAGGCGTACGAGCTCCAGGAGGTGATCGGTAGGTATTGCAGATGGATTTGAGCCCGTCATTGGCTGTAGTTTGTTGCTTTGGTTTGGGCCTACCGGCTTTTTTTCCATATGCACCGGCCGATGACAGTAATGCAATGCGGATGTGACAAGTGAAGCTTCCTATCATATGTTTCGGAGCTATAAGATGTCATGACAGCGCGCGTGCGATGAGTAACGATGCCTTATAATAAATAGCACGTGTCCAGTGAGACATCAGGCTACTGTGCCGCTTACAGTAAATCTGCTGTTATTATACACAGAGAAGGATATTTGATTAAAAAGTGCAACCAAGTTTCAGGGGTTTGAAGTTGATGCATTGCGCAGCATGGCGGATATTTAAAAAAACACTAATATCAGTGATAACACGAGTCATTATTATGATGTGACATATTTTAAGATATTAATATTCTGATCTTATCAACACTTGCACTGTGTGTGAGATTCAGAGGTGTCATCTGCTGCATGCGATGAGTTTGAGCTCTTCTCACGACGCCCCCTGCTGCTCAGATCGAGCACCTCTCATTTCTTAAAACTGCATTCAGTCTTTTTTTTTTGACTATTCAAAAAGTTCTTGACAAAGAAATGAAGACACATCTATATAGTCTACGTTACTTAAGCGTAGTTGGCGGGAGATGTATCAACTTATGTATTTTATGTTTATGCTTTGTAAAGTGCTTTAAACTGACTAATGTACATACTATTATTATTAGACTTTATATACACATTAACCCTCTAATACATGACAAATAATAGTCAGAGTCGAATTGAATGGAACAATTTATTGAAACTGCAGTCTGCCCACACACACACACACACACACACACACACACACACACACACACACACACACACACACACACACATATATATATATATATATATATATATATATATATATATATATATATATATATATATATATATATATCATGCAAATGCATATTTTTACTCAACCCTGTAAAACCTGACACATGAAATAATAGTCAGAATAGAATTGAATGTAACAATTTATTGAGACTTCAGACATATATATCAAATATATATATATATATTTACATTTACATTTAGTCATTTAGCAAGGTTAATAAGAGGCCGTAAACGCATGCATAATAATTATAGCAAAATTATAGCAAAAATCTATGCGAGAATTTTCATTTTAAGAGTGAACTTTCCCTAATAATCAATAGCTGTTATTTTGTGACATTGTTCCTTTTTTTCCTTTAATTTTTTTTTTTTTTCACTGACTTTTTGCTGCATTCATAAATCTATAAAAGTTCAGCTCAAATTGAGGCGGCTGATATTGATGGACCCCCTGCCTGCAGACATGAGGCTCCCGAAGTAAACAAACACAGAAGGCCCTCTTCTCTTTGAGATGCCTGTTAAAGCAGTATGCTTATGCTATCAGCTCAGATAAGAGCAAGCATTACCGGAGAGCTTCTCTATAGTTTCTGTGCACTTCTTCTGCCCCCTCCTTATCTGTCAGCCGCAGTTGGCAGAGTGTCACACACTCTTGCGGTGTGAATAGCAGCACTGCGTTTGTGTTTATAGTCACAAATGTGATGTGTCATATCTCAGCAATTGGCTATTACTGCATTGTTTTATGCATTAAATGTCTAGAAAATGTGTAATATTTTCAAAAGGCTTAGTGAAATTGCACACCTCCTTTTCAAATGCATTGGAATTGATAGATTAATTGTTGTCAGTATTATATTATAAGCATGAAAAATATATGAGCATGATTACTCAATGCATAATTACCCATGCTACAGCTCAAAAGTTTAGGATCGTTAAGTCTTTTTTATTTTTTATTTAATACTTTTATTAATCTAAAATGCATTAAATAGATCAAAAGTGACACTTAATACATTCATAAATGTTACAATTTTTTTTTTGTTTCAAATCACTGCTGTCCTTTTGAACTTTACATTCATCAAAGAATCCTGAAAACAATTACAGCATCACAGTTTCCACAAAAATATTAAACCTAACATTGATAATAAGAAATGAGCAGCAAATCATCATATTAGAAGGATTTCTGAAGGATCATGTGACACTGAAGACTGGAGTAATGATGCTGAAAATTCAGCTTTGATCACAGGAATAAATTACAGTTTAAAATGTATTTAATTAGAAAACAGTTATTTGAAATTGTAATAATATTTCACAATATTAGTTTTTTCAAGTTATTTTAAGTTACTTTTTTTAAGTTATTACAAACATATTGTTAAAAAAACAGCCGCAACTTTTGAACGGTATTGTACTGTATATAAATGGATTATATTATATAAGGAAGTATTATACATTTTATTAATATACAGCATAACTCTATAATTATATAATTAAATGATTACATATAATGTAATATAATTATAATAATTTGTTATTATATAATAAAATATGATTTTTGGTCAACAAATGTGGCTTTTTCAATATTTAGAGAGAATGGTTGATACTGGCTGATAAACATAATGCTGTAATAGGTCTACAGTTACAGGAAAAAGTATGTGAACCCATGGAGTTTCATTTTGTCTCAGATCAGACAGTGGTTTTGTATGAAGATACTGCCTCCTAAGGAAACTCGTTTCAGACATGATCACATCATGTCTACTGATCTAATTTAAGTGGATTTTAGGCATAACCAAGTGTAGAAATTGAATCATAAGTTCAAAGGTGGATAACTGTGTGCTTGCACAGGATCGTTGGATATTACAGACATTGAAGGAACTTAGAAAAACCAAAAGAGAGCTGCACCTCAGATTGAAACTTGTTGACTTGCAAGCAGAAAAAAGGTTACGAAATCATCTCTGCATGTTAATCAACACATGGTAAGACAAACTGTCTATAAATGGAGAAAGCTGCAAAGAGGAAGCCATTGCTGTCCATAAAAAGCATTGCTGCATGTCAAAATGTGCTAAAAGGCGAATGGACAGCTTACTGTCACTGAGGGGAACATTTATTCTCAAGTTTACAAGATTCAGGCCTTTTAGACTGAATGCTGTCTGTCTGTCCACTCTGAGTGACCCAGAAGAGTCCTGACCTCAACCCGACTGAGATGCTTTAGCATGAACTAGAGGAAATAACCTTTAACTACTGCAGAACTGAAAGCCTTTTGTTTAAAAGAGGTTAATGCAGGGCCAGCACAAGCTCAACAGCTGCTCTAGTGCTGCTCTCACTTCAGGGTCACAAATTAAACATGATCTTTAAGATCTTTAAAAATGAAATCTCTCTCTTTTTTTGCTGCCCTGACTGTGCTGTGGTTGTTGGCGACCTACAGTACCTGCACGCACCAGCTCTGTGTTAATGCTGTCAAAGAAAGGCCAGTTGGGTTCATACACTCATTCCACTCACGCAGTGTGTTTGTAAAGAAATGAAGTAGTTTGTATTGCTATTTGCTTAAGCAGACTGTGTTTGTCTATTCCTGATGAGTTGATTGAGGTTTAGATCAAATTTACCTGGTAAATCCAAGGCTTCAAATACTTTGCAGCTGGATTAAATAGATTCTAATGATTGCAAATAAAATGCACACAAATTGCTGAATTTAAATTTAATTGAATCACGCTTAGGTTTTTTTTTTTTTTTTGCATAATATTTACTCGCTAAAAAAATATCTGATTTTATGCCCAAGGCTGAAAACTGATTTTTTGCAACTGAAAAGGTGAAATAACCACTTATGTTATTCATCAGACAATATCCCTAAACATAAATAAATAATATATAAATTAGCATATTAATATGCTTTCTGAAGGATCATGTGACACTGAAGACTGGAGTAATTCACAGGAATAAATTAAATTTTAAAATATATTCAAATAGAAAACAGTTGCTTTAAATTGTAATAATATTTCACAATATTCATGTCTTTACTGTATTTTTTGTTAAAAAAACATAAATGAAAAATATTAATGATCACAATTTTTTAAAATGTAGTAGTGTATATAATTACAGTGTAATATATAATAATAAAATACTCTTATATATTTGTATTATTTTGTAATATTGTTTATTAACATCTTTTCTGGATTTGTTTTTGTCCCTTTCGTTAACACATATACACACAACATATTGTAAATAATATTTACAAGATTTTTTTTTTTAATTATTTACAATGTTTGCTAATAATTGAGAATAAAAAAATGTAATTTAATTGCAATTGCAATTGCAATTGATTTAGAAGCAGCAAAATAACTACTTAAACTTGCAATTGTATAGCATGCACTTGGTCTCTCTTACAGTGAAGCTGCTTATCTCAGCGTCACACACGTCTGTTATCAATCCTATAAGCACATCATATGATCAGCTGCACCTGCTGTGCACAAGCTTTTATATTCCAGGGGGCATGTTTACTGTCTGCCTTTCATTGAGAATAATGTCTTTGACACACCGTGTGCTTTGTTCATTAGAGACGTGTACACTGTGTTTTGTAGGTAGCGGAGCCACAGCAGTCGTCCAGGCAGCGCTTTGTAGCCCTCGACAGGAGCGTGTGGCCATCAAGAGAATCAACCTGGAGAAATGCCAGACCAGCATGGATGAGCTGTTGGTGAGGAACAACATAAAAACAGCTTTGTCTCCTAATGCAGATTCTGCCGTGCACATGCATATGCATGTAAGCATGCACACATTACATGGAAATCCAATTAGTTACAGGTAAATTGCAATTAGGTTTTGTTTGAACAGCCTGACTGGCCTGGGCAGACATTTTGGACAGACATCTTTTGGCTCTATTTACTTTAAAATCTTAAAGTAGTAGTTCACCCAGAAATGAAATAATAACCCAGGCCATCCAAGATGTAGATGAGTTTGTTTTTTCATCAGAACAGATTTGGAGAAATGTAGCATTGCATCACTTGCTCAGTAATGGATCCTCTGTAGTGAATGGGTGCCGTCAGGATGAGAGTCCAACAGTTGATAAAGCTGCATGTTTTTAAAGAAACAAATCTCCTCTCTCTATTACTTTCTCCAATGGTGAGCATGTGATGTAATGTTAAATTTCTCTCAAAGTTTAGAGGAAGTTTTGTTTTTCAAAGGTGCTTTAAGTTTTTGACTCTACTAAAGCATAAAAATACCATAATATGTTTGCAGATATTTAAGAAACATGCCGACTGTCAGTTTACCCAATTGTATTTCGGCATGCCGGGTTGCCAGTTAGCGGGAAACACAGCGTAACATTGATAATAAGAAATGAGCAGCAAATCAGCATATTAAAATGATTTTTGAAGGATCATGTGACACTGAAGACTGGAGAAATGATGCTGAAAATTCAGCTGCGCATCACAGAAATAAATTACAGTTTAAAATGTATTTATTTAGAAAACAGTTATTTGAAATTGTAAAAATATTTCACAGTATTATGTGAAATATTTTTCACATTGGTGAACAAAAAACATAAAAAATAAAATAAAAACTATATATATAGTGTATACAAATTGATTGTTTCTTTTATGTCATCCTCAGTGCTTCATGGGATTGGACAATTGCCCCTAAACTCTCGCAGCAAAGTTTTATATTAGAAATAAATTAATAAATCATTTAAAATTATTTAAACAATCAATTTAAAATCATCCTGACTTAATGCTTCTATAGAAGCATATAATATTGTTTAATCTTAAAACGTTTTCTTTAATTTGCACCAAAAATCATTTTCCCGTAGGGAAAATTAATTTCTTCGACAAACACTTCACATTTAATGATTTTGAATGAATAAACGACTTCTTAATGCATGTGTAAGTCAATAAATCATGAATCACAATTATCTGTGTGATAGTTAATCATTAGCCAACATTTTCAATTTTGACTGCCCTAGTTTTTCAAAAATGTCAGAAACACATACTTCATGGTTCTCTCATAGAGTGCGCTTTCCCCACTGTAATTATTTACACACACACACACACACACACACACACACACACACACACACACACACACACACACACACACACACACACACACACACACACACACACACACACCCAGCATGCCTCTGACTCCAACACTCACGACTGAGTTGTTTTCCATTGATCTTTGTTGTGGTGCAGTGAGATTGGAAACTGATGGTTTGATTAATGACTTTTCTGTCACGAAAGCAAGTTTATTCCCAGAGATGGGATTCTGCTATAAACATCTTCCAGATTTACTCTCAAATTGGCTGACAGAGAAATATGGTTTGTGTAAATCTATGCTGAAGCCAGACAGCACATATGTAATACACTTTTTCAATTGTATCCTGTGGTCCTTCTATTAAAGCCTTATATTATTGGCATATGTGTAATTACTTTATCAGTTGTCTTCATGCATCCATGCACAAGCTAAACAGCCTTTTTTGCACATTCATGCATGATTTCTGCTTCAAAATAAACTGAAAACAGCATTAATATTGAAGCATTGATTGCCACTGCAGATTTCAAGGATAAGAATTCGTCTGTTGTGATCACAAATTAAGTTTCCTTATTAGTAATCCTTATAAGTATAAAAATCGCTGAACTGTCATTTCAACCAAAGATTCTGAACTTTTCTTAATGTAAGTTTAAAATTACACAAAAATCTAATGTTTTTACTAATTATTTTCATGTAATTACACCAATATAACAAAATATGTAGGGACATAATAGAAAAATGTTCATGCTCATTTTTGCTAAAACCTTTAAATCATTTACACAAAAAAAAAGGTTTTTTGAATGATGACTCAAATATATTGTTGAATCAAATTGAATCAAATAATTGAAATGGATAGTGATTCCAGTCCATGGTTGAAAAACTTTTTAATACATTTATTACATTTAAAAAAAAAATTCTAGTTTGTATTAATTAAAGGTCATACAGTAATGTTTACCTTCATGTATAAAAATTAAATTATATGCCTGTTAAAAAATTTAGTTTTTTCCAACATGTTAATGAAATTTGGAGGAAAAATGTGTGTAATTGTTATTTACATGTTTTATTATAATAGTCATAAACATGGGCTTAAATTTCTTCCTCCTATCTTTTGATTTTGGTGTGAAATATGCCCTGGCCTTGTTCTTAACAGACTTTGCGAGATTCATTCTATTAGAGAATACTGTCTATTATAAATCAGTTCAAGAGCTTCTCTGTTTCTGCCATTGCGATTACTTTGATTTGCATGCATTATAAAGCACATGGACATTATTAAAGACATGCATTATAAAGCTAGACACCTCCATCTGTCTCCACAGAAAGAGATTCAAGCCATGAGCCAGTGTAACCATCCCAACGTGGTCACCTACTACACTTCATTTGTTGTGAAAGATGAACTTTGGCTGGTCATGAAGCTCCTGAGTGGAGGTGAGAAAAATCTTTTCTGTTCACTATAGACATGTTCATTTTCAATGCTATATGTGATGTTTCATCATTTAAAATTGATAAGCTTATTTTGTAAAATGTTTGGCCTGAAAAGTGTGCCTGTGCTTTGTCTTCTAAAATAAATGTGACTTGATTTAATATTTTCGAATGCATTGACATTAATATAGTTGATATGTCCATATATATTTTGTAGATTTGAAGATTTTTGTGTGTTTACAAAGCGTTTTATTCATCCAGGATCAGTGTTAGACATCATAAAGCACACGTTCAACAAAGGAGAGCATAAAAACGGTGTCCTAGATGAATCTACAATAGCAACCATTTTGAAGGAAGTACTGGAAGGATTAGATTATCTACACAAAAATGGGCAGATTCACAGGTAAGGATAAATGGCTGGTCATTTTGCAATGCCTCTCAGACTGTCTGTCTGTCTTTGTTTAAAGGAATAGTTCACCCAAAAAAAACACACTCATCTTCAGGCCATCCAAGATGTAGATGAGTTTGTTTCTTCACCGAAACAGATTTGGAGAAATGTAGCATCGCATCACTTGCTCACCAATGGATCCTCTGTAGTGAATGGGTGCCGTCAGAATGAGAGTCCAAACAGCTGATAAAAACATCAAGTAATCCACAAGTAATCCACAGCACTCCAGTCCATCAGTTAACATCTGGTGAAGTGGAAGCCTGTGAGTTTGTAATAAATAAATCCATCATCAAGACATTTTTATCTTTTGTTTCTGGTCCTCTATTCATAATATTGCTCTCTCCAATGAAAAAGTCATCTTGTCTGAATCAGGAGAGAAATATGCACATATCAAGCACTGTTTACAAGTGAAAAAACGGTTCTAAACAAATATGTGGGTAGATTTTGATGTGAGAGGACAACAGGAGATGGACTTATTCACTGGACTGGACTGGAGTAGGATTGCAAAAAAGTGTAAAATGTCTAGTACATTTTGGGAACTTCCCAGGATTTTTTGGAATATTCCAGGGATTTTTGGATAGTTTCTAAAAATATACCGGAAATCCACCCCAGCTGTTTGGACTCTGATTCTGACGGCACCCATTCACTGCAGAGGATCCACTGGTGAGCAAGTGAAGTGATGCAGGTTTTTTCCAAATCTGCTCTGATCAAGAAACAAACTCATCTACATCTTGGATGACCTGAGGTTAATTTCAAGCACATTTTCATTTTTGGGCGAACTATTCCTTTAAGTGTACTGTATATATCTTAGTCCAAATAAGATGCTAAGTTGGCCGGACTTTATGCTGATAGTCAAGCGTCTGTTTTTGTTAGACTTATAGAGACATAGACTCATATGTAACATATGATTTAATTAAGTTCCTCTGCATGTTAAGCGCTGGGAAATACTAATGAGCTCTTTTCCCTCCAGGTCATCACTGCTGTAATAATGGTCTTAAAAAATTCATAAACATGCAGATTCATTCTTTAGCCACTGGCTTTATTGTTAATGTTTAAGATTATAATAAACCGTGACATGGATGTGCTTTGTCTCGGTTTGACCTCAGGGACGTGAAGGCTGGTAATATTCTACTGGGAGAAGATGGATCAGTGCAGATCGCAGGTTTGTAGCTTCGCTTGACTTTGACTTTGCTGAAATTTGAAGATTTTCTGTAATGTTTTGATATTTTTTGTTGTCTTAGTATTAGTAAGTTAACCACCAACATCTTGGCATTTAACATCTCCAGACTTTTCCAGTGGGCAGTTAAATACTAGACGGGCTTGACAACAGATTTGCAGCTTGCAAATAAGTGCTTCATCTTATTTCACTTTCAAAGTCAACGTTTACATAGACGCCTTAAAGAAATGGCCTCAAAAAACCTGCCTGGTAAATTACAGGAGTAAGATGGCAGGTAAAATGATCATGAACAACTAAATTGGGACTTCATAAGTGGACCTCGAAAAAAAATAAATAAATAAATAAATATATATATATATATATATATATATATATATACACACACACAATATTTATGACACAGAATAGATTTTTTAATTCTTTGTTACTCTTAATTGATTTTGACCAATGTATTCTTGATTCAGTTGCATAATTATGAGGTAAATAAGCTTTATAAAAAAGAAATCCTTTTAAAATTAAAATCCTTTAATTAATATTGGTTGTCAATTTAAAAAGCAAGAGTTATGGGCCTTCAGAGAGATTATATTGCTTTTTAAACCTTGGTAATTAGCTTTAATTATGCTAACTGTAAAAGCAATAACCTAGCAGTGATTTAATGAGTCTGTAAAGCCACTTATTTTTTTTATTTTTTTTTATAGAGGTTAATTATGGTTTGATTATTAACAGACAATATATTCCCCACTTTCATGAATTTGTGTGTTAGAACCACATAAAGCAGAGCAGAAACACAGGCCTGAGACACACTGATCGTAGTGTGGAGAAGTGTTAAATTCCTGAAATGGGGCTTTTTCCATCCCTGAGGGGAAACTGGCTGATTGAGTTCTAGAATATTGATCAGTTTTATGTAACAGGGTTTCCAATAGTGACCTTAGCTCTCCTCTGTTCAGATTGTGCTTCAAATCAGAGAATTTCTATTGAAATGTTTGACAGACAGTTTTTTAATTTTAGAAAACCTTTTTAAACATACAGGGTCTCTCTCTCTCTCTCTCTCTCTCTCTCTCTCTCACACACACACACACATTTCTGATTGTACTGTGAAAGCACAGTAGATGTTTGACACAAATGAAAATAAAGCTGTAAAAGATAGACACACAGTCTTTTCAAAAGGTTGCTCTGTCCAAATATCATAGTTCACATCTAATTGTCATATTTTTTTGGAAATTATATTTTCACTGACTTTTATACACAATGGTATGAGACTGTACGACCAATTTATCAGACTGTATGTCTGTCATTCATTTTCATGTATGTCAGATTTTTTCATTTCAAACATTTACTCTTCAACTGTCAACTGATCTTGCAGTAGATGTTATTTGAGGGTATGCTGAGGTTTTTAATCATTCTCTACAGATTTCGGAGTGAGTGCTTTTCTGTCCACTGGTGGAGACGTCACTAGACACAAAGTGAGGAAAACATTTGTGGGGACCCCGTGCTGGATGGCCCCAGAGGTGATGGAGCAGGTCAGTTTACTCACAGGGCCAACTTAAGCCCCGCCCCTTCTCGCTCTCACTCTAGCTTTTCACTTCCTGTCAGCACTACACTGTCCTATGATAAGAAAGGCAAAAACGCTAAAAAATATATCTTTAACAAAACATAAACAACATGAAGGATGTTGTAGAAGTTTAGTAAATACTAGGATATTCTGTTTTGGCCTAAATAAAAGCTAAAACTAAAGCAGCATTAGATGTGTTGTTATAAGACACGGGGCACTCCCATAATGCATTTCTTGACAAACTCAATGTCATAACCCATCAAAGACAGTAGACAAAGAGAGAAATGTTGATTATAATTATTATTCATTCAAAACTGAAAAGTTTAATACAAAATAGTTAAACCTACACTACTGTTATTACTTATTTTTAAAAGAACTCTCTTCTGCTCACCAAGGTTGCATTTATTGGATCAAAAATTATTAATATATTTTCAAATGTAGTTTATTCCTGTGATGGAATTCTGAATTTTCAGCATCATTACTCCAGTCTTCAGTGTCACATGATCCTTCAGAAATCAATCTATGCTGATTTGATGCTCAAGAAACATTTCTTATTATTATGACTGTTGAAAACTATTCTGCTGCTTTATCTTTTCAGCCCAATATTTTTGTGTTCTGTTCATTTTTTGTGATTTAAGTAGCATGCGGTTAAAACACCAATATGCTTACTCAAATAGTTAAAGCAAAGTTGCTGCCTAATAAGAAATACACCCCACCAATGTGCATCTGTCATCTTACTGTAAATATGATTGATCCTGGCACCATGAGAGTGTTAACAGCTAGACTGTTTCTATGAGCTTTTTCGATACTATGAATGATTTATAACCATTCAACTATTTTAGTGCAGATCATAGAGATTGTTTAATAATTGAATATCTGCTATAAAAAAACCATCTGTTAATGATTGGTGTGGGTCATAGTCTGTCATCCCATCATCTGATGATCTGCTAGCATGTCATGTGACCGCAGGTACGGGGTTACGACTTCAAAGCTGACATTTGGAGTTTCGGAATCACTGCCATTGAACTCGCGACAGGCTCTGCACCTTATCATCGCTACCCCCCTATGAAGGTAACACAAAGACTGTCTGTTCATGAGTGTTTGTGATGACCTTTTTTTCATATGTAGTTATAGCAGTTACGCAAATTTAATCAAGTGTTGGTGATTTATTTTATTTGTCTGTGCTGCTGATATTACATGTGTACTAAATGAAAGCAAAGCCTGTGCAGATGAACCGTATTTAATGTGGTTTTACAGAGTCATCCATCGTCCCAGGCTCAGCAGGCACCAACTAAAAGAATAGTTAATCCAGAATGAAAATGATCAGAATTTATACTTTGATTTGTTCAGGCTTTCTTTCCTAAAATACAAAAGGAAATATTTTGCTGAGTGTTTTATCTAATGTTCTATTCAACATTCTATTGTTCTGTCTATTTATTATAGATAAATCCATCAATCCATTCTATCATTCTTTTGTTCCTTCCAACAAATCTATAATTCTGTTGTTCTATACATGCATACATCTATACATCCAATAAATCTACCATTCTGTCATACCACCATCCATCCATCCATCCATCCATCCAATCTACCATTCCGTCATTCCATAATCATCATCAATCCATCCATCCATCCATCCATTTATCCATCCATCCATTAAATCTACCATTCTGTCATACCACCATCCATCCATCCATCCATCCATCCAATCTACCATTCCGTCATTCCATAATCATCATCAATCCATCCATCCATCCATTTATCCATCCATCCATTAAATCTACCATTCTGTCATTCCTTCCTTCCTTCCTTCCATCCATTCATCCATCCATCAAATCTACCATTCTGTCCATACATCCATTCATCCATTCATACAACCAATCCACCATTCTGCCGTTCCGTCATCAATCAATCATCAATCCTTCCAATCTACCATTCTTTTGTTCCATCCATCCATCATCTATTGTTCTGTTGTTCCATCCATCCATTAAATCTACCATTCTGTCCACCCATCCATCCATCCATACAACCAATCAACCATTCTGTCGTTCCATCATCAATCCATGCATCCATCCATCTTCCAATCTACCATTCTGTTGTTCCATCCATCCATCCATCCATCCATCCATCCATCCATCCATCCATCCATCCATCCATCCATCGTTGTTTTATATGTAGTTCTGTATCTATTGTTTGTTTTTTCATCTGTCATTCACTCTATCTACTGTTCATTCCATTGTTCTGTTGTTCCATTGTTCTATCTACTGTAACTATCTCTAATTCGTTCTATTGTTCTACCTATTTATTTTCATATCCTATGTCTTCCTGCTGTTTTGCAGGTTTTAATGCTCACGCTGCAGAACGATCCTCCAACCTTGGAGACTGGGATTGAGGACAAAGAGATGCTTAAGAAGTATGGGAAATCTTTTAGAAAACTTATATCCTTGTGCCTTCAGAAGGACCCTGCAAAGAGGTAATATGAATTGCCAAACCTGCCTTATTTATTTACACAAATGAGTAAATCTGTGTCCAAAAATGCTGAATGGTGTGCAGTCTGCAAAAGTTTCCTTGCATGACCAGAAGTTTCAGCAGAGGCCTTAATACTAGAAACAAACATATTGATTTGAATTGTGTATATTATTGAAAAGCAGTTCATCTGTCCTGTGTTTGCTCGTGGTTTCTTCTCTGTAAAGATAAATTGCAGTCAATAAAAGAAATGCCATGCAGACAAAGTAGCTCAAATAGATACAGATGAGCTAATGCAATCTTGAGACAATAAATTGCTGGTCTGTTTACTTTCTATAACTGCTGTCTCATCTGGTCAATGCATTGGACAGGCAGTAGGGATATATATATATATATAGTGAAAATGTCACCAGGTCAAGTTAAAATCTGAACTATTGGCCCATCCTGGCCAGGACAAAAAAGTCCTTATTGTTGAGTTTTGAAATGTGGACATGTCTGAAAATGTCAGCATCAAGTGCTGTTTCTCATCTCCACAGGCCCACTGCAGCCGAGCTTTTGAAATGTAAATTTTTCCAAAAGGCTAAGGTATGGCAATATAGTCTCCCTGTGTACTTCAAATGCTTTAACCAGTGCTTCACAGTGGTCTGTCACTGATATATGTTATGATATATTTTTCCCCTCTTGCCTCTGTGTTGTAGAATCGAGAGTACTTGATTGAAAAGCTGCTTAGTAAAGGACCAAATATAAGCCAAAGAGCCAAAAAGGTAACACTTTCTCATTCTTCCTCATGCGTTTGAGTGTATTTTCTCCCACAGGCCAGATGGGTCTCTGTGCTCTCATGTTCAGTAAAGTGCTTTCTATATTCATTACACATTACGGCTGCTTTTGATTGAGTGATCGGAAGCCGTAATGTTTCTCAATGCAGGACATCTGCTCTTAACACTAACTGAGTGTCTCTCTGGCCGCCCAGATCCCAAATGCACTCTTACCTATTACTGTAAGAGCCGTGCATGGACTCCGTCGTGAACTATGTCCCTCAGTCTGATCCTTTGTTTCTCTCTGACACTGTGTTTACTGTTAGGATGTTATATGGAACTTTAGAACGATAGATGTATAGGCAGATCCATCTGTCTGTCTGTCTGTCTGTCTGTCTGTCTGTCTGTCTGTCTATCTATCTATCTATCTATCTATCTATCTATCTATCTATCTATCTATCTATCTATCTATCTATCTATCTATCTATCTGTCTGTCTGTCTGTCTGTCTGTCTGTCTGTCTGTCTGTCTGTCTGTCTGTCTGTCTATCTATCGTTCAGTTCAGTTCAGTTCAGTTCAGTTCTTTTATTTAACCAGGTTAAAACTCATTGAGATTAAAATCTCTTTTACAAGAGTGACCTGGCCAAGAAGGCAGCAACAAATAGTAAAAATATACAGTTATACAATATACAACAAAAACATTAAAAAAACACTCATAAATCACAACAACAATTTACCAAAGGATAAAAAATTTAATTTGTTCAAAGTAGCTTAAACTCATTTAGTGACGGGAACGTGGTAAGCTTTAGAGTATCCTGTAGGTAATTCCAAGAGGAGGCGGCATTATATTTAAAACCTTTTTTCCCTATCTCTGTTCGAACCCTAGGAACCTTGAGATGCATCAAATCATTTGAGCGGAGATTGTAGCGTCCGTTGGAGTTTGAGAAGTTGAGAGACAAATAATGTGGATTCAGACTGCAAATCGCCTTATAAATAAAACAATACCAATTAAAACTTTTTCGGGTATGCAAGGATGGCAACTCTGCCTTCTCATACAAAATGCAGTGATGCGTTTGATAGCTACACTCAGTAATAAAACGTAAGGCACTATGGAAAACTATATTAAGTTTTGTTGAGTAATGTGATGGGGCATTCATATATACTGTAGTATATCTCCATAATCTAACAAAGGTAAAAATGTTGCAGATACCAGATATTTTCTAGCATTAATTGAAAATAAGGTTCTGTTTCTGTAATAAAAACCAAGTTTTAGCTTAAGTTTGGAAATTAATTTGTCAATATGCACTTTAAAACTTAACTGACTATCCAATAAAATGCCCAGATATTTATAAAACATAACACGTTCAATTTTAGTGCCTTGCAATGATAAAATAGCAGGAACATTTTGGGGTTAAATTTTAGAAGTCGAAAACATCATTAATTTAGTCTTATCTATATTTAAAACCAGCTTAAGTTGACAAAGGCGATACTGAACAGTATTAAATGCTGACTGTAAAGCTTAAAGCTTAGATCTATCCATCCATCCATCCATCCATCTATCCATCTATCTATCTATCTATTAGGGGTGTAACGGTACGTGTATTCGTACCGGACCGTTTCGGTATAGGGCTTTCGGTACGGTGCACGTGTGTACCGAATGACCGAATGCAATATTTTGATTGCAGAACATAGGTACATTTTCGTTTTTCCAAACGAACATATTAAGTGGCGGAAGTCTCCGCGTTCAGCGCAAATCCCGCCCTGCAGCTGATTCTAAGGCCGGTGACACTGGCTGCGTGGCGTTTCTGCTGCTTGTCAGGAGCGTGGCGGCTGCCTCTCGTTTTCTGTGTCTTTACACACCAGAACCGTGCCTGACGCGGCCAGAGGTGGGTAGTAACGAGTTACATTTACTTCGTTACATTTACTTGAGTAATTTTTTGGGGTAACTAATACTTTTCGGAGTATATTTAAAGATGGGTACTTTATACTCTTACTTGAGTAAATTTTTGGGGACAAATCTGTACTTTTACTTTGTTACTGTGGGCGACGCTCCTCTCGTTACTTTATCTTAATGCAATAAATGTTATAAATGCTTCAGTTTATTCCAAACGCGCCGTCTACTTTTCTCTGGACAATGAGCGATGCCCATTCGCGAATGATTCATTCTTTTGAGTCAATTCTGTTCAAAGGCTTGATCAAACCAATTGGCAAACGAGTGAATTGGTTCATGAATCAGTTTGAATGAGTCGTTCAGGTCCCTGCCGCACGCGCTGAGCGTCTGAAGTGGTTCACTTGGAGTTGTAACGTTTAAGAACAGAAAGAGCGTTGAAAACATGGCTGGAACTGCACTGAATTAAAAGCAAATCTGCAAAGGCTATTATTTGCTAGCGATGGAGATCCTTATTAGATTAACACCGCGTGTGCTGTCTACTGTTTAACAGGTAATAACTTGGGCTACATTCGATTACAGTACACGATACCACTGTGACATTAGTTTGTTGTATGTGTGTGGCTTATAACAGAGGGGAGTCAAGTTGAATGCAGCTTCCAAAAGACAAAAAATAGCCGATTAAGATTTTATTAATTTTAATACAATCACACCGGTGCCAGTACGTTCAGCAAGTCATATCATCAGCTGCTAAATTCAGATCTGTGATTGCTTGCTGGCGCTGAGCCAGAGATAGATGCGTTTATACAGCACTGCTCATTATAACCAATCACACATGATTCTTTTGAGCTTATTAAAGCATTGGCCAATCAGAGGCGTTCAGATGAGTCATCGCTAAAATGCCGGTGCTTCCTTCACTCGCTCCTGACTGAATACCTCTTTCTGGCGAATTCTCTCGTCAGAAACAACAAAGTGCAGATGTGTGTACGAATCTTTAATTAAGATATTGATTTCACACTGTTAACAGTTTCAGTGATTTTAATGGGAGTTTCTGAGAGTGATTGAAATCTAGACTGTCAGTGAAAATTATCTTTAATAATGTAAATGTTATTTGCTCTCTTTCTGAACAATGAAAGATTAGTAGCAATATTTATATCACATTAACTTTCAATGTTAAATTCACATTTAATATAAAGTCAGTCGTATTAAAAATATGTTATGGCATGACACCTATATCTGTTACTTAAGTAAACAGACAGGGTTTTATAATAAATTACATAAATTGGAGTAAAGGCTGATGAAATATATACATTTATACACGCACACATACATTACATACATTTTATCTATATATCTAAATAAAAATAGGCTCAGTATATATGACCCAAAGTAACTAGTAACTAACTACTTGAGTAGATTTTTTATCCGATACTCTTTTACTCTTACTCAAGTAACTATTCAAGACTAGTACTTTTACTTTTACTTGAGTAAATATATCTAGAAGTACTTTTACTTTTACTTGAGTACAGTTTTCGGTACTCTACCCACCTCTGGACGAGGCGCTGGCGCGCTGCTGCTGCTGTAGGTGACATAGAGGGAGGCCGCCGAAAGACCAGGCTCTTGTCTTCATGACAACAATATCAACTTTTTTTTACACACCTACATTTATAATACCTAAATTACATTTATATCTGAATTTATGTCAACCTATAGACTTCAAACATCAAAATGTCATGAATTAATATGTATTTGTGTACAAAATGACATATAAACATATTTTCCTATTATATTTTGCCTGGAAATGCTTCCAACACGCTTGCGTGTCGCATGAAAAATAGGCATCGGTTCTATTTCTAGCATGCATGCATTTTCCGCGCAGCTCAAGCCGCGCCTGAAACGCGCGTTAACATGGGAGCCGAATTAAAAACAGACACGCCAAGCAGCTGAGATGCTTGCGCCACGCATCCAGTGTGTCAGTGTGCAGACACACTGGCTGCGTGGCGTGAGCGTGGCGTTTCTGCTGCGTGTCAGTTGTGTGACGCCTACTTTGCGTTTTGTAATAATAATAGTAATAAACAACCTGCAGTTTAATGTTTGCATTTCTTTCCCTTACTGTACCAAAAATGCACCGAACTGTGACTTTAAAATCGAGGTACGTACCGAACAGTGCTTTTTGCTTTTTGCGTACTGTTACACCCCTTCTATCTATCTATCTATCTATCTATCTATCTATCTATCTATCTATCTATCTATCTATCTATCTATCTATCTATCTATCTATCTATCCACTCTGTTTGAGCCATTTATTAGTTATTTGGATTCCTGTGAATTAAATTAAACCAATTCTACATCTTTATATTTCAATTTGCATTTCTGTCCTGCATTATGTTCATGCATGTTTTTGTGTGCATGTTTTACATTTCGTCACCATGCAGTAATACACCTTTCCACTAAATCCTTACTAAACAGGTGATGTAAAATTCATTGGCGCTGAAAGAAGGTGCTGCTTCAGTTCGTGCCTTTAGCAGACACCTAATGTCTGATGAGCTATGAAGAAAAATGGGCTTTAATGGAAGCAACAGGGTGCTGCATTTAAACAGTCGTTTGCATGCAGGCGGCATGTGCTGCAGTGCTGCTGTGTCGGGACAGACAGGGGCGGCTATCATCACCCCACACCTCCAGCCCACTAAATGAATGAGAGAAATAGCAGCTAAAGAGCTCCGTACATCCATCCATTAAGGAGGAGGAACAGAATGTACCTGTGGAGGTGGAAGTAGAGGCTGTGACATTGATAGGCTGAAATGATGGAGGGATGTTGGTGTTGTGTTGAGGTGCAGTCGACAGAATGAGGCAAATATGCTGTGCATATATAGAATATTCCCAAAGATTTTGCTGTTGATGCAGTCCTTCCTCGTCTTGCAAGTCATAAGATGTTTTAATAACATCTCTGATTTATTAAACTTATTAATTTATAAGTAAAAATTTTAAATGTTTTCATGACAAATATATGCACTTTTTATTAGTAAGTATTATTGGTGCATATAAATGTTACATTTAAATAAAATATTTCCTTGATTATTTTAATGTATTAATTTATGTATTTATTTTTAATTTGCATTAAACATTTTGAATCTATTTTGTTAGAATGACTATTTGGTTAAAATTATAGTAAAAAAATTATATATATATGGTGACACTTTAGTATAGGGACCGGTTTTCACTATTAACTATTTGCTTATTAGCATACCTATTATTAACATATTGGCTGTTTATTAGTACTTATAAAGCACATATTCTGCATGACCATATTCTGCATCCCTAATCCTACCCAATACCTAAGCTTAACAACTACCTTACTAACTATTAATAAGCAGTTTAGAAGTTTATTGAGCCAAAAGTCATATTTAATAATGAGAACTGGATCTTAAAATATTTTTTTAACCTATATATATATATATATATATATGTATGTATGTATGTATGTATGTATATATATATATATATATATATATATATATATTTGATTTCTGTTGATCTTTATTTCATTTTAAGTTTTTTCCACCTGTATTATGGCTGGATGATTTTTCTGAATTTATGTATGAATTCAAATTTTATGTTTTGCCAAAAATCTATTGTATTTTTAAATTGACGAATCATAATTAGAATTTGTTTTTTTATTTTTTTTTTTTTTTTACAATTAGTCACGTTGACAATATGCTATTGATAACAGTTAAGAGAAAAAAGTTCAGCTTGAAGCAGTGGAAAGAAGCAATGGAAAATCAGAACAGTGGAATGCAAGAAACAACTACTGTATGTCGATATTTCATGTTTGCATGATGGTGACAGGCTGAACAAAACATTTAATATTAATATAATAGTATAATGTGCCTCTGTCTCTCTCTCTCTCTCTCTCTCTCTCTCTCTCTCTATATATATATATATATACATACATATATATATATATATATACATACATATATATATACATATATATATATATATATATATATATATATATATATATATATATATATATATATGTGTGAGTAAAATAAAGTATCCTCCAGCTACACAAACAAGAGAACTGAGAGAAGCTCTTGAATGCAGTCAGAGTTCCTTGTGGTATGATTTTAATAGTGTTTTTTTAGGTCGACTGATTTGTGTGCATTGAAAAAGGTGTGTTCTGTACTGATAACGGGATTTACTCCACACTAGGTGACCGAATGAGTGCACTTAAAAGCTGGCCTGCAGAGTACTGCGCAACCACACAGGCGTATTTAGACTCTGACTTGTAAAGCGTAATCACTACAGCAGATCAATTTCGAATTTATTTTGTTGATATGTGATGGTTTTTTAGTTGTCTGAAGTGCTCAGAGAGAACTTTCAGTAATAGACTCTTCTCGGTGGATTACAGTATTAATGAGAGGGAGGGAGAAACAGATGCACGGGCTGTTGTCTGGGTGGAACGCAGCCCATGTGTACTTGTTAGATTTGACAACAGTTGCAGTCATCTGAGGCATTATATTCAGGGAAGGGGACCTCTGGGAAATGCAGGTTTAATTGCAGATCTGACATGTTATTTGTAGCACCTCATTGGGATATTGGAGTTGTTAGTGTGAGGGTACAGTAGGGAAGCTCATCAGCTGAAACTATGTTAACAAACAGCTGAAAGCGATTAAAGTGCTGGAGGACAGCGGCTCCATCACATATGGTTTCTACCAGTCGATGGCCGTAGCCAACTTTATCAGGTGATTGATCACCGCCTGTCCTCCCAGCGGTAGTAACTGCATTGCTTAAAATGTCTTTGGCCCCGTTTCAGCTGCTGAACTGCAAAATAATCATGTTTAAATCAGTATTTTTTCCCCTAATTAAACTATTTAGACATTCTTTAAACACAATCTGTTTTCTGGAGAAGCAAAATTTTACAAGTAAATCTTAAATGAAACTTATTTGAACAAATGGCAGCTTACTTGCACAATATGATGACTTTAATGCGTGCTTTATTTGATTGCATAATTATAAATTCTCTTACACGTTGAATAATAAAGTAAGAAAAAAGTAATCTTGCAAAATGTTATTACAATATAAAATAATGGTTTCTATTGTAATTTATGTCTGTGATGCAAAGCTGAATTTTCAGCGTCATTACTCTTCAGTATCACGAGATCCTTTATTAATCATTCTGACATGCTGATCTGCTGCTCAAGAAACATTTCTGATTATTATCAGTGCTGAAAACAGTTGTGCTGCTTCATATTTTTGTGGAAACCCTTTCATAATGTCCTTTCAGGATTCTTTGAAGAGGATCATTAGAATAATTATTGTGTGTCGTTAACTTGCGGAGGCTGTGATTGACAGGTTTCAGATACGGCTGCGGTGTGAGGCTGGAGTGAAGCGTACTAAAAATGTGAATTATGAAATTGGATCAGGACCCTCATGAATATTGTGATGGAGGATGTGTCAGTGTCAGCAGTATGTGTGTGTCCTTTCTGTCACCTGGTGTCTGTCCTCTCTGCTGATGTGTGTGAGTGTGAGTGTGACCCAGCCTCACTCCCACATTATGTATCCAGTCAGCATAGCTGGTGCCGAGAGCGAGCGAGAGAGCGAGAGAGAGAGAGAGAGAGAGAGAGAGAGAGAGAGTATTCAGAGACATTCAGAAAGAGAGGTCATGCATAACATGAGCTCCTAGTCTTTCTAGAGTTTCTTGCTTCTAATATGAGGTAAACCAAAGATAAAAATACAAAATTAACTAAAATGTGACGGTGACCACAAGTTCACTAAAAAAAATTATTTTAATATTTATTTGTACAAAAAATTAGGAGAAAATCTCTTGAAAACAAGAAAAGTTTGTGGAACCTAAACAAAAGGACACTGGAGTGGACCCTACAACAAGGCTTCAGAAGGGAACGAACACAAAAAACTGCTGGAGAAGCACCACTTACAAACTTCACGGATTTAACAAAAAGGATTATTCCATCTTAAAAAGGATTTAACCACAAAAACTTTTTTAAAATAACCTTTCCATCTACAAACAACAAGGACCAAAAATTGCAATGGGGACTGGAGCTCACACCTTTTCCTACCCCCCAGACATCAAGTCTGAGAAGAGCAGACAACAACACAAGCTCAAAACTCAGAAGGAAAACCCAGAAACACTGTTTAAAGATACTTTAAACAGCAGGGGCAAAACCATCACCACAAACCTGCTCTTCTACACAGAACACCCGACTGTATGCCACACCGCCTCCAGCAACCCCCTGCAAACAAACCCATACAGACACACCAGACGACACTGATCAAAATGAGTCCTCAACCCACAACAACACAGAGAACAGGACCCCTCCAGAAACCACAGAGAACAAAAACCTTTACTTTTTCGAAACACTATATTACATTAGAAAAGGATTGCCTCTATTTTTGAAAACAAGAACTCTATACCGTGAACTCTTAAAATGACTCTGTCAATATCAATGTGGAATATTCACGGATTGAATTCAGCAGCCTTTGGGCTAAAGAGCTCAAACACTGAATTCCAGAAGAGCATCAAAGATATGGATATTATAATTCTACAGGAGACATGGAGCAGGGCAGACACCGTCACCCACTGCCCACCCAACTACAGAGAAATCATCCTACCATCACAAAAACTCAACACAGTCCGACAGAGAAGAGACTCAGGAGGACAAATAATCTGGTACAAATCAAAACTCCACAACCACATCAACACAGTAAAGCAATGCAAATACTACACCTGGCTTAAAATCCACAAGGAACTGCTCCCATTCAGAAAAGATATATACCTGTGTGCCATATACATCCCACCATCAGAGTCCCCCTACTACAGAGAAGACACGTTCTCCATATTAGAGGAAGAGACAAGCCACTTCCAGGCCCAGGGAAATGTGCTCATCTGTGGAGACCTGAACGCAAGAACAGGACTACAGCCGGACTTCACCGACACACAAGGGAGCAAATGCATCAACAACAAACTGACTGTTATTAATAACACATTCTCCCATATCCACAGAAATAACCATGATCATATAGTAAATAAGAATGGGAAAGACCTCCTGCAGCTCTGTCGAAGCCTGGGTCCGTATATCATCAACCGGTAGGTTACGAGGAGACACTTTAGGGAGATTCACATTTTGCTCACCTCTGGGGAATATCACAGTTGACTGTATGATAACAGACATAGATCCTTCATCTCTCAGATAATTCACTGTTAGAGAACTAACGCCTCTGTCCAATCAAAGTCAAATCACTGTGTATCTCAAAAAGACTGAAAATAACATTAACAAAAAGCCCAGTAAACTGTACAACATCAGAAAACATCGCTTCAGATGGGCTGAAAACAGCGCTTCAGATGGGCTGAAAACAGCGCTGAAGAATATCAGAAAGCACTTAGAAGCCAAAAAATACAAGCACTGATAGATAACTTTCTAAATAACATCTATGCTCACACCAATGAAGGTGTCAATCTTGCGGTCAAAGATTTAAATTACATATTTGAAAAATCAGCAAAACAATCCAAATTGAAATCAAAATCTGGAAAAAGTCTAATACCCAAAAATGACAAAAATTGGTTTGATCAGGACTGCCAAACTACTCGCAAAAAACTGAGAACACTGTCAAATCAGAAACACAGAGATCCAAATAATACAGAGATCCGCCTTCTTTACTGTGCAACACTAAAACAATACAAACATACACTCAGAACCAAAAAAGCACAATACTCCCAAAACCGACTCACAATAATTGAGAAGTCAGTGAATACAAACCAATTTTGGAATAACTGGAACAATCTGAAAAAAACTGATCATGAAGAATTGGCAATCCAAAATGGAGAAATATGGGAAAGTCATTTCCAAACACTGTTTAATAAAGCACAAACTGTAAACAAAACCAAACAATCAACCAATTGGGAAAACTAGAATTAGCAATCAAAGATAACCAAAACCCATTAGATTTCCCAATAACTGATAAAGAACTTAAAGAAAAAATCAAAAACCTCCAACTCAAAAGCATCTGGACCTGATGGGATATTAAATGAAATGATAAAACACACAAGCAGTAAATTTCAATTGGCCATTCTAAAACTATTCAATGTGATTCTAAGTGTAGGTCACTTCCCTGACATCTGGAATCAAGGCTGGATAACACCAATCTTTAAAAACGGAGATAAATTTGATCCTAACAACTACAGAGGCATCTGTGTGAGCAGCAACCTGGGAAAGTTATTCTGTAGCATAATAAATGCTCGACTATTAGACTAGGATTTTTACCAAATTACCGTACATCTGACCACATCTATACATTACATACTCTAATTGAAAAACATGTTAACCAAGAAAAAGGTAAAATATATGCATGCTTTATTGACTTTAAAAAGCTTTTGACTCAATTTGGCACCAAGGACTGTTTTACAAACTTATTGAAAGCGGCATAGGAGGTAAAACCTATGACCTTATCAAATCAATGTACAGTACACTGAAAGTAAATGTGGCGTAAAAATCGGCACCGAACGTACAAGGTATCTTTCCCAAGAGCGTGGTGTGAGACAGGGCTGCTGCTTAAGCCCAACATTATTTAACATTTACATCAATGAACTGACGAGCAGTCTGGAGCGATCCGCAGCCCCTGGCCTCACACTACACAACTCACAGATCAAATGCCTGCTGTATGCAGACGATCTGGTTCTGCTGTCTACCGCTCAACAAGGTCTACAGCAGAACCTGGACCTGCTAGAACAATACTGCCAGACCTGGGCCCTGACAGTCAACCTGAAGAAAACCAAAATCATGATCTTCCAGAAAAGATCCAGATCCCAGGGAACACAACACACATTTACATTAGGCACTAACCCGTTAACACACACATCACACTACAACTACCTAGGTTTGAATATCACATAAACAGGAAACTTTAATCATGCTGTGAATGAACTGAGAGATAAAGCACGCAGGGCCTTCTACGCCTATTAGAATTTGGCTGAAAATATTAGAATCAGTAATTGAGCCCATTGCACTCTATGGCAGTGAGGTGTGGGGTCCACTGACCAATCCAAATCAAGATTTCACGGAAACATCTGAAACTCAGTGACCCCCAATCATATCATTATAAAGCACTGCAACACCAAGAAATGAGCAAAGAAAGCAGTCCCCTCCCTCAGGTGGTCCAGAGCTTCAGTCCTGAATGCTTCACTAACATCTACTGATGCTCTGAATCACATCAGAATCAATCAGATTACTGCACAAATCAAACACAATTACATCACTCACTGGCAAACCCAAACAGAACAACAGAGTAAAATGCGATGCTATCTGACTCTAAAGAGAGAGTACAGTATGGCAGAGTATCTGTACACAGTGTCAGATCAGAAACTGAGAAGCACACTGACCAGATATAGACTCAGTGGACACAAGCTGATGATCGAGACGGGCAGACACAGAAAAACATGGCTGCCAGCGGAGCAGAGACTGTGTTCACACTGTGATCTGAATCAGAAGTGCACTTTCTAACAGAATGCCCCAAATAAACGGACATACGGACAGTGTTCTATGATAAAATACAGCAGATCCATCAGACATTTAAAACTCTTCCGAACCAGAAGAAACTGCCGTATCTGTTAGGAGAACACAAGAACTGCTGTGTGTTTGCTGCTCAATATGTGTCTGCCTGTCATGATGTTACAGAAAACACTCAACCTGCCCTGATCTGATGTTTCCAGCACATGTAGATTATGTTATGCCATATTACTGTATTGTATTACCTAGATGTATATTTTGCCTCTGTAAATCTAATACCATATTCTATTTTATTTTATTTTATTTCTAATTTATACATTCACATACACTAATTAACTTTGCACTACATGGTTAATACTTTTTATATATTTTATTATTACTATTATTCTTTTTCTTTCTGTAAATAGATATGTGCACTATTTATAAGCAGCCCAGCTGAAACTGCTTTGGCAATACAAATGTACAGTTTTTGTTATGCCAATAAAGCACACCTAAATTGAATTGAAAATTGAATTGAATTGAGAGAGAGAGAGAGAGAGAGAGAGAGAGAGATGCTGTCATGTAAGGACTCTCTGACCTGAACAACTCCTGACAAACACCATTTCTCTTCCTTACCTCACTTCCTCTGCCTCTGTATTCCTTTATCTTTGCCTCGCTCCGTCTTTGTCATTCTCTTTCTTTCTCCTCAAAGTAAGACCTTTCATAGGACTTGTATATTAGTAGCCGCAGTTCTGGAGAGCATCAGTATTTGACCTTGGAATTTTTAAAGTGTTTGGTCAGTGACGTCCTCTAGAGCCAAACAGAGTTAAGCAGCACTGTGAAAATCATGATGATTTTAATGTGTGCTTTATTTGGCCTTTTGAGTTTTCTGAAGACAGCGTCATTAAGACTTTGCTGTAGACCATGAATCATTTTCAAAAATTTAATATAATAATAAAATAATTTTTAAATCTTTTTTAAAATTCAGTTTGACCTGAAAAATAGCTTCCTGTTTGTTAATTAGACCACTGAATTATTTCATTATTTTCATATATTTTCATTATTTTTGTTAATAATAAAACAAAGGATGAATAACATTTTTATATATGAAAATACATTTAAAAAACTGCTTTAATATAAATGTAAATAGTAAAAGATTATGATTGAATTATTATTATTATTATTATTTAATTTAGTCTTTTAATAGGATTTATTTGTCTTTTTTCAATCTCCAGTAAGGCCTCCTAAATATAGTTGACTTTCTGACCCACAAATATATATGATAAATACCATGTATCATAAATTAATTATTACATTTTGATATCAGTTGTACATCATAGAAGAAATTCAGTTAATTTTCTGTGATTTTTTTTATTAAGTTTGATGTACTTTGAAATTACCTCGGCAAAATAAGAAAACTCTGATAGATTGATGGATGTTATGCATGAACACCTTGATTATTTTATACTAGATTTTATCCTGTAATTTCTTCCATCTCATATAACTTGATCTTCCTGGTCGAGATTGTGTCATGTATCTTGTTTCTTCTGTAATTTTATATTGGATTTTATTTCTGTGTAGTTGTTTTGTTAGTCAGGTGAAGATGAGTGGTTGTGGTTTGTGTCCAGTAGGGGGCGCAGCTTCTCTGCAGTGGACGCATGTGTTGACTCTTATGCTTGAGCATATTATTTTGGGTTATTTTTAGCTGATATTTTTATAATCTCTTGTTATTGATTGCTGAGTTATACCTGCTGCTGATTTAAAAATATAAATCAGAATATCCAGCTATAAAAACCATCTTTATTTCTCTCTTCTCTTCATTTCAGTAAACAAAGCTTTAGTGGCATGACTAAACATTTGCTGTATTGCCAAAGCATATGAAGTATGTGTACAGTAGTGCAGGAATATAAGATAAAGAAAATAGAGATGAAGGGAGATGTGAAATAGACTGAGTGCAGAATGAATACATTTGAATTCCTAAAATTATTTCTAAAGAAGACGTTCTTTTGCTTTGTTTTTCTCTTTGAGCCTTGTAATGATTTGTTTTGGGTAACTGAATGTCTTCAATTTCAGACTTTTAATGAGACCTTTTTGCTTTATTTCAATCTCCACAGCCACCTAGACATATTAGACTGTCAGCCACTCAAAAATATCCAAATTAATTTTAATTCAATTATTGTAAACATCAGAGAAGATTCAATTCATCACCTATATGAACTGATTCAAACATACATACATTTTAATTCAATTATATATATTATATTATATTATATTATATATATATATATATATATATATATATATATATACCTATATGTGTGTGTATATATATATATATATATATATGGATAAATGTATTTATTTACTTTTATGTATTTTTTATGTATTTTATGTATGTATTTTTAAGTATTTATATATTGTTAACATCATAGAAGTCATTTAATTAAATTCAGTTTTATTTATTTTAATTTTCCAATTTGTCTGGGCTAAAGAATTTGCGCCAATTGCCCTAAAAAATATATATATAAATAATACATGCAGAAATACATTTTATAAATACATTTAGATATTTCTTTAAATATGATTTCTATAGATGTTCTTTTGCTTTTCTCTTTCAGTGTTATAGTGATTAGTTTTGTGTAATTAAATGTCTGCATCACAACACTCGATTGCACATTACAATTTGTGTGCAATTTACTGCTGGCTGTTTGAGCTTACATAATGTCCCTAAATGAGAGCGAGTGTGTGTGTCTGAGCGCTCTGAGCCGCTGACCCACTGGTGTTATTCATGAGCACACAGCCCGCAGAAGCAGTTTCTCATCATGCGCTGATGTTTATTTGTTGCTTTGTTTGTCTGTGTGTTATTTTGAAGGATCCCGAGCAGAGGAAGCAGCACACAGAGGATGCTGGGAAACGGGTACATGTTATCTCACTCGCAGAACGCTTAGTAGTTCTCGCCTCTAGACGTGTGTGTGTGTTTGTGTGTGTGTGTCTGTGTCTGTGTGCCGTGTTTTACCTCTTGCAGGTCGACTGAGTTTCTCGATCAGGCCAATCTGATTTGGTCAATAGCCTCTCAGAACAGAGCAAACTTCAGAAAGTGTCATTGATTGGACGCTGTCTGATCTCCACAGTCTAGTGCTTCATATTTCACAGACACCCAGAGGATTTAAGTCTTGTGTGTCACTTCTGGGATTAAATGGATGGAACTAGCTATAACTCTAATAGTCTCATGTAGAAGCAGACGTTTGAATCTCTCACTTCAGATCAGGAGAGATCGTCTGGCAGACATGCAAGTGTTTGTTTTAAAAAGACAGTTTTTAATTGATTCGCTAATTGGTTCATTAGTTAACAACTTTAGTTAACATGAACTAAGCATGAGCAATACATCTACAGCATTTATTCATCTTAGTTCATGTTAATTCTAACATTTACCAATGCATTATTAAAATCAAATGTTGTGCTTGTTAACATTGGTTAATGCACTGTGAACTAACATGAACAAAGATGAATAACTACTATTATAAAATAATTGTTTATTGTTTGTTCATGTTAGTTAATGCATTAAGTAATTTTTTTTTTTGGATCAAACCAAATGTGGGATAGGTCTGCCATTACTTAGAAAATTGTCATAAAAATCATTATTGTTTTCAGTATTGATATGTGTTTATCATCAATATAAATAATATTTAATTCATAAATATTATATATATATATATATATATATATATATATATATATATATATATATATATATATATATAGGACATAGTACATAATACATTATAAAACACAAATGTATTAAATTTACATTATTTTGAAAATTGTTAAAATAAATATGTATTTTTTTAATAATTGATTAATATATATACAGTATATTGTTATAAGTATATACCACCACATAGACATAACTCAAAAACAAATGGATATGTAATTCACTTGCTACAGATTGCTTCAAACAAGAAACTTTAGCAAGTGACCAGTGTTCATTTTGTAAGCCTGGCCTGAACAGATAGTAAAACCTATGTGCTTTTATTCTGGGAAATTGTGTAAAGCCAGCCGATCAGATTAGAGATTGCCAGACTGAGAAAAGGCTTGTCTAAATGACAGGAATTTAGGGATGTTTTTGAGCAGAATTGCGTGGTTTCTGTAGTCGAGCTGATCCTCTGATTTGCTGTACTTCAATGGATGTTGAGATCTTGTGGGCCAGATTAAACCTTTTGCATGTTTAAAAAGATGTGTCCTGCTGAAAAGAACAGATAGTGTAATATTTCTGCGCTGGATACAGACACTGAGCAGGCCTCCAAAAAGGTGGTCTTTTTTTGAAGTTAGATGAATTAAAGCTCACTTCACTGACTCCGAGAAATAAGCCCTCTGCAGCTCCAGCACAGACTACTGTATATCTGACACACTTGACCCCTGCTGATACTGAAGCGTGACGCTGTAAAACACAACAGAAGGCTTCTGAAAGTACAAATGCCATTCATTTCCTCCATAGAGAAATTGATTTTTAACAATCATCTGTAAACATACCAAGTTGGTCCTAGCATGAGCTCTGAAGTTGGTAAACAGTCATATGCTTTAGTAAAAAAACAAGTGTGGGATTTCAGCTTATATAAATATATTATTGTTAACATAATATTAATAAATAAAAATTACACCCCCTCCCCACACACACACAACAGAATTATGCTGTAAAATAATAATAATAAATATTTAGTATATATATATATTTTTTTTTAAATAAATATAAATATTTATATTTTATATAATATAAATAATATTCAAAATTGATCGCTCATTTATAAAAAATATTTAAATATACATAAATATAAATATACATAATACAATATTAATGAAAGATATTTATTATTATTATTTTTTTTTTTTAATCAGATTTTCTTAAATGATACAAAAAACTAATGTATCATTATTTTTTAACTTACCACTCTCAACTTAATTAGATGTTGTGTATATTTAAATATTCTGAATTATAAAAAAAAAAAAATATATATATATATTAATTTGATTGCTAATTTGATGCTTACGGGATGAGTAGGTCATTCTTTATTTTACATTCCCTACTTTTTAATTTCTGATTTGTAGCATTTTTGCTTCAAATCAAATGTTGTACTGTGCTTCAACTCAGAGCTGGTTGGTTTGGTCCTAAAACTCTTTATATATACAGTATTTTGAAATGCTTATAGAGAAAACGAATGAGAAAAATATTTTCAGAACCAAATCTGCTGAAAAAAGCGTGCAGTCACTGCTGTGTGCACACTACGGTGAGATTGACAGTGTGTCCTGTTCACACTCGCAGGTCAGACGGGTTCCGGGGTCCAGTGGCCATCTGCACAAGACTGAGGATGGAGACTGGGAATGGAGTGATGATGAAATGGACGCGAGGAGTGAGGAGGGGAAGGCTGCTGTCAATCATGGAAGGGTAAGTGTGGCCTTGCAGGATGTGAATCATCATTCTTAAAGGGATAGTTCACCCAAAAATGGATATTTATAAAAATGGTTTATTTATAAATATTTATTTATTTAAATACATTTATTAATGCTGATTTATTTGTGTGATGAAAAGACTGAACTTGACCCGATTAATTAAAATGTAAAATTATAAAATAAAAATACAAATTTATTTATAAATATTTATATAGTATTTACTTTAAATTCCACATTTTCAGATTTTTTTTTTTTTGTGTAATGACTGAACTTGAATATAATATTTTAATATGTTTTGGACCTTACTGTAAAAATAAAGCTTTCAGTATGTGTTTGCGTTTAACCCACATATGAAATTTGAAGAAATGCACTTCTCTGATGCTTTTCACCTCAAGCTCTCTTAATATTTTATCATAAATGCTCTGCCTGTACCATACAGGTTACGCACACCATTTGATCAAAGTCGAGAGGCTTTTTTCATTTAGAAATATGGAATATATAATGCTAAAACGTCTCCGACAGGAAGAAACAATCAGAGCCCCCGAAGCGAAGCGTCCACAGATCATCGGCTGCTAATGAAGCTGGAGACGTTGTTCTTGTGTTTATTGTTTATTATGGAATGCAAATGAGCAAGTGCTGATTGCACTCCCACACAAATAGCTACATCTGTCTGTCGTACTTTGTGCGAGAGCGGGAACATAATTTAATCCTGTCTTGTTATTGCTTTTGCAGTCACGCAGGGTCAGAGATGAAAACGAGCATGTAAGTTACAGTCATTCTCTTTTTTACCTTTCAGACTGTTTGTGTTTTAATTAGCTGTGTGGGGTAATGCATCGCTGCTTTGAGTGTGTCAACATTAAATCAAAACTGACCCTTTTTACTTTAATAATGCACATTACTCGTTTTATAGTGGATGATTCATCAGTGGAAGAAAATACATTTTTGTCTTTCATCAAAACTTGCTCCATTTTTGAAACCGCATACTTTTTTCAGCAGTACAGGCTGTTGGTCAATGTTGACCAGTAGCCAAATAGGTATTTAGTCATTGTTTAGGTTGTTGTTGTTGGTAATATAACTTTTTCTGATAGTTAAATATTGTTTGTTTGCACTATTGTTTTTTTATAAGAAAAATTAAACGGGCAAAAACAGACATATGTTGGAAGAAGGACCTGAACATTGTTTATAAAAACTTGGATGGACTCTTTGGTTCGGGCTAGAATAAAATCAACTAGTAACCAACCACCCAAATAAAAAAATACCATAGCATACCAATACCATACAAAATGCATAGCATTGCAAAATGCATACCTGGTAACAACCTAAAGCACCCTAGTTAAAAGCATAGCAACGCCCTGGTAACCACCCAAAACACTCTAGTAAAATGCATAGCAACGCCCTTGTAACCACCCGAAACACTCTAGTTAAATGCATAGCAACGCCCTGGTAGCCACCCGAAACACTCTACTAAAATGCATAGCAATGCCCTGGTAACCACCCGAAACACTCTAGTTAAACGCATAGCAATGCCCTGGTAGCCACCCGAAACACTCTAGTTAAACACATAGCAATGCCCTGGTAACCACCAGAAACACCCTAGTTAAACGCATAGCAATGGCCTGGTAACCACCCGAAACACTCTAGTTAAATGCATAGCAACGCCCTGGTAGCCACCCGAAACACTCTACTAAAATGCATAGCAATGCCCTGGTAACCACCCGAAACATTCTAGTTAAACGCATAGCAACGCCCTGGTAGCCACCCGAAACACTCTAGTTAAACACATAGCAATGCCCTGGTAACCACCCGAAACACCCTAGTTAAACGCTTAGCAACGCCCTGGTAGCCATCCGAAACACTCTAGTAAACCGCATAGCAACGCGCTAGTAACCACTCGAAACACTCTAGTAAAACGCATAGCAACGCCCTGGTAACCACACGAAACACTCTAGTAAAAGGCATAGCAACGCCCTGGTAACCACACGAAACACTCTAATATAACGCATAGCAACGCCCTGGTAACCACATGAAACACTCTAGTTAAATGCATAGCAACGCCCTGGTAGCCACCCGAAACACTCTACTAAAATGCATAGCAATGCCCTGGTAACCACCCGAAACACTCTAGTTAAACACATAGCAATGCCCTGGTAACCACCCGAAACATTCTAGTTAAACGCATAGCAACGCCCTGGTAGCCACCCGAAACACTCTAGTTAAACACATAGCAATGCCCTGGTAACCACCCGAAACACCCTAGTTAAACGCTTAGCAACGCCCTGGTAGCCATCCGAAACACTCTAGTAAACCGCATAGCAACGTGCTAGTAACCACTCGAAACACTCTAGTAAAACGCATAGCAACGCCCTGGTAACCACACGAAACACTCTAGTAAAAGGCATAGCAACGCCCTGGTAACCACACGAAACACTCTAATAAAACGCATAGCAATGCCCTGGTAACCACATGAAACACTCTAGTAAAATGCATAGCAACGCCCTGGTAACCATCCGAAACACTCTAGTTAAACACATAGCAATGCCCTGGTAACCACCCGAAACACCCTAGTTAAACGCTTAGCAACGCCCTGGTAGCCATCCGAAACACTCTAGTAAACCGCATAGCAACGCGCTAGTAACCACTCGAAGCACTCTAGTAAAACGCATAGCAACGCCCTGGTAACCACACGAAACACTCTAGTAAAAGGCATAGCAACGCCCTGGTAACCACACGAAACACTCTAATAAAACGCATAGCAACGCCCTGGTAACCACATGAAACACTCTAGTAAAATGCATAGCAACGCCCTGGTAACCATCCGAAACACTCTAGTAAAATGCATAGCAACGCCCTGGTAACCATCCAAAACAGCAAACACTAGTAAAACGGGTAACACTTTAGTATAGGGACCAATTGTCACTATTAACCAGTTGCTTATTAGCATGCATATTACTAGCATATTGGCTGTTTATTAGTACATGTAAAGCACATATTCTGCACAACCATGTTACACATCCTTAATCCTAAACTCAAAAAACAAAAGTGAAAGTAAAGACATCTATAACATTACAAAATATTTCAAATTTAAGTAATGCTGTTCTTTTTGCACTAAAAAAATTGATCCACAAAGTTTCCACAACACTGATAATAACAGCAAAATCAGCATTTTGGACTGAAGAAATTCAGCTTTGCATAACAGTAATAAATTACATTTTAAAATAAATTTAAACCATTATTTGAAATTGTAAAATTATTTCACAATATTAAACTTTTTACTGTTTTTTGATCAAATAAATACAACCTTGTTGAGACTTCTTTCAAAAACATTAAAAATATTTGTAAAAACGTTTGGCCAGAAGTGTATGTGATATACGAAAGTAAAATGGGTGCGATTCCCGTTTCAAGTTGATTTTCAGTTTTTGCCACAGCTAAAATCTTAGTAACTGTAAATGCTGTAAATGTGATCTCACAGACACAGGGGGCTTGACTGACTATGTTCTGGTTGTGAATAGATTTAATTAACGAGTGAAGAATCGTTTGATCATTTAACTGAGAGTATCAAGGGATTGAGCTGTTTGCCTAATAAACTGCATATTAAATAATTAACAAGTGTGGCCTATTCGACCGTATTGGACAAATGGCAATTAAGCAGCATAAACACAGATCTAATTTCCTACTGTCTGTGTGTGTGTGTGTATAGCCATGTTCCACTCATATTTTCTCCCAGTGGATTACCAAACGTCATGACTTTCAGCTCAGCCTTTGAGCTTGTAGAAAACCCATTTCTCCAGCCACTGAAGAAGCGTCCTTGGAGGGAATGAAAAGAAACAGTTAGGGGTGGAGAGATGTCTTTCTGTACCTTCCTTCGCTCTTAAGCACTCCATTTTTTTCTCTGCAGGATGAAGTGAATGCTAACAGTCTCCCACTAGAGGATCTGTCCATTCAGCATCCCCAGGTGAGGCCCGGCCGGCTCTGACCATGTTGCTGTGATTCGTCTTGATTTGGTGTCCCAGATGCTCTGTGCTGTGAGGCGGCTGGCCTCTGGGTGGTCTGAACACAACCCTGGGGGCCGACTGGCCTTGAGGGAGCCTATTCAACTTAATATCTCAAACAAAGAGTAAGAGTGGATGCCTGCTGCAGCAGCACCTGGAAAAGAGTCTCTGCTACAGAACCTAGTGAGCCGTCTGTGTTGGGAGCGTTTTAATGCATCATAGCTTCACTTCGGACACAAACACTGCATTTATCCTTTGTGCAGAAGGCAATCACATGATGCACTGTAGTGCTTTTTTAGCATTATTTATATACTATTACAGTTTTTATGAATCTTATAATTTTTATTTCATAAAATATTTTAGTACATTACTAAGTTTTTTTTTTTAGTTCAGTTTTATTTATTTATTTATTTTTTTAACAGTTATTATTTTTTGTTCTTCATCTTTTAATTTTAGTTAATGATATTATAACCCTGATGCCTTGTGATAAAAAAAAAATATTGCCTTGTTGAACAAAAAATATAAAATATAATTAATAATCCAGTTTATTAAATTAAGGATGCACCAATATTAATAAAAATATATAGTATATAAATATATTATATAAAATATATTATATGTAAGTATATAAAAAGGAGATTTTGGTGTCAAAACTTTGTAATATCCTGTATGAAAAATGGACATTCATTTTACAATTTGCTTAAAGTTATTATTAAATTAATTACTATTAATTATAGTATTTATTAATAGCTTATATTTTTAATTTTTGACCTATTTTGTTTTATTTCAATTAACATGAGTGACTTTTTATGGAAATAAAAACAGAGGTATGTGCAAGTAAATATCAAATTGGCCAACATAGATATCCTGACTAGAGTAATTTTGCTTCATATCTCCAGTATAATGCATATTTCCTCAAGACCCGTGTGTAAACAGCAGCACGTGCCGTGTACAGATCTTTTAACCTCAATGTCCAGAGCACTTTGACATTAGCAAGTAACTTCCCATCATGTTGTGTGTTTGTGTCCAGGTTCAACCGTTGGAGAAACCCTCGAGTGCTCAGGGAGCAGTGAACATGGTCCTGAGGTTGAGGTGAGCGAGCTCATTGCTGTTTCTCTTTTCTCTGTCCCTCTTTGTACTTCTTTTATGTGGAAAGAGCGGTGTGTTGGAAAGTGGGCTGGTAGTACAGTGTGTGTGTGTGTGCTGCTGGTACAACCCGAATTCCGGAAAAGTTGGGACGTTTTTTAAATTTTAATCAAATGAAAACTAAAAGACTTTCAAATCACATGAGCCAATCTTTTATTCACAATAGAACATAGATAACATAGCAAATGTTTAAACTGAGAAAGTTTACAATTTTATGCACAAAATGAGCTCATTTCAATTTTGATTTCTGCTACAGGTCTCAAAATAGTTGGGACGGGGCATGTTTACCATGGTGTAGCATCTCCTTTTCTTTTCAAAACAGTTTGAAGACATCTGGGCATTGAGGCTATGAGTTGCTGGAGTTTTGCTGTTGGAATTTGGTCCCATTCTTGCCTTATATAGATTTCCAGCTGCTGAAGAGTTCGTGGTCGTCTTTGACGTATTTTTCGTTTAATGATGCGCCAAATGTTCCCTTTCAAAAGCTACTCTCGATGCTGCGCTCAATAGCGCTAATGAGAACATTCTTTGTTCGACCGGTTGTGAAGCACGTGTGTCAAACACGCCAAGAATTGGCTTACATAACCTCGGCAGGTGACGTCACTGATAACGTGCACCTGCAGGTTATAAATAGACGTGAAACGGAAACATCCTCAGGTTTCTTTGTCTTCAGAGACCGCATTGTGTGTGTGTGTGTCACGCTGATGAAAGTATTAGTTTAAAAGAAAGTATTTTGAGAGTTATAAAAAGAAAAAAGGGAGAAAGAAAGTTCTAACTATTCTTGCTGATTCCATATGAGATGTGTGCCTCGCTCTCCATGGCCGATCTCTGAAGAGAAATAGCATGTTTATTGTTTAAAAAAAAAAAAAAAGGCTGCTTTTGCGTTCTAGAGTGGCAGTTGTAAGCACCGCGGTTCACTTCCTATCCGCGCTATGCTCTTTGCTCTCACGAGGAACGAGCTGCTTCCCGATCATTAAGATCGCGCTCCGATCTGGAGGATCAGACGGTTCTCGCGCCCACCTCCGAAGCGTGCCCAAGCACTTCTTCGGATTGGGCAGAGGCTGCTGTAGCTCTAGCTTCTGTTGAAATGGACATTGAGAGTGCTCTCTCCTAGCGCTCCTCTCGCGATTATAAGGACATGAGGAGTTACTAGGTAGTGACTCGTGCAGTGACCAGATTAAAGCCTTAAAATTAGATTTTGTATATTATGATTTCAAAGGTGAGAGAGACGCTAGATGCTATCTCTCCCCTATTGGAGCAACATCATTTAAATAAAAATATAAATAAATGATGATGAAAATGATGATATTATGATGATGAAAAATATATATATAAAATATATATATATATGAAAGGACAGCAATTGTTTCCTGCCAAGCCACGTACTGCAGCAGCATCTGCACTTGGATGGAACACATTTCATGCTGTGGGTCAGACTAGTACTGCCCTGCACACCATAGGTTCTGCAGGCGTATCAGGCTGATTAAAATAAATAAAGAAATAAGTCTGAGTGCCAGGAGGAGACCTTTAATATGTTTCTCACTCACTGTGCTCAAGTGTCGGGGCTGTCAAGAAATAAATAAATAAACAGTCCCGACTCGATCCAGCTCCTCTGGGGTAGGAGGTTCACAGAGAGTGTGGCGAGTTGTGCGCCCCCTCATAAGACTGGGGAGCAGCTTGTAGCACTTGGCAGCCGCAGATGGAGCTGGACTAAAGTACAGTCATTACGACCAAAGCAAGGGCCTTAAGCTGTGCCCAGGACAAAGGGTGTGTCCCCTCAGGGAGGGCCCTGGAAAATTCTATCAGAAGTATAAGGCTCCTCCCTGGCACCCTTAGGGGATCACTGAACAACCTCCGCCACCACCGGTGTTTCGGGGGGCAGTGGCCTCCAGTAAAATGATACATGCTCTGTTGCTTCCTGCCACGTTTCAGGACACCCCCCCCCCCCAACAAACAAAGTGTCACAATTAAGTGCTCTTTTTGGAGAAGCTGGCAGCGTGGAAGCTACTGCCAAATATCTCCCCATGAGTCAAAAGAACTGGAGTGAAGGGCTACGGGATTCAGTTTGCACATCGTCTTCTGCGTTTCAACAGCGTGGTCTCCACCTCTGTGAAACCGGCACTTGCATATCTGTTGACACAGGAATCACAGACTCTGCTGGTCAAAGGGGCCATAGAATGTGTTCCCCTGCCAGACAGAGAGTCAGGCTACTACAGTCTGTATTTCTTGATTCCCAAGAAAGATGGGGGGCTGCGTCCAATCACAGATCTATGGACGTGTATTTTCATTTTGAAATATTGCCACAACTTAGGAGGTTCCTGAGGTTCGCTTTCGGGGGCAAAGCTTACCAGTCTCAGGTTCTTCCATTCGGCCTAGCTTTGTTATCCCGCACTTATACGAAATTCATGGATGCAGCTCTGGCTCCTCTACGACTCCAGGGCATCCACATTTAAAATGTATATAAACGACTGGCTGAATCTGACCCAGTCTCAAGGGCTTGCGCTTCGACATCAGCATGTCGTCCTAGCTCATCTCGAATCTCTGGGGTTGAGACTCAACGGCAAGAAAAGCGTTCTCTCTCCGGCTCAGAGGACAACGTATTTGGGTGTGGTATGGGATTTGATCATAATGCAGGCACAGCTGTCTAAACACCCTAAAGAACATCAAGCTAGGCCAGAAAGTCACTGTTCATCACTTTCAGAAGGTTTTAGGTCTCATGGCAGCTGCATCCACGGTAATACCTTTGGGCCTCCTGCACATGAGACCGTTTCAGTTGTGGCTCAGAGCCAGGGGATTTCATCCAAGGGCCAATCCCCAGTGGCAATTAAGGGTTACGCGCCAGGGGCTTCGTACCCTATCTATGTGGTTCAGACCCCGGTCTCTGACTTTGGGTCCCACTCTAGGTCCGTGTTGTCATCGCAAGATGCTAATGACAGACGCTTCCCTCATGGGCTGGGGAGCGGCCTTAGTTGGCTGTCCAGCCCAAGGGATCTGGAGAGGTCATCTTCTCGAATTGGCACATCAATTGCCTCGAAATGAAGACTGTATTTCTGGCCCTGAAATACTTCCTCCAGCAGTTGAGAGGCTACCATGTCCTAGTGCGGGTGGACAACACATCTGTAGACTCTTAAATGAATCGCCAGAGCAGACTGCAGTCGCGCCGCTCGAATGAGTTAGCGCACCAGGTTCTGCTTTGGGCACAGGACAAGTTCCTGTCCCTCAGGGCGATTTACATTCCTGGGCATATGAATGTGGGAGTAGACTTGCTGTCCAGACAAGCTGTGAAACACGGGAAATGGAAACTCCACCCCTAAGTAGTCAAATCTGGGAAAGATTCAAGTAGCAGAAGTGGACCTCTGTGCTTCACAGGAGATGGCACAATGTCCCCTCTACATCTCTTTGACTCATCCAGCTCCCCTGGGTCTGGACGCTATGGCCCATGCGTGGCCAAGACTGCGTCTTTACGCCTTTTCTCCGATTGCTCTGCTCCCGGGAGTCCTGGCCAAGGTCCGTCGACAGGGGTCTCGCCTCTTACTGATAGCGTCCCGTTGGCCGACCGGAGTTTAGTTCCCAGATCTAATATCCCTCCTCGATGGCTCGCCTTGGGCGATTCCAGTCAGGAGAGATCTTCTCTCTCAGGCACAGGGGACAGTATTTCATCCCCGGCCTGAGCTCTGGAACCTTCACGTCTGGCCCCTGAGGGGACCAACCACAGATGCTGGCCTTCCAGCCACAGTAATAGAGACTATTCTAAGTGCTAGGACTCCCTCCACTAAAAGAACTTATGCCCTCATATGGAGTGTTTTTGAGGGCTGGTGCATGACACACCATGCAGACCCAGCTCACTGCCAAATTGTTTCAGTACTGGAATTTCTGCAAGAGAAATTGTCCTCAGGCACAGGCTCTAGTACTCTCAGAACCTATGTGGCCGCTATTTCGGCTTGCCACATTCTGATTGATGGGGTTTCTGTTGGAAAGCACCCTCTAGTCGCCCACTTCATTCGTGGGGCTAAGCGGTTGAGGCCACCCACTAGAGCTACGGTCCCTTCATGGGATTTAGCCATAGTGCTCGAAGGGTTGGCTGGCCCCCCATTCGAACCATTAGAATCAGCGCCTGCCAGGCTTCTGACTCTAAAGATTGTTTTTCTTATGGGCGTTACATCTCTAAGGAGAATTCGGGATTTACAGGCTTTGTCAGTCCTGCCATCCTGTTCCGATTTTGCCCCTAGGTGATTCAAAGCTATTTTGCATCCTCACCCTAACTATCTTCCAAAAGTTCCTTTCTCGACCATACATCCGGTCATTCTCGAAGCTTTCTGTCCTCCGCCATTCACGACACCGGAGCAGCAAAGACTTCACTTACTGTGTCCAGTACGTGCTCTTCAGACTTACGTCCACCGCACTAGCCAGTGGCATAAGTCAGAGCAACGTTTCATATGCCATGGGGGCCGCAACCGGGGGGGGGGGCTGCCTCCAGGCAAACAGTTTCACATTGGGTGAGGGATGTTCCTGCTCAAGTGTGTGATGCGGCAGGTTGGTCCTCTCCGCACACATTTGTCAGGTTCTATAGTTTGGATGTCCATCCTACTAATTTCCAAAGTCTTCTGTCCTCCGCCATTTACAACACCGGAGCAGAAGAGACTTCACTTACTGTGTCCAGTATGTGCTCTTTAGATTTACTTCCACCGCACTAGCCAGTGGCGTAAGTCAGAGCAGCTTTTCATATGCCGTGGGGGCCGCAGTCAGGGGTGCGGCTGCCACCAGGCAAACAGTTTCACATTGGGTGAGGGTTGCTATTGCCCTAGCCTACGAGGCGCGTGGTCAAACTTCGCCTCTAGGAGTTAGTGCCCATTCAACCAGTTGGGTTGCATCTTCAATGGCTTGAGCAAGAGGTGCGCCCTTGCAGCAAGTGTGTGATGCGGCAGGTTGGTCCTTTCCGCAGACATTTGTCAGATTCTATAGTTTGGATGTCGATGCTACTCCGGGCTCCCATGCCCTTGAGTCCACATCCCAGAGTCATGTCTGAGACCTCTTCGATGTTTGTGCACACATACTACACAGCCTTGGGGGTCCAGACACTTACAGTGTGGCGGCGTTGGTATTCTCGTTCCCATTAGCGCTATTGAGCGCAGCATCGAAAGTAGCTTTTGAAAGGGAACGTCTCGGGTTACTTGACTGTAACCCTGTTCCCTGAAAAAGCGGGAACGAGATGCTGCGCCTCAATGCCACACTGTCGACGTGTCCGGACGTCTCTTCAGACAAAGGGGTAACCTGAGGATGTTTCCGTTTCACGTCTATTTATAACCTGCAGGTGCACGTTATCAGTGACGTCACCTGCCGAGGTTATGTAAGCCAATTCTTGGCGTGTTTGACACACGTGCTTCACAACCGGTCGAACAAAGAATGTTCTCATTAGCGCTATTGAGCGCAGCATCTCGTTCCCGCTTTTTCAGGGAACAGGGTTACAGTCAAGTAACCCGAGACGTTCTCTATAGGTGAAAGATCTGGACTGCAGGCAGGCCAGGTTAGCACCCGGACTCTTCTACGACGAAGCCATGCTGTTGTTATAGCTGCAGTATGTGGTTTTGCATTGTCCTGCTGAAATAAACAAGGCCTTCCCTGAAATAGACGTTGTTTGGAGGGAAGCATATGTTGCTCTAAAACCTTTATATACCTTTCAGCATTCACAGAGCCTTCCAAAACATGCAAGCTGCCCATACCGTATGCACTTATGCACCCCCATACCATCAGAGATGCTGGCTTTTGAACTGAACGCTGATAACATGCTGGAAGGTCTCCCTCCTCTTTAGCCCGGAGGACACGACGTCCGTGATTTCCAACAAGAATGTCAAATTTGGACTCGTCTGACCATAAAACACTATTCCACTTTGAAATAGTCCATTTTAAATGAGCCTTGGCCCACAGGACACGACGGCGCTTCTGGACCATGTTCACATATGGCTTCCTTTTTGCATGATAGAGCTTTAGTTGGCATCTGCTGATGACACGGCGGATTGTGTTTACCGACAGTGGTTTCTGAAAGTATTCCTGGGCCCATTTAGTAATGTCATTGACACAATCATGCCGATGAGTGATGCAGTGTCGTCTGAGAGCCCGAAGACCACGGGCATCCAATAAAGGTCTCCGGCCTTGTCCCTTACGCACAGAGATTTCTCCAGTTTATCTGAATCTTTTGATGATGTTATGCACTGTAGATGATGAGATTTTCCACAATTTTTTTACGCAGTCTTTCACAGATTGGAGAGCCTCTGCCCATCTTTACTTCTGAGAGACTCTGCTTCTCTAAGACAAAGCTTTTATAGCTAATCATGTTACAGACCTGATATCAATTAACTTAATTAATCACTAGATGTTCTCCCAGCTGAATCTTTTCAAAACTGCTTGCTTTTTTAGCCATTTGTTGCCCCCGTTCCTTTTTTGAGACCTGCAGCAGGCATTAAATTTTAAATGAGCTAATTAAGTGGATAAAAGTGTAAAATTTCTCAGTTTAAACATTTGCTACGTTATCTATGTTCTATTGTGAATAAAATATTGGCTCATGTGATTTGAAATTCCTTTAGTTTTCATTTTAGTAAAATTTAAAAAACGTCCCAACTTTTCCGGAATTCGGGTTGTAGAAGTGTTTGTCTCTTTTTAAACGATCTCTTTCCCTCCGTCTCTCGCCTCATGTTGAAGTGCATCATGTTAATGCATTTTGTGTGTTAAGTGTGGGAAGCGGTCCTTCAACCCTGACCTGTGTTTGCATTCTCCTGCCTGAATTCGTGTTTGAGCCCATGCAAAAGACAGTAGACTCTGTTCTTAGATCTCGTCTAAGGCCAGAAAGGCTAAAACGAGTGTTTGACAAAACCATTGCGAGAGCATGGTTGTGTTTTACTTATTTAAAGTGGGCATTGTGAAGCAGCTAATCGACCAATGAAAAACGTAGGGCGGGACTTGAGGTCATTCGTCAGCTGTTGATTGGACTGTGAAAGTGAGCATTACATACCTGAATGAAGGTGAATGTAAATACGAGTCATTATTTATTAGTCATCATATTACAGGAAGAGCAAGTTATGACATTTGGATTGTCTAATACGAATCATTCACAATAAGACCATTAATAAATACAACTCAGTTTCGATGTCATGGGGACTTTAAAGTCACAATGACATGGAAGTAGCGGCAGATCTTTTTTCCTGATTGTGAGGTACATCAGAGTGTAATCATATTTATAATCATATTCCTGCATCATATTTGCTTAATGAAATCCAATACTTGTTTCTTAATAATGCTGGGGTGCTGATTGCAGAGACAGTGGCTTTTTTTCTCTACCAAATCACACTTTCTCACATAATATGATCGATTTTGTTGCATTTTTGCTTTTGACAACCATTTGTAAAGTGAAGAAGTTAGGGCTGCACGATTATTCCCTTGAAATTGTAATTGCGATTATTAATTATGATTATTACAATTTACATTGAATTACGTTTATACAATGATGTTTGATGCAACAAATGCCATATTTTTATACGAAAAAAAGAAGAAAATAAATTTGTTGATTATCACAGGTCTAGGTAAAAGGTCAATAGTCATGTAACGCAAACATGAGATAAAAATTTACCCTGTTTACTTTTCTAATGTCCACTCACTTCCCAAAAAAGTTACACATTTTAGCATAAAAAATTCTGTATCACACAAAATTGAAGCAAAATGGGCATTTCATATTGATAACACACTGATTCATTTGTTTTAACATAATGTGATTCATAAAGGGCTAAATCTTTAGCTGTTTTAATGATGTTTTAGTTACCAGTAAGAGTGTAGGGCTCCGTTCAACACATTTTACCTTTTAAATCTAGCTGAATCCACAGAATCAGCAAAGAAAAAAGTGTCTACAGGTTGTGTGGTTCACTGGGATGTTCACAGCTAATCATTACATTGAAATCTTTCTGTCTTTCAACCAATTACCCTCAACAGCCACAGTTTGGAATGACAGAGAGAATGAAGCGTGTGAAGAGGCTTTTCAATTATCGGCATTCAAACTTCTAAACAACATTGATTCAGTGGCAAAAACGGACACCTAATCAAGCTGCACGGACATCTGAGTTTGAACAGAGAGAGAGAGAGAGAGAGAGAGAGAGGAAGTTGCTGTAAACAGATGCAGGAGAACAGAGACAGTGGCTCGCATCCATTTGCGCAGTGAGGTCAGCAGCGAGAGCAGGTGTTCGGCTTATCAGAACGGATCAGGATAATGGGTAGGAAAGCGAGGGATAGACTTGTTTGTGTGCGCTTGCTAAATGATTTCAAATGACTTTAATTAACTCTGCAAATCATTTTTGACGTAAATACACTCAAGAGAATCAGTGAACGCGCTGATCGGTAAAGCCGTAAACAGACATACTCTTATGATTACCTGTCCGAGGCTGAGATTGACCCAAGATGATCTGAATATTTGGCTCAGTTATGAACTCCATTTCGGTTGGGTCTCTGTTTTTTTTAGTGGTGTGAAAAGGTGGGACCTCAGTAATGCTTGTATAGATCTACAGACCTGGTGCAGTGGAAATGTTTGCACGGGATGCTATCTAAATACACGAATTGGGATAGTTCACCCTAAATATGCAGAAAAGTCACTCACCCTCAGGTCATCCAAGATGTCGATGAGTTTGTTTCTTCATCAGAACATATTTGGAGAAATTCCATCATTTGTTCACCAGTGGATCCTCTGTAGTGAATGGGTGCCGTCAGAATGAGAGTCCAAACTGCTGATAAAATCATCACTGTTATCCACAAGTACAGTAATTGATTTGTAATAAAGAAAACCCATCATTAAGATGTTTTCAACCTTAAAAGGTCACTTTTGATTTTAATGCAAATCCTCTGTCCATAATATTGCTTTCAGTGAAAAGTGTGAATCAGGAGAGAAATCTGCACAGATCAAGCAGTGAAAAGTGAAAACAATTCTGAGCAAATATGTTGGTGGATTTTGATGATTTTGATGAATGGAGGGTGGACTTTCTCACTAGAGGAGGCATTATTGTTGATTATGTACTCTTGGCCAGTATTTTGGCCAGAAAAGAATGCCTTAAAGATGGATTTGTTTCTAACAAATGCACAGTTTTTGGCTTCACCAGATGTTAACTGGACAGGAGATATGTGGATTACATGTGGATTATTGTGATGTTTTTATCAGCTGTTTGGACTCTCATTCTGACGGCACCCATTCACTGCAGATGATCCACTGGTGAGCAATTGATGCAATGCTACATTTCTCCAAATCTGATCTGATGAATAAACAAACACATCCCCATCTTGGATGGCTGGAAGGTGAGTGCAATTTCAAAATGTTTTCCTTCTCTATTCCTTTATGGTGAAGTATGAAAGTGCTGAATTACTGGCTGTCTGATCACAATGGTGGCTTGTTTAGAAAGGAAAGTTATTGCGTCAGTTTCCTGATATTTAGTTTTTCTTTGAAATAGAAATGCAGTGTGAAATCTCTGGATCCCATCATGAAGCGTACAGAGGCATGAGTCTATAAATCTGGGGTTTATTGGGATTCAGCTGGCAGAGAGAAAAATGTGTGTGTTTGACAAGATAATAAGTGATGTGTGGAGAGGCTTGGAGAGAAGGGCGAGAGAGAGTGAGGAATTCTCCAGAGAGAGCATGGATTTCTAGATATTGCTCTGATTTTAAATCCTTTTCATTGCTCTTGAGTGCAATATGAGGAAATGCCAGTGTGAGAGATGAAACCTGTGCAAGAAAATACTTACAAAAAACAATTCTTTTATTTAGCAACGGTGCTTTAAATTGATCAAAAGGAACAGTAAAGCTTTTTACATTGTTGCAAAAGATTTCAAACACTGCTTCCTCAACCTCGGTTTCCACAAAAATATGAACATCTCGAGCAGCAAATCAGCATATTAGGATGATTTCTGAAGGATCATGTGACTCTGAAGACTGGAGTAATGATGCTGAAAATTCAGTTTTTACTCACAGGAATAATATTTATTTTTAATATATTACAGTAGGAAATGGGTAAACTGTAATAGTATTTCACAACATTAATGTTTCTTTTCTCTATCAAATAAATGCAGCTCTGGTGAGAATAAGAGATTTCTAAACATTTGATTGATAGTGTATAGCAATTATGTTAAATTTTTTGGTCTGTTACAGTTTGATGTGTTTTTTTGTAGTTGTTGGTATTTTCCACATTCATTGACTGAAATAATATGCCAATTTTTTTCTGCATAGAAGTGGAACATAAAATAAGATAGTTTGAAATTTTTTTTTTGTCTATACAGTAAAAGTCAATGGACTCCAATGTTGTTTGGACCCATTCACTTTCATATTATGGACTTTGTGTTTCACAGTTGAAATATTACACAAAACACAAACGCATACATGTTTGGAATGATATGACGGTGAGTAAATGCAGACATAATTTCCATTTTTGTGTGCACTGTCTCTTTAAGACAATTCCATTCTTTAAACTTGGTAAACACTGCAGTGAACGGCCTCTCGTGGCTTTTTGCTTTATTATACTCGCACACCTTTGAAAAGAGATACAATATTGGACAATAATGTGTTTTTGATTAGCTTTTGCATTCATGTTCATATATTATTCATATAAATGAGCCTCAAAGACTCTTTTTATCCTGCATTCTCATTTGAGATAATAGCGTAGAGTTTGTCTGGGAAAGTTTCTCAGCACAGAAGCTGGTCTCACTCCCGTATGGAATATGGTCTGGGCTGATGTGATAACAGCTGTCTGCTGGCTCCTCCTAACACTTCATTATAGAGCACAGAACACACACACACACACACACACACACACACACACACACACACACACACACACACACACACACACACACACACACACACACTTCCATCCCTATCCAGTACACAAAGACCTTGATATCTATCTATCTATCTATCTATCTATCTATCTATCTATCTATCTATCTATCTATCTATCTATCTATCTATCTGTCTGTCTGTCTGTCTGTCTGTCTGTCTATCTATCTATCTAATTATCTATCTATCTATCTATCTATCTATCTGTCTGTCTGTCTGTCTGTCTGTCTGTCTATCTGTCTTGTCTGTCTGTCTGTCGTTAAAATTATAGTTATATGAATTTCTCATATTCATTTAATGCTTCTTACTTGCTTTTAAATTCTAATTGTGATTCTGCTTACTTTAGCTAGCTTAATTCATTTTTTAATTCAGTATTTCAGTATTGTAATTAGAAAGGAAAAGGTATTATAAATTCACTTCTGAATGGTGTCACCCTGATCAATGACATTTCAAGAATTGCAATACCTTGAAACCACAAAACAGCTATTTGTTACTGACGCATACTTTTATGTCAAGTGAAATGTTATCATAAACATTAAATTAAATGAATGTTATGTACTGTAGTCTGAGTGTTTCTCAATTAATTAAACATTCCTTCAGGTTTTTCAACAAATTATTCAAGTCAGTGAGGAAGAACAAAGAAATAAATGAGCAGCGAGTGGTTTTCTCTTTTCCTTCTAAGTATTGTTGATGAATTAATGTTAAAAACGAAATCGACAGCAGCAGATCTGTTAGGATTCATTTACACTGCAGACTGAGATGCATCAGCATAATGTTAACATTCACTTAATAATCGTTTACATTAACGTTGCCCATTAAAGCACATTCAAACAGCCTCTAATGGACATTTGAGCATTTGAAAGCAGTTGTACTTCATGCTTCTGATACTGGGTTATTACTTGTTTTTTTTACTTTTACTGTGTTTATTTAGTAACCTCTACAACTTCCATATTGATTTCTTTCATGCATTTTTCTATTAGCATTCTGTCTTCTACCTTATTGCCTCAGTTAGTGTTTTTGGTGTCATTTTCTAGTTAGAAGAATTGTGTGCGATTGAGTCTAGCATTGTAAGCCGTAGTGGATCTGAGATAATGGCACCAGAGGAACACTGAACCTCATATGTGAAGTTTTCACACACATTTAATCAACTAGTGGTGGTGTTATCCGGCCTGCTGGCTGTGAAGGCATTTCTACTGTAGCTCTGGCTCAGATCACGCTCAATGGTTTTAGCTCGGTCCTGTCAGCTCCCATTACCCAACAATGAAGGGTTTGGCCGATCATCTCTGACAGCCTTTGTGCCGGAATATGATACGGATTTGTCCCTGCTTCACGACTTCGCAGGAGTCTTACTCAAAGCTCTTTACGCGCCACTAGTGTGTAATGAAGCTCTGGAAGCGGAAAGCTGCGTTCGATTTGATGCTCTGCGCTCAGGCCTCTTTATGGAGGGTGAATTACATTTAGATTCATTTCACAGTTGCGAATTCAGAGGGTTAGATTGTGTTTTTCTGACAGGCAGTCTAGTCCAGCACTCTTAAAGTGCTTTCATGACTCACTTCAGGTCTGCCCGTGTCATATTTATAGCATATGATGTTAAGCAACATCACTCAAGCAATAAGTGTCTCATCAGATGAGTGCAAATATGATAGACCTATACTGTCTTTATGCAAGTACAATAAATAATACTGTGTTATATTTTTAGAGGCAATATTTTCTGATTTTCCACAATTTAACCAAGGAAAATTGTACCAATAAAGCCACAGTAGACAGAGATTTTAATCACATGACTCGTCAGGATTGTTTCAGGATTCTTTGATGAATATAAAATTCCAAAGTGCAGCATTGAAATATGAATCTTTTGTAACATTATGAATTGACAAATTTTTCACTTTTCACCAGTATACCACATTCTTGCTGAATAAAAGTATTATATATATATATATATATATATACACACAACTTCAAAATAAACAGTGTTTAAGTGAGTCAACAATGAGAAACAGCAAGTAAGTGTTGAAAAAAATATGAAAAGTGTTCAGGAAACCTGTTTGAAAACAATCATTATAATATTATTAATATTTTTATTTGGTGATCCTAGTGATGAAGAAATGAAACAGATGTACGTATGACCCAATATTTCTTTATTTATGTATTTATGCATTTTTTTTTTATATATATCAGCCAGGTGAACATTTTGTATGGTCATTTAAAAAAGGCCTATGCCTCCTTCCATGATGCTTATCTTAGCAAACACTAAATGTTAAAAACCACAGGAATAAGAAATGCAGATTAATGCTGTGAAGATTGGGACGCATGGATTTTGGTCCAAAGCACACTTTATGCACAATTTATCAGGAAAAGTTTTACAATTTGGTGTGATTTGCATATTGCACACTCAGTTTTCCCGCAAGCTTGGACGTGTCTGTTTTAAAACAATCTGTCTTTGTAATTTAGGGTACTCCGTAGCAAACTCAGCTTGAAACCTTTTGATTTGTGAGACTACCATCCCATTTTTCAGACCAGACAAAACTGAACAGAGTGAAACCTCATTAGAGCTGGACTTTGAATTAAATTAACTCCCTTAATTAGAGTCCTGCTCTCATTACTTAGCAGCTCTTTAGAGGAAAATAAAGTGCACAGCGGGGAAAAACATAAATGGTTCTTAAGTTAAATGTAACTAATTGTTCTTAAACGTCCACTCAGTATTTTTTTTTTATTATTTATTACTTATTAAAAAAGTTGCTGTTAGGTGCAAATATATTATTTTGTACTTTTAAAGTTTTTTTTTGCTCTGATGAAGATCATTGTGATAAAAATGTATTTTACAAGATTCATAATATAAATTTTAACGCATTATATCTTTTCATAAAGTTGCATTATAGTATTTTCAGATTCATTGTTAAAACTGAACTTGGTTGTCTAATGCATCATTTACTTTCTAAATATGTAACAATGAATAGATAAATATTATAATTTGTTATAACTGTGGTTATAATTATTCATGAGATATACAAATGCATTACAAGGTGCATTAATTTACAAGTCATAATTAATGCATTTTATATGGCATTAAAGGTTTCAAATAAGGTATTACCAATATATTTTGCATAATTGTTATTCATTTATTTTTACATTATATTATATTATACATTATATGATGATGATAATTGTGGTGAAAATGTGCTTAATTGTTATGAAAATAATATTACAATGCATATTAATCCTAAAATGATAATTTAATATTTTTGAACTTTAGATTTTGGGGCTGAAATGAAACCCAGGCATGTTCTTGCCAGTTTTCTTGAAGCTCACCCTGTTTGTTTGGTTGGTAAGGTCTTTTACAGTCAAGTGGCTGTGGAGCTGATGTCTCCTGAGGGAAAGAGGGATATCAGATCAGTTAGATGAGAACCAGAGGCTCCCAAAAGAGTAGCGGGGTGCTGATTTCCTCTGGCCACAGGGTGAAAATATCACCTCGAGCCAGCAGGAGACAAGTGTCAAGTAGGCTTCCCATGCCTTGCGGCTCTCTCAGGATTGATTGGCTGGATAACAACAGCAGGCCATACCGAATGACTGAATCACAGCAGCCCGATGGCTGGCCGGCCACGCTTCACACAGAGTACCACTGTGTTTTTGGGAGTGTGTGTGTGCATGGTTGTCTCGAGAGCTTGACCTCCGAAAACTGTCAAAACATAACGACAGTGAGAAGATTGGCTCTAAGATGCCTGTGCTGTGTCAGCCGCTGGCGATGACTGCATATATACCTAGCTGTTGAGACTGAAGAACAACAACCTGCTTAAAGATTCTGCAGACAGAATTATTTTTATTTTATTTTACTATTATTATTACTACCAAGAGTCAATGTTTGTCCTCTGGAACTGATATTTTTTACCTTAAAAGCATAAAGTGAATCTCTTTGCATCTCGTTATATTACTTTTTTTGTTGTTTCTGTTTCTTATTTTTTATTTAGATTTCACCTCTAAATTCGGATTGGAGAAGTTACCTTGTAAATAATACCCTGATATGTTATCCTTTCCAAAATGTTTGAAGTAAACCCACTGAAAACTTTATAATGTTGATTTCCTTATTTTTTTATATATTTTTTTATTTTACAGTCATGGATATTGCAATGCAATTACTCCATCAATAATTAAACAAATGTTTAATTATTAACGTAACGTAATTATTAACAAATTAACATAATTATTTACTGTTTTAATTCTTGTATCTAGTTATTTGTTAAACAGTGAGGCTTTTCTCTTTGTACCTGAGCATGACGAGTTATGTCTTTTGTTCTGACTGTTGCTCTGAAACAATATATAATTACCTGATGTAAATTTATGTTTAATACTCATATACTCCATGATGCTGATTTAATTTGATAATGATACTGATTTAAGTTTGATTAACCTTAAAATACACAAATTGTTGCTGTACAGACACTATTTATTTTCTGATGTTAATGAATAAAAAGCAGTAGAATGTTATCGATATGATAATATCAGCCTTAAACTGAAATGAAATCAGAAAAGTGTAACAAGGCATAGGAGGAAGATATACAAAACGACAGAAATCATTCAAATCCCAAGAAACAAACAATCAGGCTTCATTTAATCTGCCTGCTGAGATTGCTTCACACCCCTACAGACTACTTTTGATTAGCTCCATGACGTATTTATCGCTGCCAGCATGATGGTTTAGCTTTTTAAAATCCTTTTTAGTCTTCAAGGTCCACCGTGCCATTGACAACCCACCATGCATCATAATGTGGGATTGGCTATGTAAACCTCTTAAATTTGCTGTTGGTATACTGGTGTGGAGTAAGATCCCATTCCTCTGACAATCAGTTAAGTGACCTACTTGAGAGCGGGAGAGAGACGGAGGGATGGAGAGCGACACCACTGATGATTGCTGTCATTATAATCTAGTACTAGAGAAAATGAGGCTAATGCAAGTGTCAATCTGCTAAATAAGTCCACTGGGCTCAACAGCACAGCTGGAGCTCTGGAGCAGCCGCTGAAGGAACTCACTAATATTGAGTCTTGTCCTTTCATAAAATGATACATTCGTACAGCAAACACAGTATCAGGTCTTTTGAAGAGAGACAGAATCAAAAAAGATATGTCAAGTTTTACGCCGTGTCGCAGTATAATGTCTGTAAATAAACTTTATATATATACTACCGTTCAAAAGTTTGGGATCAGTGAGGCTTGTAATGTTTTACAAATCATAAAGAATGCTCATAAAGAATGCATTTATTTGATCAAAAATACAGAAAAAAAACTGTAATCTTGCAAAATGTTATTACAATATAAAATAATGGTTTCTATTTTAATATCCATTAAAATATAATTTATTTCTGTGATGCAAAGCTGAATTTCCATCAGCCATTACTCCGGTATAAAGTGTCACATGATCTTTCAGAAATCATTCTAATATGCGGATTTATTATTAACAGTTGTGCTGCCAAACATTTTTAGGAAAACTGGATTAAAGATTTCAGGATTCTTTGCAGAATGAAACGTTAAAAAGAACAGCATTCATTTAAAATAAAAATATTTTCTAACAATATACATCTTTGCTATCGCTTCTTATCAACTTAACACATCCTTGCTGAATAAAAGTTTGAATTTCTTTCAACAACAAAAAAAAATTAAGTGACCCCGAACTTTTGAACTGTAGTGTATATTGTTAGAAAAGATTTCTATTTTAAAGAAATGCTCTCTTTTTAACTTTTTATTGATCAAAGCATCCTGAAAAAAGGTATTACAGGTTCCAAAAAATATTAAGCAGCACTCTAACAGTTTTCAGCAGTGATAATAAATCGGCATATTAGAATGATTTCTGAAGGATCATGTGATGATGCTGAAAATTCAGCTTTCTGTCACAGGAATAAATTAAATTTTGATGTATATTAAAATAGAAAATAATTATTTTAAATCGTAATAAGATAATAATTATTAGAAAATAATTATTTTCTATTTTAATATACAGTACATTAAAATGTCATTTATTCCTGTGACAGAAAGTTGAATTTTCAGCATCATCAAATGATCCTTCAGAAATCATTCTAATATATATATATTAGTATGTGTGCATATTCACTAGTGATTGTGAGTGAATTTTTTTCGTCTTTGTGAAGAATAAATCTGAAACCCAAAAGAAGGTTTCTAAGAAGGCAGCATGATTAAGCCGCAAACTTTTAGTACAACTTACAATTCTGAAATTGGGTGTAAAATGGCATGAAATCTGACCTGGACATGTTCTTGACATGGCACTTTTCACTCAGAGTGTCCACCTGCTTCCTGTCTGTTTGACACATTCCCCGGGGAAGCATGCCGAGCTTCATGTCCCATAGCTCTGGTGACTGTAGCCTTTGAATATTATTTGTGTCCTTTGCCTTTTCTCTGCAAAAAACGTAACGTTAATGAGCTTGTCAGGCCTGGTTGCTGAAGCAGAACAGACTGTTTGATGTCGGAGAGAGCGAAGTGAAGGTCTGGCTCAGATCTGGCTTTATCATGAACATCAGTGAGTGTGGACACACTCCAGGTGTGTTTACTGAGAACACCAGAGCCTTAGCATCATGAAGATTCACTCCAGGAACCATCATACCATCATACCCCACTGTTAGGAAGTCCCTCAGCCCGTTTTGGCAGATAGTCATTATGTTTCAGATTTTCATTTGGCAACACATCTTTAGTACGTGGTAATTATTTCAGTGATGCCAAGTATCCTTTTTTGCTAATTAAGAAGCAAAACATTTCATATCACTGCTGCACCCCTGATGTGTGTAATGCATTTAATATAACAGTTGTTTTTGGTTAGATTTTGCATATTGTTAAGTAGATTTCGACACTATTTATGGTCCATGTACTTATTTAAAACCCAAATTAAATAGACAGTTTTAAATATAATTTAAAAAATATTATATTTTAAAACTTAAATATACAGTTTTAAATGTTGATTTATTTTTAAATGTAAAAAAATATTAATTTATTTAACTACATTTTATAATGTGAATTAGATAGAGATTTTTAAGTCAGTTTTTTTTTGCATTAAAAATATGAATTTATTTTACAACACAATTTTTTGTGTTTTAAATGTTCAATTATTTTTAAATTGAAGAAGTATTTATTAACTTGTAATTTGTGTTTTAGAACAAATGAAGCAGTTTATTTTAAAATTTAAGAAATATGTATTCAAAGAATTTATTTAATTGCAATTTTAAACGTTAATTAAATTGATTTAAATGTCAGTGTGTTTTTTTTATATTTATTCATTTATTTTTATTTAATTTATTTTGAAAATTGTTTTTAATAGTTTTAAGTTTAAAATGTCTTTTATGTTGTCCATTTAATAAATAAATAATTGATCTCCCTTTTATGTTAAATTGATGATTATTCCGTCATTTCACTCCTAGTCCTCCATTGCAGTACAACTCTTTTCCATACAGCAGCAGTTCATAGTGACCACGTTAATCTTCGAAACGGAGAAAAAACATTATAAATGATGAAAGATCCATTAGTGATATGAAATGCCGTTTAACCGCAGATCACCTACAGCACAGTGAAGCCTTCCTCCATTAAACCGACTCAAATGAACACCGCACTCCCTCCAAAAGCCCACCTGAATGCTTGTGTTAAACCCTGAAATCACAGAAGAAGCTCGCTGGTTTCTAAAACATGGAACTGATTGCTTGCTTACTGGCACTGTCAAAATTTCTTCCAAAATAATTATCTGGAGAGCTCTGAGGACAGGACTCCTCTGAGGCTCGTATCTGTGTGTGTGTGTGTGTGTGTGTGCTTCAGGCTCGGCAAACACGCTCAGTGAAACAGCACAGATGGCCGTGATCTCACTTGGCTTTCTTACAGTCAGATGGACAGGTGGACACCCATTTCTCACCACAGATATCTCCTCTCTCTCTCCGTCTTTCCCTCAGGAACTCAAGGAAGGAGTTGAATGACATACGGTTTGAATTCACTCCAGGACAAGGTCAGTGCACCTCATCATACATCAGCTGCAGTCGTAGTGTTATGCTGCCTTCAAATCCTCCTGGAAAATTCCCACTTACGAGGCCGGGAAACGTTATCATGACGCGATTTTGGTTTGAATAAATTGGGCACCATTTCTTTTTCCACCCTCCGGCAGACTTTTGAAGCTTTTTTTAGTGCTAGTGCAATAAAATGAAAAGAATGGATGGGCATGAGGTTTGCATGCTTTATAGATATATTTATTGTTGTATTGCAACCACATGGAAACATGGGAAATTTAGTTTTCCAGGCATGTTTTCCAGCTAGATTAAAAGCATTTTCTTGTATATATTTTCTTCTGTATATATTTAAAAAGATTAATTAATACATTTCTATGTATTTATTTATTAAAAAACTAATATTTTTTTTATATATGTATATTAATGTATATTTTACATTTGTGTTTATTTAATCAAATACAATGTCTAAAAATATAAACCAATATTTTATTTATGTATAGTTATACATATTTTTAAATGTGTGTTTTATTTGTTGGTTTTTAACTAGTCATTCTGTTTTTGAAGGATATACTATTATAGCTTTACGGACTTAGAAAAAGTGCAATTTCCCTGATTTTAATGCAACTTTAATCTTTCAACATTCTCAAAAATTAGGGAAAAGTAATTACAATTATTGCAGTTCATTTGGTATTTATGTGTACAAAATAGCAATTTAGCACACAAAAAAAAGGCAACAACATTTTTTACATTCTTTTGTTATTGGCAGCTTGATTACCAAAAATTACTTAGATTATTTATAACAAATAAATAAGTCACACATTATTTAACATTTTCTTTAAAGGTTAAAATGCCAATCATAAAACTCTTTTTTTCCAACTCTAAATTCTGATTCTGACACATCTGAAGTTTTACTGCGCATCATTTATTATAATTGGAAATTTTTTATTATTTATTATAATGTGGAAAACCATAAAAGACTAAACTGCTTTCTTTCGATCATTGCTTGCTACATCGCGTCACATTGCCCAGCTCGAGATATTCTGTGCAATCGAGGACATTGCATCTTGTTTGTTGATGTTTGTGAGCGTGGGTTTGCTAGAACATGCTTTTAACTTTGTGTTCTGACGGGTTTCTTGGTGTGATATCACGCTGTGCATCTGTGTTTTTTCTCCTCAGACACTGCTGATGGAGTTTCTCAGGAGCTCTTCTCTGCTGGTCTGGTCAATGGCCTTGATGTTGTTGTGGGTCAGTTGCATGTGCATTATATTAAACTCCAATACACGTCTTAATAGATTTCACGTCTTAGGAAGTCTTAATTTGCCGTTCCATAAATGAAGCAAAAAAATCTTAAATTCATAGTTATGAAATGTTGCATATGCTTCATATCAAGATGTAAGTATGTATGTATGTAACTTGACATGCAAACCAAAGATATTAAGTTTTGTTTTCTGAGAAAGGATCTTTAAACATTTAATATCAGTTACACTCATAGTGCAGCAATTTTATTTTGCCTGTATATTTGAAATGCAATGCTTTTATTTACAGTTACCATACATATGTTTGAATTATTGCTGTGCATCTTTGTCCCTAAAAATACTGCCTTTATGCTTATGCATTTGGCAGACACTTTTAGCTAAAATGATTTTCATTGCATTGAAGGTAGACATGTGATTACTTTCACATGCATTTTCCTGAGAAACTAACCCATAATCTTGCCATATGGCATGCTCTACTTTAAGTTTAATTGATATTTTTTTTAAATGAATAAACATTTTCTTTTAATATATTCATATAATAATATTATATAAATATTATTTGCAAGAATTAATAAGTATTTGAATGACTTTTGACCCTAACATCAGAGCAACTCGTGATGTTTCTGGCCTTTTAATGGAGCTCATACCGGCTTCATCTGCAAGGAGAAAATTGAAAAGGGAAACATTTCCAGGAGTCATTAGTTCACTAAACATACAGAGCCATATGCTATGTACTGTATACTGATAAGACAAGTCGCTCAGCTCTGAAAAAAGATCTGTCCATGCATCAGTAACGTTATAACTGTACCAATTAATGCATGTAGTTAAGATTCACAGCTACACACAATTTGGCCTTCAAGGTAATTTGAGTTCGAGACCCCTGCTTCAAACCATTTCAGAGCAAATACATGAATACTGAGATACTGCATATTATCCACATATCATTTGTTTAGTTCTGTCGTTCAGTTCTAATGTCAGTATCTTTTTCTACATGTGTTTTCCCAGTGGCTGCTAACCTTCAGAAGATTGTAGAAGACCCAGTTACCTATAAAGTATTGACCTTTAAGTTGGTGAGTATTCGGATGCTACATGTCACAGAGAATCTTGCAGCAATCCCGTGATTCAGTAAAAACTGGGAATATCATGGCCTGGAAAAGTATTGGAAATTAACTGTGAAAGATACATATACTTTTTCTGGTTATGCTCTTTGTATTTCATTGGTTAGAAATTGTTCTTTGAGGGTGCAATCTCTGTAAAGTTATTTTCAAAATCAAATTATGAACAACTGGATTTTAAATTGTTTTAGTATCAATGAGATACTCCTAAAATTGTATAAATATAACTAATAATCTAAAATGAAAATAAATGTAAGTTTTAAGTCATATTTGTTATATAATTTAACATGTATTTTCTTTCAAGGAGATGCTACTTAAAATAAAATGGATCTGACTTGAGATGAGCCTTTTTTAAATCAATTTTGAATAACTGTATTTTATATTTACTTTTATTATTTTTATTTTAGAATTTTCCATTTTAATTTAAACTTTAGTAATTTTATTGTGTGTGTGTGTGTGTGTGTGTGTTTTATTTTTATAGATTTATGAATTTTTATTTCAGTATTTGTTATTTTAATACATCAAGTGAAGCTAAATGAAAATAATAACTTTTTCTTAGTAGTTTAGTAGTAGTTTAGTAAACAGGCCATTGCAACTTAATTAATATATATTTATTGATTTATTTTTGTAAATCCAGTTACAAAAAACTGGAAAATACACAGAAAGTCCTTCGGTTTGTCAGGAACAAAAAGTGGTTTGTTTTTGTATGATGCTGTTTGTTTTGCTCATTGAACATTGAATATGCAGGTCCCCACACAGCCATTCATTTATTATTTGCTGAAATCACTTCTTTGACAGCGTAATGAATTTTCATTACATAATTCCTTATTGATTACTCTGAGCACATGACAGACCTGAGAGAATATTAGAAGAGTGTTTAATGATGCCTTTTAATGCATTAAAAAAAATGACAGAACTGGGAATTTCTGTCAGGTACATGAATACCCGTATTAAAATGTCACCAACGCATATAGATGAAGAAGGGAACGCATTAGACCACAGGATCCTGTAGAAGTATCTGTTCATATTCCCTCCGGCCTTTAGTATTTCACTCTCTGTGGAGGATTAGAGACAGATAGCGGAGATAGACGCCACTTTAATCCACTTTTAAGTGGATCCCGTTATATTGGATAGGATGAGATTTTCACTGTTCTCATGAATAGTCTGCTGAGATGAGGTTTCATCAAATCAAGTCAGCTCACCTTTATTTATATAGTGCTTTATAAAATACAGTGTGCCTAAGTAGCTTTACAGTGTCAGACAGGAAAAATGTGTGCTGATAATGCAAGAGGAAAATAGAAAACAGTCAGTTTATCAGTTAAAGTCGGTTCATTGTTGATTCAGTGAGGGCATTGTCCAGCTCAGTTCAACTCTCTTCCAATAGAGTCTGTGCAATCAAGACAACAATGTTGCCAGAAATTGTGTCCCCAACTAAGCAAGCCAAAGGCGATAGCGGCAAGGAACCAAAACTCCATCGCTGACAAAAAAAAAAGCCTTAAGAGAAACCAGGCTCAGTCGGGGGGCCAGTTCCCCTCTAGCCAGACGACACCAACATGGCATGATTTAATTCCAGACTGCAACGCACGTCAAATTGAGCAGAGGACTCGTCTTGTTTTACACAGGGGATCTATCTCTAGGTTTCGTATACTTGACATGGTCTCTGCTGACATTCAAGGCTGTAGAGGTCGACTCTAGGTGCTGATCCACCTCCGATCTGGATCCGTATGGCTATGGTGACCTCGGAATAAGAAAGAAACAGACTTATATTAGCGTAGATGCCATTCTTCTTACGATGTAACGAGTACATCGGATGTAATGGGGAGCCTAACAATCCTTTAACAGATTTGGATTATAGAAATGTGTTAGTGTGTTATTGTTATGTGAGGTTAAAGAGGTGGGTCTTTAATCTAGACTTAAACTGACAAGAGTGTGTCGGCCTCCCAGACAACACTAGGTAGATTGTTCCAGAGTTTAGGCATTAAATAGGAAAAGGATCTGAGGCCCACAGTTGATTTTGATATTCTAGATATTATCAAATGGCCAGAGTTTTGAGAACGCAGCGGACGTGGAGGACTATAATGCAATATTATCTCGCTCAAGTATTGAGGAGCTAAAGCATTCAGGGCTTTATAAGTAATTATGAAACTTCACTTTTTTATGCAAACAATGAAACTTTGTTGTTTCTTTTTCTTTGTTTGTTTATATATTGATATCACCCAGCTCTAGTGAAAATAGCAAAAATGTAAGTTTTCTTGTGTGACATATCTAAAGGTGCCATGTTTGAAATGAATGCCGATACAAACAAGATTTGAAAACTAGTTGAAGTTCTTTTTTTATATAGCTGTACATATAGGTGTATGGGAGAACATTGATGGTGAGTAAATAATGACAACATTTAATTTTTTAGATGAACCATTCGTAGAAGACGCTAAGCATTAAGGGCAGGTCCCGGTGGACTGGGCAATACGGCGGTGATGGCTGTGTTTAATCACTCCGCTAGATGAGTTGGCGGTAAACAACATCTGCGGGTAGCAGGCGGCTCATTCTGCTGCAGCCTTTCGCAGAGAGCTATTTCTACAGCATCTGCCAGCTCTTACCCTTAACTTCACCCTCCGACCCTCCACAAAGCTCCCAGAATGCATTTCTCAGTCGCACCTGGAGTGTTTCGAAAATCGCATTAGGAAGTGTGAAGTTTTATTGTTTAATTTCAGCCTGAGCGTCCCTGGAGAGAACTTCACATCATGATTAGAAAACAACTCTGAGAAATGTGCACATGTAACAGGGACGTAGACGTGTGGTGTGTGGAGGGAATTTCTCAGGCGGCCCAGTCCTCCAATCTCATTTACTAATGTCACTCCTGACTACACTGTGTGCAACTCAGACAATTAGGCTGCTTGGATATTGAACCGTAAAGAAGACTTATGTTTGTGGTTGCTGTGCGCACACTCGCAAGCTCTGTGGCTTGAGCATTACAGTTTGTAAGCATTAAAGCTGATGCTGAACACTATTATGTGCAAAAGGCTGTGCTAATGCAGTTTTTTTTTTATATAATCAAATCTGAAGGGCATTTTTAGGCACAAAGTAAAGAAGATGAGTTATTGCTTTTAGATAAGAAGTTAATAAAAAAATAATTAAAAACATTAAAAAATAATATTTAAAATAAAATAAATAAATACAAAAATAATATTTTTAAATTAATTAAATTTAGCATTTTTAATTCGTTTTTTTGTTTGTTTTATTTTTATTGTTTTTTTTCTTTATATTTATTTAATTATATTATTTTTAATGTTAGTTATATTTTATTTCATTTTTGTTTTAAATAAAAAAGTTTATTTTTTATTTTAACTTTGTGTATATACTGTAAAGATAGGGAGAGAGACAAATTTAAATAATTAACAATTTTAATGCAAATTATATATATATATATATATATATATATATATATATATATATAATTAAATTGTATAATATTTGTATTTTTTATTTTAAATTAAAAAGTTTATTATTTATTTTTAATTGTGTGTGTGTGAACAAGAGAGAGAAAATTGAAGGTAACAATTAAAAAAAATCTATTAAAATATCTTTAATTTTACTTGCTATGCTCGTGATATACATGTATGTATATATTTTTTCACTTAAATGTTTTTACATGAAAAAAAATGAAATATTCTACATTTATTTAGTTTTAAGTTTTATCCTTCAGTTGTCAGATAAAAATACATATCTGGATGTTTCTGTCATTAACCTACAAATATTAGTCTTACACTTGACTTTGCATATTAAGCTAAATATTTCCACATATCAGTTTTATTTTACCAGCATCTACAGTGTCTGTCCATCAGAGTGTTTTCTGCGCGTGTAAGCACACACACACAGCAGTAGAAGAAATACTTCCTTCCTCTCTTGAGTAATTCATAATGCTTCTCTCAGGAGAAATGTGAGTTATGTCAGGGAGGAGTTTTATGGTCAGACCTTTCTACGGGTCACAGTCCCTCTTATTTAGCAGGAGCGTGAACTCAAGCCCGTATTTCACTCAGTGTTTTTCAGAGAGAGCAGACGCTCACTAACATACAAATACACACACACACACACACCTCTGTCTAAGATCAGTCGTCTGACCCTGAACAGCTGAGTCTGTGTCTCCTCCAGAGGAAACGGACAGACGATCGATTTCCTCCAGACACTTGGGCTGGTGTTACCTGTGATAAGATGATCTGCTCTCTGCCCAGCTCCACTCCGTCATTAGACACTTGTCAAATACAGGCCACCATGGCATTACTCTTTCATGTTTTCTTTTGCCTTTCATCCCTTAACCTCCCTCTTTGAAGCCTCTTAGATATTAGTTTTTGGAAGTTAAGTCAAAATGTGAAGTACTTTATATGAATAAAGGAATGGTCCAGGTTGAGTGCAAGTTAAACTCTGCTGACAGATTTTTCGGTGTAACATGGATTACCAAGTACCTTGGGTTTATTTATTATTTTTTAATTCATTCATTTATTTATATATTATTCTATTTTTTCATTTATTATGCACATAAAGGGAATTATCCAGATTCAATGCGAGATAAACATAATGTTGATTTGTTTTGTTTTTTTTGGATGCACATGAAATGTAAGGGCTACTCCATTGGCAGAATGTGTGGAATAATGTTTATTACCAAGTACCTATTGTTTGTTTGTTTATATTTTTTATTTTAGTGTTCACATAAAATATATGGAAAGTGTTCTAGACATAATTTGTGGCATAATATTGATTATCAAGTACCTTGAGGTATTTATTTTTTATGATTTTATTTTTAGTATGCACTCGAATTGTAAGTCCAGCATTGAGGAGGGTTTAAAATCCCACATGTGAAGTTGCTTTCGTTCTTAAACCAATAATTAAATTTTTTTATTTAGTTAACTGAGAGTCAAGTTTTTTAATTTATTCAATTTTATGTCAATTTTATTAATTTATTGTTATATTTATTTTAACTAATAGTTAAATTATTCCCTCGGTTAATCTACATTATGCCACACTATGTTTGCTATTTTATTATATATATATATATATATATATTTTTTTTTTTTTTTTTGATTTTTTTTTATCAATGCCACAATATAATTATAGTATTTTTTATTTTATTTTGTTTTATTTTGTATTTATTTGTTTAAAAAAGTGTTAATTTAAATCATATCATATTTTTTTAATTATATATATTTTTATTTCATTCTGTTCTTTTAATTATTGCTGAGAGTCAAATTATTATCTGTTATCCCACTAGTGCTGAAAAAGCTTAACATGCTGAACCCGGAAAATTCCTTTGAATAATGCTTCAACAGTCACACAGGCTGGGATTTGTTTCAGCTGCGTTAACGTGCATTTGTTTCTTTGTCTGTGTCTCTAGGCATCTGGTTGTGACAGCACAGAGATCCCAGATGAGGTGAAGTTGATTGGCTTTGCCCAGCTGAGCGTCACCTGATAGCATCTCGTTACCACATCAGAGGCAGAGCAGAAGGACGGGAGAGTGAACGCTGCAGGAGACGCCGCTATGGCATTCAAGATCTTTGCTGCAAAACTCCCACCTCCTGCCCCATTCAGGCTTTCCTTCTCCTCCCGAATCACCTGCCCTCTGCACCTGTTCAATCAAATGCAGCACTTTTATTCAAACACACACACACTTTTGCCCTTGTTCCCAGACACTGTATGCCTTTCACCAAAACATTCCAGCAGTCATTTCCCAGAATTCAAAGCAGGAGCCATCATCTCAGGAGGCAATAGCTAGTGAAACAAAAAGTTTTTTTTATGTTGATTGTTATTGTGTTACCTCTTAGCACTTACCATATTATTATTATTATTATTATTATTATTATTGACAAAAAAAAACATTTTATTTCATGTAAGAGTAGCGCAAAACTGAAGTGGAGACGTCTCCCTCTGAATGTAAAAAGCACATTTTCATCCTGAATGTAAACACATTCAAACTGTATTGTACATAGACCTTCTGATGTCTAAAATAAGGGAATATTTTGTTGTTTTAGTTGTTGTTTTTAGAGAACCCAATGCTGCCATGTGCAAACATGCTGCTTTCTTTATTCGGGACAGTGTTGATGCTTCGACGCTAGAGGTGCCTTGTTTTTTTTTTTAATCCGTGCCTAAGAAATGTAGGTTACAGGCTTGAAGAACGCTGCTCGTCGGCAGATTTGCTTATAGTATTCTCAGCGACCGGTGGCTCGCGTTGAAGTTAACAGCTGATGCACTTTGATTTCATGCGGTGCGATGTGCATGCACCTGCGACGCTTAGACCCTACCTAACTATCCACATTCAACCCGTTAAAGCTGACAATCATATTCACAGATGGCCAATGGTTACGCGTCATTTTTACAGCACTAGAATGTGTTTGTTTTTGAGCCCAGAATGCATCTGTCGATCAGTGAACATGAAGTATTTTGTAAAGGAAACCAAATGTCTACTACTGAATGACAGAAAAGCCATCTGTGTGTCCAAAACCAGTGTAGTAGCTTGAATTAAATTATTCTGTTCTCAGCCCAAATGTAAATAAGTATGACATACTTTATTATTATTATCATTATAAGTTGAATTGTGTTTTCTATATACCATGCGTGTTCCCTCCCTACTATTCAGCCCTTCTGTCATCATCAGAGAATATAAACTTTCTGCAAAGGTTACAATAAATAAAACACAATTGCTACTATTAAACCGGAGCATGACTGTTTTTTGGGAGAAGAGGGAGCCTAACTGTGTAATGTGATTATGATATTTTCTTTTTGCTTGCCTCTGTGTGTGTGTGTGTTTTTATGCAGTAATTGCTATCATTTACCACCAGAAAACCTTCAGAAACAGATTCCATTACAGTGTTTTAGTATCTAATCGGGGAGAAAAATGAGCAGATTTATGTGAGATGTGGAGCGTTTATGAGAGCACTTGAACTGGTGGGATGGGGAATTTAGAAAATATCTGAAATGATTTTGATCGAGATGTAAAGTTAAGCAAGCTGTGACTTTAATGTGATTTTAATGTTGTTGTTTTTTCAATATTATATTGGTGCCTACTATACATAAAAATGACTAATTATTTGTGCTTATTTTAAAAGGGTGGTTTACTGTTTTTTTTTTCTAGGCTTGATTGTGTTTATGGGGTGCAGTCGAACATGTGCTCATGCTTCATTTAAAAAAAATATTTTTCACATAATTTACCTTTATTCCACACCGATCTGTCCCTTCTCTGACAGACGCCTCAATTATTTCCTCAGAAATACGCGATGGGCTGAGATTGGTCAGCTGGCTCAGTTTGTTGTGATTGGCTAAACCGCCTCGAGCGCATCTCTGAACATCCCGCCCCTCTCAAGCTCAGAATGTGCTGCGGTTGTTTTGTAAACAATGACATCTTTATATTGCTTATCAATTCGAGCCCGATTGAGATGCAGAGAATATTAATGAAGAGGATCACACACAAACTGTGCAAGCATGGCTCTTAATGGTATGTATGTTTGTTGTTGTCTCATACTTTTAGATATGCTGGTGTTTGTAAGTGCTACTGCTTCTGTTAGCTTTTAATATACGGTTTTATTCTGATTAAAGCTTTAATACAGCACAGAAACCGTATGCACGTCCATGCATACACTTCTCATTGCTATGTGAAAATAAGTGTGTAAATGGAACAGTTTGTTGGAGCTGATCTGACAATCTGAATGAGAGCGTGATTGAGAACCGCTGCTTTAGAACATTAGTTTTGAAACTTGTGAATCCAATAGAATCGTTAGAAGACAGAATCACGATTCATATATAAACAGATTTTTATGTGCACCCCTAGTTTTCTCTTCCTCTTCTCTAAAGCAACACAACATGGCCTCGCCCCCTTTGTTGCGTGTTCCTGGGGGCGGGGTTTATCTGGGATCATGATGTAACATACCATAGACTGTAAAAAAAGATGGACGACTCGCCTTCGCTCTCTTCCATTGGTCAAAACTGAAGCCGCCAGTGTCCCGATATGTCAATCACAGCTGTCAATCACGACGTCTCACCACCGTTTTAAGAGCATTAAATAACTATCTAAAAAACAACTTATTTTAAAAACGAACACTTGAATTTACATTAGCGTGATACAAACTACAGTAAATGACAAAAAACAGCTTCGGAAAAAAGATATTTGAAGGGTAATTTAATTGTTTAGTTGGTCTCGCGTCCCATTGAATAACATGGGGAGGCGGGGTTTATGACCTATACTAGGACCACTCACCAGGGGGCGATCGAGACGTTTTGGCTTCACTTTTCAGGGCTTGTGCGGCACGCTTGTAACAGACCTGGAAAAAGCTTGTAGTAGTCCCCTACCAGACGTTTTTGTAGGCATTAAACTGCCAGAAGTTTAAGACAATATATCCATTTGCATTGAACTTTCAGTGCTGCAACTTTGCAGATATTGTTTATATTGTTTATTGTGCATGTATATATATATATATATATATATATATATCTATATATATATATACACACACACACACACACACACACACACAATGTGCGTATAGACATTAAATTGCAGCATTGGTTATGTATTTTTATTGTTTCATGCATTATTTTATTATTTTGTACCCTTGGAAAGAGCTAACATAAAAATTATTTACTTGCTGTCCATTACGCTTTAGAAAGTGTTCAGATGATGCCACTTCTTGGGTCACAAAGATTTTCTTCTCTTGTAGACAGAGAAGATTGGGATTTTGGATGAAAAATGTGGGACATCACTTTAAGCAGTTTTTGCTTGTAAAAAAAATGCACATTTTTATAATATAGGCTGTATAATAAAATGAATGTGTTATGTCAGATGTTGTGCGATTTTAATTGTTGCATCAGACCTCAGAGTTGGGACTGGCCAAAAGCACTTTTTAAGTTAATGGGAAACCAAAGTGTGCCACTATTTAAGTTAAGTGCCATTTTTTGACACTATATTCACTCAGGATGCTGATTGCTTTTAATTCCACCCTAAGAACAGCCTCCTGGAAGGCATCCCATAATAGACACCCATTCCTGATTGAACATCGGTTGCTGTAAAGCACTGGCTCCATTATGACACACACACAGCAATGCCAAAGACTGTCTTTATTTGTCAAGAGTGCTGACAGAGTTTGGCAAGGCCAGCGATTGGCACGTCTCGAGCTGCCTGACCAGTCTGCCAAGTGGCACTACTGTGGGCATTTGGCAGGAAAAGTGACTGGTGAAATCCTCCAAGGATGGAGAAGGTGAGTCGGATATTTTGCTGGATCTCCACAGCACATTTATGCTGTCAAACATGCTAAAGGTAATTCATCAGATTCAAAAGTGACAGAAATTTAAGACAGGCTCATTGAAAGTTAGAAAAGAAGTTCCAAACAAGCAAATGTTTTACAAATCTGCATTACTCTAAATGCACAATGAATTTTCAAAGCCACTGTAAAATGGCCATATGGCTGCAGATAATACCCCAATAAATAATTCTGTGTTTTTTTCCTGTGAATTTGTCATCAGTCTTCAGTTTTACATAATCATTCAGAAATCATTGTAAAATGTTCATTTGCTACATTGATCTTTTTTTTCAGGCTTTGATGAAAATAAATTTCAAAATAACAGCATTTATTTTAAAATATTTTGTAATATTTAAATATCTTTGATTAATTTATTGTGGGCCAGCTGAATACAATTATTAATTTCTTTAAATCTTTTGATGTGAGATGACTAAGTAAATTTTTTTTTTAATTATCCCTTTAGAATCTTGAATATAAATGAGCAAAACATAAAAACAAAAAGAACACTTTAAAAAAAAAAGAACATTGTTATATATTTTTATGTGAAAAATATACAGTATAATACAATAGTACCGGCTGGGGATAATATGTTCATTTTTGTTTTCACAGTTAAATGTCACATCCCCTCAGTTACTCCAGACAATTCAAAAAGGGAAACACATGAACCACATTTTGGCCTCAATGAAATCAAATTCGAGAGAATTTAGAATTTCATTATATTCCACATTTACACTGCCATCCTTACACAATGTTTGTACAGGTTTGACAATGTACAGTAAATACTCACTAAATGATACTTGATACCAAGCGTTAATGACTTTAGTTATACAGATTTACAGCATAGCTACAAACATGAGCTGTTCTGAAGCAATGGAGTTTAACTTCTAGGAGTAAGAAAATAATTTTTATACTTATAAATAAGGAACTATACATCGCGTTATCTTTTTCAAGAAAATACATTTTCTGAACGTGTAAAACAATGCAGGTGCTTTCACATAATAGTAAACAAAGCAATGGTACTTTCGTTTGTACAACCAGAATAATGTGCAAAGAAAATGCAAAATGTTGTGCACCCGAACCAAAAGAAACTCCAGCATGTTGAACCAGACAGACTGGCACAGTTATAATATTAACACGAATAGCACATTCCCCACCCGATTCTAAAACAATAGGCTCGGCGTGGTTTGAAATGCCCTAGAAGGATGTAAGTGTTTCTAAGAAAGAACTACAGTTTGTCCCGAGGCTCCATGTCGCATCTGTGCATCATGGGGATTTTTAAAAAAGGGCACAAATACACATCCTCAGGCAGCTCCCACTAACACTTGAGATGCTTCTTGCTGGTCATGTCATTCCAGATACGATGCATCTCCTCAGGGGAGATCTGGTGTACGGTAATGACTCGACGGTACCTGCAAAGACTGTAGGCCATTTTCCAATGATTGAAGCCACTGTTCTGATACGGATGAATGCCCAGCTTCCTTAAACACACCCCGACGTAAACGTCCTCCAGATGCAAGAGTCTGGTGTGCAAGGACGTCTTGTAAATGAGCTCCGCAACGTCCGCCGAGAAAACATACCCAGTGCCGGAGCAAAATGGCGGGTACTTGCTCTCAGGGTAAAGGTCTCTGGGCATGTACCACTTGCTGCGCATGTCCCGAATGGGTCCGCCGTTGATGACGTATCCCGTGAAGTACCTCCGTCGGGGTTTGGTGGCTGGCTTCAAGAGCTTATACACCAAGTTGTCCATGTTCACAAAGATATCACTGTCCGTTTTCATCACATACTTGGCTTGGTTGCAGAAAGTGGCCACCCAGCGCATTCCCATCAGCGTTTTGAGAGTAAGATTGTGGTACGAATCGATGAAGTCCTCGACTACGATGTCGTGAAAGATCTCGCTCTCTTGCTCCACCATCTGGTTGAGCACCGCATCTGTACTGCGTCCCAGAAGAAACAGTGTAACGATACTAAGGTCGCTGAAGGTGCTTTCATCGCCCCATGTTTCCCTGATGGCTTGGCGGGCGTCAAACTCTTTGTGTGTGGTCGTGATGAGGATGACGAGGAAGGGCACATTGATTTCGCATTTCTTGGGCTCATTGATGATAAAATCGAAGGCGTGGGGGTTCAGTGGACGTGTGCGGATGTTGCTGAAGGTTGTGGTGGCGTTGCTCTTGAGTGCTTTCACCGTTTTATGCGCCGGGACGGACAGTTGGCTCACGTAGGACGATGTGGGACGGGATATACTTAGGTACCACAGAGCGCTGGCCCAACAAACGACTGTCAACACGTAGAGGCATGATACTTTTGAAGGCATTGTGAGGCATTTACGTGGACTTGGATCTATAGATCTCGAACGGCCTCGCAGCCATTAGCGATGGTACCTTAGGCAGAAATGCAGAACCCCATGACGTCAGCTGTCAGAGCGGTCTTCTCTTCATATGAAAGCTGTGGGATTTTGTAGCAGGTCTTTGAATGCTCCCTGACACTCTTCTGCATGTTCCAGTGAAATCTGAAAAACAAAACAGCAAAAGTGGGTTCAGACCAAAACCAGACAAGTGGGTTCCTTAACTGATGTCTAGGGACCAAGATGGATAAATATAATTTTACATTTACATATATGCAATTAACAGATGCTTTTATCTAAAGTGACACATTGTATTCATAACACATTTTCTTTTCTTTTTTTAATCAGTTTTGCTTTCACTGGGAACCCATGACTTTGCTTTTGAAATGTGCCATGCTCTACTGTTTGAGCTACAATACAGTTTAAATCACAACAAAAAATATGCACAGAAATATGCTGATATTAACCCTTATTTTAAATTATATTTATTAAAAATGCCAAACCACTATCTATTGACAGGACTGTCAAGAAATTTAAATGGGGTACAAATTTTTAACTTGAACACACTGAAAGCTCCTTTGGCTTTTGGATTATGGTAGAAAATAAGTCCTGTGACAAACAAAAGTTTTTGATTCTTACACGTTCATCAAGATCATTTTTACATATAAACACTTTTACGAATTTTGAAGCCTGTATACAATTGTCAGAAGAAAAGAGCTAAAGGTAAAGCACTACACCATGGTTGCACAACTTTAAGATCACCAAGTTTCCCAACAACTCTTTTAGTCTTTACTACAGGTGAATAGTATAAAACATTTTAATTAACAGATATAACTATTTGACTTTGCCTAGCTGATTATTCACAATACATTAAATTTCTCTGAAATGCTATATTTAAATATGCAAACTTGATGCATTATCTAATCAAATATGCAGTACTTTGCATAACCCTGATCACTGGATAAAATCAGGTTCAAAATTCTTGTTTCATTTTGTGTCCATATTAGAGCTAACGGTTTTTAGAGTGGATTAAGGATTTCTCTTATCACTCCATAAATTAAAGAATACTGTCAACAGTACGAAAAAAAAATTCACCATGTATTAGGAATAAAATGAATTATACGTCAGTGAATGATACAGTATAAGAACAAACTGCTCTTTTTAGAACAAATAAAAGGTATGAATACAACTGTAAAGTTTGGTGCATGTAAGTGCTACTGAAGTGGAGATTTTCGGACCCTTGTGAATGAAAAAACAAACATAAAAAACATTAATGTGTATTTTGGATGTTTTATTTCATCTCGCCTGAAAGAAGACAAGTTATAAAAGCACAATATCCCAAAATCTCAAAAACAAAATCAACAAGTTGGACCATTTGATATAGAATAGTTTGCAAGAATGTTAATAAATTACACCTTCAGGTGTCCTGAAATGCAATGCAAGAGACATGGACTATTTATACTTGACTTTTTAAGACCAGGGGCCCATTCTTTATACGTTGCTTATTACATCCATGGACCCAAATGACCTTGAAGAGATGGTTGCAGACAGGACATCATGGCGAGCACAGTGCCACACTGCCATACACTCCTTTGAGCTCAGCCGTATTGTTACTGCTGTAGACAAACGAAGACGCAGAAAGCACAATGCCTTAACATCTAGAACAACGTCTAGCCAGTTTGTGTGCGACACCTGTGGCCGGTCATGTGCGTCAAGGATCGGCCTCTATTCACATCGTAGGACGCACCAACAACAACAACTGTGACGAGATCTGTCGTGTCGACAGCTCAGACCAAGGATTACATCCGAGATTCAATGTCACATCCAAGATGATATCATTGCGCAAATCAGGATCTGGCTAATTTGGTTTTTGAACGCACCTGTTATTGATGATCAGTATCACTGGACTGAGTTATCGGAGATAATTGCACGTTCATGGGTTGGTTTAAAAGGGGCTATGTATTGATAATCGAAACCATGATCAGCAATGAAACGATTGGCTGGTGGCAAGACAGCAATTTATTGACATGATATAATTAATAAAGAAACCTGAAGAAAAACTTGACAAATTTCTGGACTTTTATAAGGAAACAGCCAAGTGAATGAAACTACATAAATGTTATAATAGATTAATGAAATGTTTTAATATATATATATATATATACATATTTTATATTTCTTACATGATTCCCAATTATTTAGATTCACAACTTATAAAATTTGTTAATTTTTATTTGAATGTAGTAATTATCTATTCATTTAGTTTTATATTATTTAGATTCACAACTTACAAAATTTGTTAATTTTTATTTGAATGTAGTAAATATCTATTCATTTAGTTTTATATTTGGACAGATTTGTTACGTTAATGAAAGTTTCTTAAGGGTCAAGATCATGTTATCTGCATCTCCTGTGCTCAGTCAAGCCACTCCCATAATGGCCATCATAACTCAAATTAATGCATGACTCTATCTGTATAGCATGTGTGTAAGATTCAAATACAAATATGAAGCAATAATTTTATGACGAATAAATATTTCAGTGAGTAAAACTGGCTGTCTATAGTAGGCTATTATGGACTACACAACATTATTATATTATCTTTAAATACATTTTTAAATTATTATTTTAAATTATTGTCCCTGGATCAGTAGGATACTTTTGTTATAAAGAAGCAGTGGTAGCGGACAGATTCGAAGGATCAGTTCTGGTTGAAAAGATGCAATCTAATCCTGTTTACATGAAATAAACCTGCTCCCGAGCAGGTTTAATCTTACGGACCTGTTGCTATTATCACAACCAAACACAGTTTACTGACCAGAACTGGTTTTAACTAGGAGACATGAAATGAGGGATGAATTCTCATGGCTTTAGGCAGTTTGAGTCTGACAACAGAGGGTTTGATGACTCTCTCAATTTCAAAAGGCCCAAGGTAGCAAGGAGAGAATATGTCTTTAAAGGAATGTCTTTAGAAGAAAGCTAAACTTTCTGACCTGGTTGACACATGGGTGTGGTGATTCAACAACAGTCAGCAAGGTGGCGATTACAATCAGCTGAACAGAGCAGAGCAGACCGGGCTTCCCTCCAGATTCCAGATCTTACGGCAGCGACGGATATGGACTTGAACTGATGGAAACGCAATATCATTCTCCTGTACTGGAAACAAAGGAGGCAAATATCCCAAAGAACACTCAAATGGAGGAATTCCAGTAGCTGAGCTGGACAAGGAATTGTGAGCATATTCAATCCAAGTGAGGTGAGTACTACAAGATGAAGGATTATTTACAGCCACACATCGTAATGCTGCTTCCAACTCCTGGTTAGCCCACTCTGCTTGCCCATTAAACTGAGGATGAAAGCCAGAAGACAAACTTACAGTAACACTAAGTGCATGGCAGGAGGCTTTCCTAACCTGAGATGTAAATTGGGGACCACGGTCTGAGACAATATCTAGAGGGATGTCATGAAGACGGAAAACTTGCTGGACAAGGAGGTCAGCGGTCTCACAAACTGTGGACAATTTAGGGAGAGCCACAAAATGCACTACTTTAGAAAAACTGTCCACAATAGTAAGTATAGGGTTGTTGCATTGTGAAATAGGCAGTCCAGAAATAAAATCAAGAGCAATGTGAGACCAGGGGCGACTGGGAAAAGGTAAAGAATGAAGCAAACCTGGAAGATAGTTTTCCCATCTGCACACACAGCGCAGCCTTTGACAAATTCTTGATTATCCTTGTTGGGTGAGTTTAGCCTCCCAAATTACTGACTCAATTTCCCAAGTGATGGCACCAGCCACACATGAAGGAGAGAGAATAGTTTCAGAGCTTGGTGGGTCCTCTTCTGGAGTAAATTGACGTTAAAGTGCATGTGGTTTAACATTCTTTTAGACAGGGTGGTAAGTGAGTGTAAAATTTAAGAGACTAAAAAAATAGGGCCCAATGTGCTTGTCTAGGATTTAGATGCTTAGCAGTTTGTATGTAGGCTAGATTTTTATGGTCAGTTCATACCAAAAATGGTTGTTCACTTCCCTCAAGCCAATTGCTCCTACACCAGAATCAGAGGCATCCACTTCCACGATGAACTGCCGAGATGGATCTGGCTGAATAAGCACAGAAACTGAGGTGAACAGTTCTTTCAGTTTGTCAAAGGCCTGATCAGCCTCCTGAGTCCACATAAAAGGGGTAGAGGAAGAAATGAGGCTGGTGAGAGGAGTTGCCACATGGCTATAATCCCTAATAAAACAGCGATAAAAATTGGCAAAACCCAAAATTCGTTGCATCTGTTTAAGGGTGGTAGGTTTTGGCAATTCTGTCACTGCCTGGTTTTTCTCTGGGTCAGTTTTCACCTGCCTGCCCTCAATTACATATCCCAAGAAGTTGACAGAACTGACATGAAATTCACATACCTTCTCTTTTACAAACAGTTTGTTTTAGAGAAGCCTTTGCAGAACTGGACGAACATGAATGACATGTTCAGAGATGGTGTGGTGTGTCTTAAATGTCATCCAGGAGCTTGGAATGCAGCTGGACCATTTGTAAGTCCAAAGGACATCACCAGATATTCAAAATGTCCAAGAGGCATGTTAAAAGCATTCTTCCATTCATCCCCTTCTTTTATTCTGACTAGATGGTAAGCATTCCACAAGTCCAACTTAGTGAAAACTGTGGCTCCCCAAGGGGAGATGACCTAATTAGGACAGCAGCAAGGGAATCATGAATGTATTTCTCCATAGCCTCCCTCTCAGGTCGAGAAAGGTTGTGCAGTCTACAACCCGAATTCCGGAAAAGTTGGGACGTTTTTTAAATTTTAATAAAATGAAAACTAAAAGACTTTCAAATCACATGAGCCAATATTTTATTCACAATAGAACATAGATAACATAGCAAATGTTTAAACTGAGAAAGTTTACAATTTTATGCACAAAATGAGCTCATTTCAATTTTGATTTCTGCTACAGGTCTCAAAATAGTTGGGACGGGGCATGTTTACCATGGTGTAGCATCTCCTTTTCTTTTCAAAACAGTTTGAAGACGTCTGGGCATTGAGGCTATGAGTTGCTGGAGTTTTGCTGTTGGAATTTGGTCCCATTCTTGCCTTATATAGATTTCCAGCTGCTGAAGAGTTCGTGGTCGTCTTTGACGTATTTTTCGTTTAATGATGCGCCAAATGTTCTCTATAGGTGAAAGATCTGGACTGCAGGCAGGCCAGGTTAGCACCCGGACTCTTCTACGACGAAGCCATGCTGTTGTTATAGTTGCAGTATATGGTTTTGCATTGTCCTGCTGAAATAAACAAGGCCTTCCCTGAAATAGACGTTGTTTGGAGGGAAGCATATGTTGCTCTAAAACCTTTATATACCTTTCAGCATTCACAGAGCCTTCCAAAACATGCAAGCTGCCCATACCGTATGCACTTATGCACCCCCATACCATCAGAGATGCTGGCTTTTGAACTGAACGCTGATAACATGCTGGAAGGTCTCCCTCTTCTTTAGCCCGGAGGACACGGCGTCCGTGATTTCCAACAAGAATGTCAAATTTGGACTCGTCTGACCATAAAACACTATTCCACTTTGAAATAGTCCATTTTAAATGAGCCTTGGCCCACAGAACACGACGGCGCTTCTGGACCATGTTCACATATGGCTTCCTTTTTGCATGATAGAGCTTTAGTTGGCATCTGCTGATGGCACGGCGGATTGTGTTTACCGACAGTGGTTTCTGAAAGTATTCCTGGGCCCATTTAGTATTGTCATTGACACAATCATGCCGATGAGTGATGCAGTGTCGTCTGAGAGCCCGAAGACCACGGGCATCCAATAAAGGTCTCCGGCCTTGTCCCTTACGCACAGAGATTTCTCCAGTTTCTCTGAATCTTTTGATGATGTTATGCACTGTAGATGATGAGATTTGCAAAGCCTTTGCAATTTGACGTTGAGGAACATTGTTTTTAAAGTTTTCCACAATTTTTTTACGCAGTCTTTCACAGATTGGAGAGCCTCTGCCCATCTTTACTTCTGAGAGACTCTGCTTCTCTAAGACAAAGCTTTTATAGCTAATCATGTTACAGACCTGATATCAATTAACTAGATGTTCTCCCAGCTGAATCTTTTCAAAACTGCTTGCTTTTTTAGCCATTTGTTGCCCCCGTGCCAACTTTTTTGAGACCTGTAGCAGGCATTAAATTTTAAATGAGCTAATTAAGTGGATAAAAGTGTAAAATTTCTCAGTTTAAACATTTGCTACGTTATCTATGTTCTATTGTGAATAAAATATTGGCTCATGTGATTTGAAATTCCTTTAGTTTTCATTTTATTAAAATTTAAAAAACGTCCCAACTTTTCCGGAATTCGGGTTGTACTAATAGGCAGAGGAGCTCCAGGAAGCAGATCTACCGAGCAGTCATCGGGACGGTGGGGTGGCAAGGTCACGGCCTTATCCTTACAGAAGACAGCACCAAGGTCATGGTATTCAGAAGAAATATTAGACAGATCAAGGGGGTCTGGATGGAAACCGCTACAGCAGCCTCAGCTGGTGGAAGGGCAGACTGCAGACAGGAGGAATGTCAGGGTAAACTCCAATTCATCACCTTTCCTGAAGACCAGTCAATATGTGTATTATGAAGAATGATTACCAGAGAGAACCAGAAGTAGAGGAACAGTAAGATGAGTGATCTGTGCCAGGAGTTTTCCATCTAAGGCATTAACTGAAATGGGTCCAATGGCACTGTGTGAATTCCAGCCTGGGAGGCCAACTTTGCATCAAGGAAACTGTCTTTGGCCCCAGAATCCACCAGAGCTAACAAAGAGAGAAACTGCTGGTTAATACACAAACTTGCTTGTAACTGCAGATGATGAGGAGACCAAAGGAAATGGTAGTTTGGCTTACCAGAAATACCTCATCTACTGGCGAGACATTTCTTTTGGCCAAAGAGGGCAAGTGGCAAGGAAATTGCCCAGGTTAGCACAATAAATGCATTCACCTGCCTTTATTCTCCTTAAACGTTCAGCTGGTGTAAGATGAGCCCTACCCAACTGCATGGGTTCATCTCCTGGTGTAAGGTTTGTGGGAGTATGGAGACTGGGTGGGAATTCAATAAAATCCTTAGCCAGAGACCAAGTGGTAGAACGAGGAAAGACTGAGGAGTTAGAATGACTGACCTTTTCTCTGTGGCATTCTCTTAGACGGATATCTCAACTTACGGAAAGAGAAACAAGAGAATGTAGAGAGTCACATCTGTCTTTAACAGCCAGCTCATCTTTAATCTGATCATTGAGTCCATTAAGAAATATCTCCTTGAGAGAAGTATCATTCCATCCAGACACTGCAGCCATAATGTGAAATTCCACAGAATAATCAGCCACACTTTGTGAACCCTGGTGCAGAGATAGCAAACGCTTGGCTGCTTCCTTTCCATGAAGTGGATGGTCAAAAAGAGCATCAAAAGAGCAGTGAAAGAGGAAAAATTATTAAATTGAGCACTCTGATGGTCCCAAACAGCTGTGGGCCCACGGTAATGCATTTCCTCACAAGAGTCACAAAGTAAAGTATATCTTAGACTGATCAGTAGAATATGTCAGATGCCACTGGCCAAACACAACAGAACACTGAAGCAAAAAGGACTTACACTTTCCCAAGTCACTGGAATATGGTTCAGGGTCTGGGATATGAGTCTCACATAAAGGATAGGCAGTCTGAGAAGGTGGTAATGGTGGTGCTGCAGAAGCCAGCTGATTGGGCTGAGTGCTAGTAGACCACTGAGCAAGAAGAGAAGAGATTTTATTCATTTTATTGCGAATTTGCCATGGCTTGATTGCTTTTGGTGAGATTCCGAACCTGAAGGTCATGTTGCCCTAAAAGTGCACCTTGACCAGAGAGAGTGAAAGTGAAAGTGAAGTGAAGTGACATTCAGCCAAGTATGGTGACCCATACTCAGAATTTGTGCTCTGCATTTAACCCATCCGAAATGCACACACACAGAGCAGTGAACACACACACACACTGTGAGCACACACCCGGAGCAGTGGGCAGCCATTTATGCTGCGGCGCCCGGGGAGCAGTTGGGGGTTCGATGCCTTGCTCAAGGGCACCTAAGTCGTGGTATTGAAGGTGGAGAGAGAACTGTACATGCACTCCCCCCACCCACAATTCCTGCCGGCCCGGGACTCGAACTCACAACCTTTCGATTGGGAGTCCGACTCTCTAACCATTAGGCCACGACTTCCCTGAGAGCTTTGTGAACTGAAATGGTTTCTGTTGGGTCCATGATTTGGCCAGATCATTCTGTCATAACCAAACACAGCTCTGGACCCAAAAGCAGAACACAGACTAAAAATGATGCAAACAGGCCAGAGATATGTTGGAAGAGCAGAGAAAATAGTTTGTTGAATGGGCGTGGCAGGCAGAATGCAGGATGAATGCAGGTGGAGTGAGGTCTAAAGCACAGGAGAAACAGAATTAGAACTCGAACAAAACACATGACCCCAAAACTGGTCCAAAGACACTAGGAGGCGTTAGCACAGTACCTCATAAGCAGACTGAACGATGTGGTAGAAAATGACTGAAGACCCAAAGTTTAAATACTGGAGGCAGATGAGTTTATTGGCAGCAGGTGATTCACATTCAGCAATCAGCCAGAGAAAGGAGTGTATAAAACACCAACTCACAAACACACAAGCACAGACACACAAAACGGAAAAACATAGTTGGCCAAAAAAACAAATCCCTGACAGCTATGACAGCAACTCCAGGATGAGCTTCGAAGAACCAAGTGATCCAAGATCATGCCAAATCAACAACAATCAAATCCAGCTAACTGAGTTAGCGATGTACGAAGAATGGGCCCCTTGACAGCAGTGAAGCTTTTGTCATTATTTACTCACCCTGAGAACATTCCAAACCCAGATCAATGTGTAAATAAAGTAAATAAAAGATAGAATTTTCATTTTTGGGTGAACTATACCTTTAAAAGGAGAATAAAGGATTTAACCAAACGTGAGGAATATTTGCTTCTTTAGTAAATACAGAACATCCCTCCTGCTGGAATGCAGCAGCAACCCCCTTCCAAACTAAATATCTGAATAGACATTTAGCCAAATATTATGATTTTTATACTGACATTGCAGGAGATTGTTAAATTTAGAAAGATTTAAAGAATATGAGGTGGAGAATGTGCAAGTGTTTGAAAGCAGCAGTCCTCTTTTGTGTTGTCTGTGTGGAAATGAAAGCGATGTGTGATTCCCGCACTGAAGTTTTCAGCCGTTTAGACATTTGATAAGCAACATTGTCGGCATATAGTGGCTTTCTGGCTGAATCTTCTTCTCAGTGGGGAAGATCATCAATCAGCATATTCACGGAAGTGAGGAAATATAACTAGGACGCTTTACAAATAAATATATTTTTGTAATATATTCCAAACAAAATTGAACTGGCTGAATTATTCTCTTCTTTATGCATGCTAATTTGTGTTTGCCATCTACTGAAACTGACCGGGTACGTAAATATTTTGATGAGCAAGGCACGTGCAAGTTTAACTAAAAATAAATATTAGTGATGTCCCGATACCACTTTTTCACTTCTGATACCAATACTGATGCCAGTATCAGCCGGAGCATTGGCTATTTGCCGATTCCGATATCAATCCGATATTTTCAATTTATTCTTGAACTAATACTACTAATAATAATAAAATAAATGGAAGCACTTTGCTCAATTAGCCACATTTAAACATAAAAAATCTTTTTCATTATTTTATCTTTGTTATAAAAAAAAATAGAACAAAGATACACATTACAAATACACATAATACACTAATAAAAATAAACATTGTTTTGCAGGTAAAATAGTATTTAGCATTAGCATTCAAAAAATTGAATGAACAAGTAAAAATAAAACAATTATTATTTACAAATTACAATTGTACCTAGACAGTTGCCTATGGCTATGATTTTACTAATACTGTTTGATTTTATAGTCTCAAGTATTCAGAAATGACACACAAGAAATTTTTTTTGAGCAACTTGGATGGTGCCCCCTGGAGCCCTGCTGTGTACTCTGTCTGGGAGCGACGGTACTGGACATACACATAAATACCCATGTCTATGGTACTGGATATGTCGTATGCAACAGTATATTGATTCTGTGGATAGAATGTGCGCTGCAGCATAATACAACGATATTTCTTCAAAAGCAGATCGTGGAGACATTTTTATCAGCCACGATCAAAAATATTAATATTGCACACCCCTTCCCTCGGAAGATATCGCCGACCGAGGGCAGACCGGACCGCAAGAGCACTTTAACTCTCATACTCATGCAACTATAATTGGCTACTACTGTTATCACGTAACAGGCTGCATGCTTAACTGGATGTCGCAGCATGGGAAATGCTAATATTCAAGCATTTAGGCGATGGTTAGGTTTGTGTTAGATAGGTATCAGATCATATTTTTTTCTCCCCTCTGATCTCCGATCTAGCGTTCTGGGCCAGTATCTGCATGATACCGATGTCGTGGATCGGATCGGGCCATCCCTATAAATATAAAGTGAAACAATTTTTTTTATATCATACAATTTTTAAAATAACTATAAAGTAAATACTTTATAAAAAAGTGTGTCTGTGTGTGTGTGTTGATGTGTTGGTTTATACGTATATACATACATACAGATTCACCAATCGAATTAGCCGATTTTCTGTATGATCAGCCCGGACTGAAAACGTATGATAGCAACAGCACACAAGGTAACCTACGGAAAGTTATAGAAACATTATTTATAATATATTAAATAGGTAAGCAACAATACACGACCAAGATGTTTCCCCATATATCAACACAATTGCTATTTGACACAGATTTTATACAATAGTAGTTCAATATACAAGAAGTTAAAATTAAGTTACAATATAAGCTAAAGCAGTACTGTGTGTTTCAAAGTAACCCAGTGGTGTTTCGGTAATGAATGAATCCACGGTTTTGAATGAATCGTGTGAGTCACTGGCTATATTTACATGCCCGGTTTTTGGTTCAATCAGACTGAATTCATTCCGATTAAAGTGATCGGGTGGATGTGCAGGTTTGGGAAGTCGTGGCCTAATGGTTAGAGAGCTGGACTTGCCGATTCTGATTCCGATACCTGGGCTCAGGGTATCGGCCGATACAAAGTACTGATCCGATACCTGGGTGTGTATCTGTATATACAGCTGTATATACTACTAGCCCTGTGTAAATTGCTAGAATTATTGTGTGGTGGTGTTTATGGTGTGACTTATCCCTTAATAAAACATGAACAAATACTTGGTGAACTACTGTATTTATTACAGTTTTTTATTACAAACTAAAAATTTTATTTTAGTTTTACAATATAACTGTATAAAAAACTGCAACAAATAAGTCTAGGAATATAAAAAATGATATATTAATCATATAATCCTTTTACAATAAAACAAGTAAAAAACAAGCAACCATCTAGACATAATTATTATTATTAATAGAGACGTATTATTATTACTTCATAGAGACATACTGTAGCTAAATCTACTGTAGGCTACAACAGTAGCTTAATATATTGTCAATTTACTCATGTTAAACCGAACATTTATTTTGATGGGTTGCCATGAAGATCTTTGAGTGTCTGTGTTTATGATATGACAGTTTTCTCAAATGAAACAGTAAATTCTCATGAAGTGACGGTTTATGCGTTCGTGTCCTCATATAGTGACACACGGCAGAGACTACAAAACAGCGAGCTCCCGCGCATCTGCGCCCGTCACCCACAGAGATGTAGAATTTGCAGGAGTAATATTTAAACAGCATTTTGGAGTTTAATATTCACAGACACTAGTATATATTCGGCTACAGTCTGGAGCCCTGCGCTTAGACTAAAACGGAAGCGACTGAACGCAGCTGCGGGTACCAAATATACTCGGGAGTCGGAAACTTACTACCGGTACTACAGAGACGCTGGTATCATCACATTTTAAAATTTTCAGCACCGTCTTGGTAGTGAAGTGCCAGTACTTGTGGCATCCCTAGTCTCCGTTTTACGGTCTGGTTGGTCCAGTCTGAAATACTGCTAAAAAGCGGACATACTGCTAACCACTGATCTATATAGAAGTGGCTTCACTGTCTGTTGGCAGTTTAGAACGCGATGAGCGATCCAGTCATATATAGATCAGTGCCGCTAATACGTTTTCATTTCTTCTTTGCTGCTCTAAACAGCGGTTGCTTGTGGCAACACAGCACAACTTCCTGTGTTTGCAATGCATTCTGAGCAGCGAAGAAGAACCGTGCAGCAGTTAGGCAAAGCTAGCGGTCATAACTAGGTCTTGTTTAAGAAAATGGTATCGGATTGGTATATGGGTTCATGTACTTGCCGATACCGATGCCAGAATTTGTTGTGGTATCGGTGATATTTCCAATACTAGTATTGGAATCGGAACAACTCTAATTTTTATTTTACATGCGCATACGCCACAAATATAGAGTTTCTCACTGTTTGCACATAATAACTACTTTCCTACATGGTTTCTTTATTTTTTTAAAATATTTTAATATTGATATTTATCCATTTATGGGCATTTATGGATAAATATACCTATAAATCGATGTGCCGTGCTGCTCATATTTATCATGCAGTAAAAATGCCCATCCCTGTGCCCAAAATGGGTTGCCTGTGGATAAAAATCCAAAACAAGGACTGGTGGGAGGTTGTCCTGCTCCACTTCACAGATGCTAAAAGGAGAGTTTTATAATGAGCCTTTGGCTTAAGAGCCACTCGTTCCACGTGTCATACGTCATTACATTATTTCTGCGCCATTGCACATGCGCAGTGCTTTCAGTTTCGTGGTTCAATCCAATCGAGTGTTTACATCAGATCAAGCTTAGTCGGATCGATTAAGGTGTTTACATGAAGGCTTTTCAGTCCAATTTAGCTTTCAATCCGATTACAAATGGATTATTTAGTTTCATGTAAACATAGCCACTGATTCAGTGGCCCATTCATAAAGACAATAACGTGCCTCATTTCTGAATGAATCAGCCGTTTGAAAGTATTGGCTGAATGAATGACTAAATTACTCGCTTATTAAAACAAGTAATCAACAAGCTTTCACTCACCTTTTATCATTATACCATATAGCTGGAAGATGCTTCATCTAGAAAAATTAAAAATTAAAAAAATATTTTATTAAATATGTCACTTTAAAAATGGAAATGCAAATTATTAACATTTGAAGATACAAATAATAAATACAATTGAATTATACATTAATGAAAAGTATAAAACATTTTGACATTGATAGAAAAAATATATTATATATAAATTATATTTGAATTTAAAATTATATATTATAATATATTAAATAAATGGTATTAAATAATTTTATTAATTAATTTGATTTTGTATTATATATGATAATTATTATAATAATATATAATTATTATGATTAATATTAAATTATTCATTAACATGCTTTTACTCACCGAAACAGTAAATAGCTGGAGGATGCATCATCTAGAAGGGGAAAAACAAAACAAAACTAAAAAAACTGAAAACAACTGTATTAATCATAGCATTTTAAAAACAATTATGAAGTACAAAATATCATGAAAAAAAAAAACAACCAAGCACAAAAACCAGTGTTTAGGTCAAAAGACCTGTATATAATATAAAAGACCTGTATATATATATATATATTATACACACACATTGCTTGCTCAAATGTGAACATGAAACATTGAATGTAGCCTTCCACTTGACAATAAGTCCGTGCAACAACTGTGTGACAACTACCCCCAAAATCACATTAGATCAACTGCCCAAAGTCCTAGTTTTATCATATTCTTTTTCTTTGAGTCAATCCTGATCTGCTGTCTCCAGTTTCGTTACATTGGACACGTCTCAAAACAATCTGTCTTTCTCAATCATTTCAGAAATGCTTTGTGTTACTTAACACGCCTAAACTCAGCTCTGAAGCTCAATGATGAGAAAGCATCATGAATGAGACTGAATAGAGAAGTTACATTACATATGGCAGTCACTCTGCTTTAAACAGAGCTGGCAGTGACAAACATGTACAGCAGGAGCTGGGAACTCAGAATCTGATCTTTGAACACACAAAATCTGACCAAGCCATTGATTTGATCTGACCATTGATTTTTGGGAATGCTACATGTCTAAAGGGGATCGTAATTCATATTTAACTGATTTTTGAAAGAATTCTTCATGATTTTTATTAGTTGTATGTGTATAAGCAATCATCATTATTACTCATACTTAGAGATTTGAGCAAACCCCTAACATAAAGTATTTATCTTTACAGTGTAACTTCACAGTGTTGTTACAGTGTAACATCCTTTTATGCTTCAGACATGAATGATTGCTCAGATCTGTGCTAGTGCTTTCTAAGCTGCTGGATTTTCACCTGTCAGATGAGAAAAAAAGATGAGAAAATCCCACAGACTGACACTGAAGGAGCTACCCAGCTAACATGGAACGTTCTAACAACTTCCACTCTCCTTCTTGGTCAAATAGTCCTTGATGCCTTCAGTGTGACTCTACAATTTTCATAGTCATGAAAATAAAGAAAACTCTTTGAATGAGAAGGTGTGTCCAAACCTTTGGTCTGTACTGTATATATATATATATATATACAGTACATACACACACACACCCGGCCACTTTATTAGGTACACCTGTTCAATTGCTTGGTAACAAAGCTAATTGGCTAATCAGCCAATTGCATGGCAGCAACTCAATGCATTTAGGCATCTAGATGTGGAGAGGACGACTTGTTGAATTTCAAACCAAGCATCAGAATGGGGAGGAAATGAGATTTAAGTGACTTTGAAGGTAGAATTGTTTCTGGTGATTTACTAGAATTTTAATGCACAACCATCTCTAGGGTTTACAGGGAATGGTCTGAAAAAGAGAAAATATCCAGTGAGTTGCAGTTGTGTGGATGAACATGCCTTGTTGATGTCAGAGGGTCAGAGGAGAATGGGCAGACTTGTTATTGATGATAGAAAGGCAACCGTAACTCAAATAACCACTCGTTGCAACCAAGGTATGTAGAATACCATCTCTGAACACACAACACATCGAACCCTGAAGCAGATGGACTACAGCAGCAGAAGACCACACCAGGTGCCGCTCCTGTCTGCTAATAACAGGAAAAAGGAAGATTGGAAAACGTTGCCTGGTCTGATGAGTCTTGATTTCTGCTGTAACATTCAAATGGTAGGGTCAGAATTTGGCTTAAAGAACAAGAAAGCATGGATCCATCCTGCCTTGTCTCAATGGTTCAAGCTGCTGGTGGTGATGTAATGGTGTGGGGGATATATTCTTGGCACACTTTGGGCCTCTTAGCACCAGTTGAGCATCATTTAAACACCACAGCCTACCTGAGTATTGTTGCTGACCATGTCCATCTCTTTATGACTACGGTATACCCATCTTCTGATGCCTACTTCCAGCAGGATAATGCACCATGTCACAAAGCTCAAATCATCTGACTGGTTTGTTGAACATGACAATGAGTTCACTTTACTCAAATGGCCTCCACAGTCACCAGATCTCAATTCAATAGAGCAGCTTTGGGATGTGGTGGAACGGGAGATTCGCATCATGGATGTGTAGCCGACAAATCTGCAGCAACTGCAAGATGCTATCATGTCAATATTGACCAAAATCTCTGAGGAATGTTTCCAACACCTTGTTGAATCTATGCCACAAAGAATCAAGGCAGTTCTGAAAGCAAAAGGGGGTCCAACCTGGTACTAGCGAGGTTTACAATAAAGTGGCCAGTGAGTGTGTGTGTGTGTGTGTGTATATATATATATATATATATATATATATATATATATATATATTATTTCATCTAATTGCCAACACAGCATTTGGATTCTATTTTGTATATAGTCTCAGTATTGAAGTTACTAAAACTAAATTGTAATAATGACATGCAAGAAAAAATAAATATCTTTTAAAGTTACTTTTTACTATTGCGTTCCCTTGATTTACTATTGCGTTCCCTTGATTTACTATTGCGTTCCCTTGATTTACTATTGCGTTCCCTCGATTTACTATTGCGTTCCCTCGATTTACTATTGCGTTCCTTCGATTTACTATTGCGTTCCCTCGATTTACTATTGCGTTCCCTCGATTTACTATTGCGTTCCCTTGATTTACTATTGCTTTCCCTTGATTTACTATTGCGTTCCTTCGATTTACTATTGCGTTCCCTTGATTTACTATTGCTTTCCCTTGATTTACTATTGCGTAAATCGAGGGAACGCAATAGTAATCGTGTGCACGTTTTAGTACATTGAGGGCACGAATTAGTAAATCGTGCACACGATTTAGCCTAATATAAAATAAAGTTAGTAGAGTTATTAAAGTTACATTTAAGCAGCCTTTAAATAATTTTCTAATTACAATAAGAAAATTAAACATTTTAACATTCTTGGGAAATTCAAAATCAATGTTTAAATAATGTTATATTTTAGGTTAAAAATGATAGAATGTTTTAGGTAATATGGTATTAGTGTTTAAATAATGCAATTTAAATTAAAAGGTAATAATCATGAAAAAATCATGGACATTTTAACATTTTTCTAATTGAAAAATGTTTCCGAATGTTTTTATAACCTAAATTTGTCACCTGGGTATGCAACATTTCTAGAGACAAAAATATCAGACTGCACAACAAAACACTAAAAACAGTCAGAACACCTAGCGACCACATAGTAACACTCTGGCAACCACCCACTGTAGTGTTTGTATATGCAAGAACTACTCACATCTCCTTTATAAAATGTACAAATTTATTTAAAAAACATTATTACATTGTATACTGTAGTTAATACTGTATACATTGCGAGAGTTGCCATGAAACTTTGATTGATAAATTTTAATGCATAATCTTATTTAAATGTACTTAAGCTAATGATTTGTTAAGTATTATTATATTGTTTGTTAATTACTTCTTAAAGAAAGGCAGATCTTTAAGAAGATTATTTCCTTGTGCAGCCAAACTGCAGGGAAATCATCCCGTAAATCATAAATTAATCCAAATAATTGTTTGTGTATACCTATGTATATATATATATATATATATATATATATATATATATATATATATATGAATGTGTACATATATTTGCACATATGCATAAAAACTATGGTCAGTGGTGAACTTGGTCAACTATGGTGTGTGTGTGTGTATATATATATATATATATATATATATATATATATATATATATATATATATATTATTTCATCTAATTGCCAACACAGCATTTGGATTCTAATTTGTATATAGTCTCAGTATTGAAGTTACTAAAACTAAATTGTAATAAAAACAAAAGGGACAAAAAAACTACTAAAATTAAAGCTAAAATGAAAATCAAAATATTAACAAAAACTGTAACAGTATCTCAGCAATACTAAAATAACATTAATTAGAGTATAACATACAGTACCAAGTCCAAATTCTATTGTAATCAACTGTAAATTTAATCTGTTTTTCACCTTGTGTGAGATGCACTATTTGTATGATGCACAGATGCAGAGAGTTCCAAATCTTTCACTTATGATTATCCATAATGCGCTGAATGCTGCCTATGTAGACTGTAAACTGCAAGGTAGCTCACTAGGTTTTGGAACAGAGCGTGCATGTTTAATTTTCTCAGTTGATTCAGCTTTAGAGGGGGTCCCTGAATAAATCAATTCATATACAAATCCATCAGCTTATGAAACAAAAGCGGTGTGTGTACCTCACGTTTTCATTCTGTTGCAACAAAAAACAATGTGTTTCTATTAAGTCCTAAAGAAAGAAATTAGCAGAAAACAGCCTCATTTACAAGAGTAGCACAGCATATTGGCACTTGATATTATATTTGCAATAGACTAATCATTATGCAAAACAATTGATGAAAATTATTAGAGAAGGTGTTAGTCACAGAGATATGAAGCCGGCTTAAATCAATGCAAGAGAGATTGAAAATGCTATTATGATTAAAAGCCAATCTGCTGTTTATTTCTGCCAGAGGTAGGTGAATTGAGAAAAATGACTGGCCATAAAAATGCTTTTTTTACAGTATTGTGTCCCTAAGAATAGGATTTTGTAGTTGTTGAAAACAGCACAGTTGTTGCTCGGGATGAGCCAGTCTCTGGTGAATCTGCACCTGTCACAAATAATAATAAAAAAAAAAACATGAAGATGGATCGGGATTTTATTTCTCATCAGATGTTTATAAGACAATCTTTTTTGCAACTGTGTTCATTACATTGCAGCATTTATATATATATATATATATATATATATATATATATATATATATATATATATATAATATATAATATATATATTATATATACATACTGTATGTATATAACTAAAATAACTAAGACCAAATAAACTTAAAATAAGACTTAATAACTATATAGGCATATATAAAAAAATTTAAAAATAAATTACAACACACACTTATTAGTATATTTGTCAGTTACTTATGTTAGACACATTCCATGTGGAAATTTGCTAGGGGACAAAAAAAAAACACTAGATAAATGTTTGATGATAAACTTTTAATTTCTTTCTTTCTATAATTTGATGCATTCTGCATTAAACAACACATTTAGTGAGGCAAAATGTAGTGTTGGTTTTTGTTAAAAACCTTCTTATTTAAATGAAGGTTTTCAAAAACCATAAAAAAATGAGAGGTCTTTGCACATGCAGAGCAAATTACTTCTGCAAAACTCTTTTCCTTTTACAATGACATTGACTGATGAATTGCGCAAAAAGAAGAGGAATGTGTATAAAAAAAAGTAAATTGGGTGAATTGTGAATCAATCTTGACATTAATCTTGGAGCCTGTATGTACTGGATTTATTTACAGCCATTTTAAACCTGCCACAATTTCTTATTAAGTCAATCAATGGAGCTTTAAAACCCTCACAGCAAATCAATAGCATAAAAGGCATGCAAGAGTGTGCTTTGAATGTGTCTTGGGCTAAAACCAAGTAATAAAATGACTCCACAAGCTGCTTATCTGAATAGAGTGGAGATCTGTGGCCATTTCTTGTTTTAACAGAGGCATTTGGCCTTTTGAGGACTTTTATCTGCTTTTACGGACAGAATTTTCTCCCTGTTTTTCTGATAAACACGCAGTGATTGTAACATTATCTCAAGCAGTTCACATCAGTGTGTGTGTGTGTGTGTGTGTGTGTGTTTGGTGTCAGCAGCTCATCTTGTAGGCTGCCTGGAGAATGATGCTATCTTGAAACAAACCCGAAACTTTCATTCAGGTTAATATGTTGGAGTTTGCTGCACAAGAATGTGGATATGAACACAGGATACACAAGTTTTAACACTACACTTCCCATGTAGATTGTGTACGTGTGTGTGCCTGTGTGTGTTAGTGTATGCATGTATGGATACTCACTAAAGTATTGTCATCCGCTCACCTGTTCTTCATATAAAATGGTTTTCATGTTATACCTTTGAGGAAGGGAGAGATTTCAGAGTGATTTTAAAGTCATTTTATAGATTGACATTTACTTTCACCTGGTCTGGCAATGCTTCTTTCATTTCTGCACAGCAGATGGTCACCAGCTCTGCCAAACTACTGTGGAGTTTAATGGCAGCATTCATATCAGTATAAAGCCACAAAGAGAGTGCTGGGGGCTTTTCAGTTTTTTGTTGTTGTTGTTTTTGAATGGTTATTTGAAGTCATCATGAAAACTGACCATAGTTTTTATGCATATGTGCAAATATATGTACACATTCATATATATATTATATATATATATATATACATAGGTATACACAAACAATTATTTGGATTAATTTATGATTTACGGGATGATTTCCCTGCAGTTTGGCTGCACAAGGAAATAATCTTCTTAAAGATCTGCCTTTCTTTAAGAAGTAATTAACAAACAATATAATAATACTTAACAAATCATTAGCTTAAGTACATTTAAATAAGATTATGCATTAAAATTTATCAATCAAAGTTTCATGGCAACTCTCGCAATGTATACAGTATTAACTACAGTATACAATGTAATAATGTTTTTTAAATAAATTTGTACATTTTATAAAGGAGATGTGAGTAGTTCTTGCATATACAAACACTACAGTGGGTGGTTGCCAGAGTGTTACTATGTGGTCGCTAGGTGTTCTGACTGTTTTTAGTGTTTTGTTGTGCAGTCTGATATTTTTGTCTCTAGAAATGTTGCATACCCAGGTGACAAATTTAGGTTATAAAAACATTCAGAAACATTTTTCAATTAGAAAAATGTTAAAATGTCCATGATTTTTTCATGATTATTACCTTTTAATTTAAATTGCATTATTTAAACACTAATACCATATTACCTAAAACATTCTAACATTTTTAACCTAAAATATAACATTATTTAAACATTGATTTTGAACTTCCCAAGAATGTTAAAATGTTTAATTTTCTTATTGTAATTAGAACATTATTTAAAGGCTGCTTAAATGTAACTTTAATAACTCTACTAACTTTATTTTATATTAGGCTAAATCGTGTGCACGATTTACTAATTCGTGCCCTCAATGTACTAAAACGTGCACACGATTACTATTGCGTTCCCTCGATTTACGCAATAGTAAATCAAGGGAAAGCAATAGTAAATCAAGGGAACGCAATAGTAAATCAAGGGAAAGCAATAGTAAAGCAAGGGAAAGAAATAGTAAATCGAGGGAACGCAATAGTAAATCGAAGGAACGCAATAGTAAATTGAGGGAACGCAATAGTAAATCGAGGGAACGCAATAGTAAATTGAGGGAACGCAATAGTAAATCGAGGGAACGCAATAGTAAATCGAGGGAACGCAATAGTAAATCAAGGGAACGCAATAGTAAAAAGTAACTTTAAAAGATATTTATTTTTTCTTGCATGTCATTATTACAATTTAGTTTTAGTAACTTCAATACTGAGACTATATACAAATTAGAATCCAAATGCTGTGTTGGCAATTAGATGAAATAATATATATATATATATATATATATACACACACACACACACACACTCACTGGCCACTTTATTGTAAACCTCGCTAGTACCAGGTTGGACCCCCTTTTGCTTTCAGAACTGCCTTAATTCTTTGTGGCATAGATTCAACAAGGTGTTGGAAACATTCCTCAGAGATTTTGGTCAATATTGACATGATAGCATCTTGCAGTTGCTGCAGATTTGTCGGCTGCACATCCATGATGCGAATCTCCCGTTCCACCACATCCCAGAGCTGCTCTATTGAATTGAGATCTGGTGACTGTGGAGGCCATTTGAGTAAAGTGAACTCATTGTCATGTTCAACAAACCAGTAAGATGATTTGAGCTTTGTGACATGGTGCATTATCCTGCTGGAAGTAGGCATCAGAAGATGGGTATACCGTAGTCATAAAGAGATGGACATGGTCAGCAACAATACTCAGGTAGGCTGTGGTGTTTAAATGATGCTCAACTGGTGCTAAGAGGCCCAAAGTGTGCCAAGAATATATCCCCCACACCATTACATCACCACCAGCAGCTTGAACCATTGAGACAAGGCAGGATGGATCCATGCTTTCATGTTCTTTAAGCCAAATTCTGACCCTACCATTTGAATGTTACAGCAGAAATCAAGACTCATCAGACCAGGCAACGTTTTCCAATCTTCCTTTTTCCTGTTATTAGCAGACAGGAGCGGCACCTGGTGTGGTCTTCTGCTGCTGTAGTCCATCTGCTTCAGGGTTCGATGTGTTGTGTGTTCAGAGATGGTATTCTACATACCTTGGTTGCAACGAGTGGTTATTTGAGTTACGGTTGCCTTTCTATCATCAATAACAAGTCTGCCCATTCTCCTCTGACCCTCTGACATCAACAAGGCATGTTCATCCACACAACTGCAACTCACTGGATATTTTCTCTTTTTCAGACCATTCCCTGTAAACCCTAGAGATGGTTGTGCATTAAAATTCTAGTAAATCACCAGAAACAATTCTACCTTCAAAGTCACTTAAATCTCATTTCCTCCCCATTCTGATGCTTGGTTTGAAATTCAACAAGTCGTCCTCTCCACATCTAGATGCCTAAATGCATTGAGTTGCTGCCATGCAATTGGCTGATTAGCCAATTAGCTTTGTTACCAAGCAATTGAACAGGTGTACCTAATAAAGTGGCCGGGTGTGTGTGTGTATGTACTGTATATATATATATATATATATATATATATATATATATATATATATATATATATATATATATATATATATATATATATATATATATACAGTACAGACCAAAGGTTTGGACACACCTTCTCATTCAAAGAGTTTTCTTTACTTTCATGACTATGAAAATTGTAGAGTCACACTGACGGCATCAAGGGCTATTTGACCAAGAAGGAGAGTGATGGGGTGCTGCACCAGATGACCTGGCCTCCACAGTCACCGGACCTGAACCCAATCGAGATGGTTTAGGGGTGAGCTGGACCGCAGACAGAAGGCAAAAGGGCCAACAAGTGCTAAGCATCTCTCGGGGAACTCCTTCAAGACTGTTGGAAGACCATTTCAGGTGACTACCTCTTGAAGCTCATCAAGAGAAAGCCAAGAGTGTGCAAAGCAGTAATCAAAGCAAAAGGTGGCTACTTTGAAGAACCTAGAATATGACATATTTTCAGTTGTTTCACACTTTTTTGTTATGTATATAATTCCATATATAATTCCACATGTGTTAATTCATAGTTTTGATGCCTTCAGTGTGAATCTACAATTTTCATAGTCATGAAAATAAAGAAAACTCTTTGAATGAGAAGGTGTGTCCAAACTTTTGGTCTGTACTGTATATATATATATATATATATATATATATATATATATATATTCATTTTAGATTTTAAAAACATTTTTTAAAAATGAAATGTTTATTTAATTTATTTATGGCTTTAGTTTTAGTTATTGATAATGACCAAAAGTATATTAAGTATATTTAATAGCATATTATTTTAGATTTTCTGTTGTAATTTATTTTAATTTTAGTTCAAGTTTTGTGATTTTATATGTTCTTGTATTTATGTCTAACTAGTGTTTATTAAGGTTTTAGTTTAATTTTACTTGTTTTAGTACTTCAACTTATATTTATATTAATTTACACTTTATTTTAATTTCAGTTATTGTGTTTATGTCAAGTAAATGCTTTTTTATGGTTTAGGATTACACTTTACAGTACGATCTCATAACTTAATTTTAGCTAATGCATTAAATAACAACAAGCAATGCATTGATTACAATATATATTAATCTTTTTAAACATTAGTTTAAATAGATCATCACTAATTAATAATGGGGCCCATCAAGCTTAGGTCCATTAAATAATAATAAACATATACAACTTTTGATTTTATTAATGTATTATTATGAATTTCTAAATTAACATTTACTGATATTTATATATGCTTTAGAAGTATTTTTTGTGTTAGTTCATGTTAACTCATGCAGAGAAATAATAGTAAAGTACTTTTTAGTTTTAGTTAATTATAATAACCCTGGCTCTAATAAACATAAAAAGCATAGCATACTGTATGAATTATCCTTCACAATGCATTAAGGGACTGCCTTCTCTATGAAGGATACAGTACATGTGAATTTATCCAAAAACAAGGGATTTTATGATAAAAGCACCCTTTGTGTATCCAATAATGCCTTAACCCTCTGGAGTCGATTAACGTGTATACTACGTGTTATGAGGCATTTTCTCTTGATAACCCCAAAAATAACTTAAATTACACTTTCAAGGCTTCCAATGTAGGCAGCTGACTAGGTTTTGTAACAAAGCCATGGGTCTAAAGAGCTTTTGTTACTAAATCCTCTTAAGCACTACAACCAAATGTAACAATGATAAGCATCGATGGAAAAATAAAGACATAAAAAAATGCTACATGTAATGCTAATTGATTCAACAGGTGCACTCATTTGTGTGTTTGACAGGCGAACTCCATGCCAACAGAACATTGGGATGACAGAAAGAGTCTCTCAGAATCCCACACAGTACCTAGAGCCTGTCACTCACGTGCACAAGTATCGACACATCTGCCAAACACACGGTCATCCAAATGTTCAGTAAATGATAGTAAAATGATTCTCTGCAGCATCCGCTATGCAAATGACTCACTGTCTGTTTACAAAAGCACCAGCAGTGTGATTATTACCAAAAAAAGTGAGGAAATGGTGAGATGAAAATGTTTTTAATGACATCGGCAAACCATCAATTCCATCTGCAGTGTTGTTTTGTCATTTTTAAACCCAAATTACAACATAACATATTAAATTTAAATGCAACAGGCTTATATGTTGTATTTTCCGGTTTTGAATGCAATGTGCTGCAGTTCAGTTCAGTTCAGTTCAACAGTGCCCGACCATCCTCACTTTGTCCAAAAGCTCTTAAAAATACCACCATTGGCAGGAATAAACAGCAGACTGGCTCTCAATCATAATTGCATTTTTAATTTCTCCTGCATTGATTTAAGCCAGCTTCACATCTCTCTGACTCTAATATTTTTCATGAATAGTTTTGCATAATTAAAAGCATACTGGAATATATCGTGTCAATAAAAAATGCCTCCATTTTGCTGCTTCCTACTATTAATGACATGCACTCTTTAAAAGTCTTTTATAAGACCTTAAAAGCTAGACGAGGTCTAAATAGTATATTTCACTACATTTAGAAAATTAACCCTTAAGCGTACTGAAAATCCTTTACCTAATTTGCTTTTCCCAGTCAAATATGACGGACCCTTTAAAATTTGACAGCCTTTTAAAAATTGCTTAAAAATCTCTTAAATACTATATTATGAACCTCACTTCTTTAGTCAAAACAACAACATAAAAAGCATTATTTGTGGACAGTGCTTTGTATATTATTTACAAATTGTAGCCTGTTACTGATTACAAATTACATTAAAAAAATGTGTACAAAAATTATAGTTCCCTTTCAGCCGCATTCGCCACAGCCCCTAGAGGAGGGCCAGGAGGAGAATCTGGAAAATCTGAGAGTGTGAGCGGTTTTCTCTATCTCTGGGTCTCAGGAGGGCACGGAGAGTCGTGGACAGCCCAACACTGGACCTCACTCATCCTCCTCCTTCGCCAGCAGACAGCAGCGGGCAGTTTGAGAGTGTCAACAAAGGCCCTACTCACGCACACTCTGCTAGGGTTGCACCACACACTCAGACCGCTCTTCGGTCCACTTACAAGATGCCCAATTTTGGTCCCTGCGTTCCACCTTGCTGCCCCACTGCAGTTATTGCAGTGGTTCTGTTGGGCCCACTTGCACGGTTTCTGGATGCCTGTCTAGTGCTACCCAGCCTTCTCAAAGGGCACGCACGAGACAAGCACGTGCTACTCCAAACGAACAACACAGCGACCATTGCGTACATCAACTGACCAGGTGGTCTGCGCTCCCTTCACATATCACAACTTGCCAGCCACTTCCTCCTTTTGAGTCAGAAGGTTCACATTTTCATGTCAATATTCATTTTTATAGTTATGTGAAGACAATACAGTGGACTTTTTGTAAAACTGTATGACAAAATTAAAATCTGTTTTGATGTCTGTTAATTGTTTTCATTGTTTTACGTTGATTAGAAAAACTTGTCTAATCAGTTGAGAAACAGGCACAATTAGTCAAAATTATAGTTATTAGTAAGTAGTAATTATGTTTTGTCAAAAAACTAATGAAATTCCTCTGTTGAATTACAGTTCAGTTCCTCTTTGTGTCATTGCATGAGTTATATACATGCTACAAGCAAAATACTGGAATAAAAAGTTGCAATTCAAGCTGTCAGGTAAATATCTCAGCAGTACAATAAAAGATCAGCATCTGCTAGTAACATCCCATATTTTTACCATGTTAAAAAAAACATAGGTCAAAGCACATTTCAGCAGAACAAGCAGCCATCCAGGAAGACATAGCCGTACCTGAAAACTAATGAGATCTGCTGGAGCTAATGCACTGAGACACTGCTAAATTCCTGAACAGATGTTGAAAAACAAGACTTCCTCCAGTTTTTACAGGCAGGACCCAAGCTAGGCCTGAACTTATTCAAATTTGACTTTCATTGCCAAAAGCAGTCACCCCCTTCCCATTTGGCATGCATTGCAAATCATCCAGCAAAGCTATGTATATTCATGAAAGGGAAATACAAGTCATATCTTGAACCTCGGGGAGACATTACAAACCAGTGAAATAATCACACAAAACAACCAGAAGATTCAACATATATGGTGATTTATGGTTCTGCGGAGGCCAAATCCGTAGTAGAGGAACAATGTGACGACACCTATTCATCAAAGCTGTGGCATCCGTTTCTTTTAGCCGCTAGGTTTAGCTTTCTGCATTCTACTCCCTATTGAGAGCAATTATACTGTCCTCTACACATCAGAGAGGAAGGGCTGTGATTTATAGTCTCGCACGGATCTGAAACCAGGGCGCTCATATGCCAATAAAGACATTTCTACTTTAACACCTGACATTTTTTCAATTTACAAAACTGCATTTCTATACAAACCATCAAAATGGCATAAGTGCAGTACGAGTCGCATAAAACAGGCCAATAAAACTTTAATCTGCCAGATTAATCTGGTTAGATGTAAATAATGGCTTTTGGACTTTTTTGTATTAAAAATGGATCACAGTAGAATTAAATAACAAAAACTAATATGCTTGTGTTGTAATTTATTTATTTATTTATTTTTCTTTTTTTGTGTGCAATGAAATATATATATATAAATATTAGATTTAAAAAATAAATGTTTAAATTTAAGTACTTAAAATTCTAAAACTTATACATTTTCTAAAACAATTTTTACAGGCAGGATCCAAGCTAGGCCTCAACAAATTCTTCTATTTTCATTTAAATTTGAAAGTTTGAGTAATTTTGTACTTTTCACTAGTGTTTTTTTTTTTATTCCTATATTGATTTTATTAATTTACATAATTATAATTATAATTTCAGTTATTTTAGGACAACAAAAGTAAAATGATACATCTTCCCTTGGTAACTAGCTGAAATATACTGAAAAAAATTATAAATGCTCTAGTTTTTGCCCCCATTTTTCATGAGCTGAATTCAAAGATCTAAGACTTTTTCTATGTACACAAAAGGCCTATTTCTCTCAAATATTGTTCCATCCACCTCACAGGTGTGGCATATCAAGATGCTGATTAGACAGCATGATTTTTGCACAGGTGTGTCTTAGGCTGGCCACAGTAAAAGACCACTCTAAAATGTGCAGTTTTATCACGTCAATGCCACAGATGTCGCAAGTCTTGGAGGAGATGTGTTGCACTGCGTGAGGTCACACCAAATGGTGGTCACACTAGATACTGACTGGCTTTTGGACCCCCCGGACCCCCCAATACAGTAAAACTGCAAATTTTAGAGTGGCCTTTTTTTGTGGCCAGCCTAGTGTTCAAATTCAGCCCTTAGGTTCACAGCTAAATATCTAATCTGTAAAACATAATTAACCTGTATTTGATGTGGAGATAAAAATGTACTGCATTAAAGGAAAGGCTCACCACGGACGTCCATCTAGTGCATATTTACACAAACCCACAATTACAAATTAGTGCATACAGAATGCAAGAGTGCATCACATGTGAACAGCCCCTCAGGAACTCAAGTCTGCAGATGCACAGAAAAACACTTATTAAGAAAAGTATACAGCAAGAGATGATTAAATAATGCATAAAACCAGAACGGCATGTCAGACACGCACAAACACATACATGCGTGCTGTATTTTCCCATTTGGCTCAGATCTCCTTTCCATTTGAAAGGCTCCGTTTATCCCGGCTGCCATTTAATGATGCATGAAGGCCTCGGTCCAAAGGAAGCCTTCTCCTCTCTTGAGGATGTCCCTTTCCCACCAGATTTCTAATTAAAGCTGGCCTCGATAAGACCTCTCTGCACGACGCCAGACTTTGTGTTTTCAAACGTTAACACATAATTGAATTCCTTACTGACAACTCCGACAAACACTTATTTCTGGAATCCCACGGATGCAAACTGAAGAAGATAAAGGCAAAAGGCTGACATGGCACAGTGTGACGCCCGGGCTTCATGCAGTCTTAATGTACTTCTCTCCGAAAAAAATACAAGTTTGAAGCACATCACAATGCTCAGAGCTGTTTTCACTGTCTAAACTGTTATTAACAATTATTTACATAATGTGAGTGTGTTTTTAACTGTTGTTTTTATATTTTGTATTTTATAGTTTCAGTTTTACTTTCATTTTAATTTTAGTTAAATGTCTAGTATTTCTTTATGTGCTTGTCATTTTATTATTATTATTTAAATATTAAATTTATCTTTATTTCAGTTTTAGTATTATTTCAGTATTATTATTATTATTCAGTATTTTTATTTATTTATTTTATTTCTAGGTAGTAATTTTAGTGTTTCATCTTACTTACTCAGATAAATTAATTAAATTTGTTAAAAGATGTTTTCTTGCATGTCTCGATGGTTAGCCAGTATCATTTTACAATTATTTAAATAATATGTAAATATACTTTTTAAATAATAATAGTTTTATTAATATTTTGAATAAGCTTTTATTTTTATACTTCTAGTTGTAAATTAATTTTAAATTTACTTGTATTTTTATTATTTTTGTTATGTGCTTTTATAATTTGTATTCATTTTTAAATATTACTATTTTATTTACTTTTATTTCTGTTTTAGTTTTAGACCTTATTTTATTTCCAGTTAGTCATTTTAGTTCTTCAAAAGAAATTGAATGAAAATTAGAGATGTTTTTCATCTAATAAATATATTTTACTTCAGCTTTATTTCAATAAACAAAATGTTTTACTAGTTTTAAATATAGCTAATGATAATAACCCTGCAGTATGTCTGCAAGAATGATTTATATTCATTCATTACTGAAGGCATGTCAGTTTGATTTGGTTGGAAATTTCAGGCTCTTGTTCATTTCCATTTCATAAAATGATCGACATCATGTGAGCTTGTGGTTCTCATTCATTTAAACATTTCTGAAACCATGTTTTACCAAACTTACATATACATTTAAGCATTTATGCAGAACTAAATGTTTTAACGTTTAACAAAACAGATAACATGCATTTCCCATCTGCCAGTATTTTCGTGTTGGAGAGAAACTATTGAAGATACTGGCAAATGTTTTGGCCTTCTTTGGGCTCGACAGCTTCCATAACAGCACACTTCAGCTCTGTTTAACAGGCGATCCACGCGCTGCTTTGGGAAACAGGTGCTGGGTCCATCTCAACATAATGTACTTGATCTTAAGATCCCCCCTTAACAACATTACCGTGTTTTGTAATGTTATCAGGAAACCCGGGCCAAAGACTAAAAACTGAAAGAAGTGTGTAGGAGTGAAGCCTGTCACCAGCCCTTCCCATGGCAGTCATTATGGGTAATGGGCGGCATTATTTCTCAGGCAGAACCGACCTGTCTGAAGCAGCAGCAGACCGCAGTTCATCTCAAAGTCATAAAAGTCACTCTCCATGTGCTGTATAATTTCTGATGACATGAGTCTTTTTCGCTCGTGAAGTGCAGGATCTGTCAAGCAGAACAGAGAAATTAGAAGTCAATAAAAGAGTGAAAAAATCAACAACTGAAATCAAAAGTGAGCATTTTTTTTTATTAATATACTCTCTTTTGCTCACTAAGGCTGCATTTATTTGATCAAAAATTCAGCACAAACAGTAAAAAAATGTGAAATGTTATTTCAATCTAAAATAAATGTTTTCTATTTCAATAACTTATTTCAGCATCATTTCTCCAGTCTTCAGTGTCACATGATGCACTGACCTAATCTTTTAAAAGCAATGTACGCTTAACTCTAAATAAAAATATTTTATCCAAATAATCAAAATGTAAAAAAACTTGCTCCACCTCTAAAACTAATGTAAAATCCTGTCATTGTTTAAGTATCGTTGATAGTTTATTGATATTTTTAAATTAATTAGTGATTTTAGCAAGATGTTTTTGTTATGTTTTTGTCATTTATATATATATTCCAGTTTCATACGCTTATTTAAGTTTTAGTTTTCATTTATTTTATTACCAGTTAGCCATTTTAGTTCAAAAATGTGTTCTTATCTTTTGATGGTAAGCGAGTGTCATTTAAGTATTATTTTACTAATAAATGACTTTGGGAAGTTGTGGCCTAATGGTTAGCGAATCGGACTCACAATCGAAAGGTTGTGAGTTTGAGTCTCGGGCCGGCAGGAATTGTAGGTGGGGGGAGTGAATGTACAGTGCTCTCAGTACCACGACTGAGGTGTCCTTGAGCAAGGCACTGAATCCCCAACTGCTCCCTGGGCGCCTCAGCATAAATGGCTGCCCACTGCTCCTGGTGTGTGTGTGTGTGTGTTCACTGCTCTGTGTGTGTGCACTTCGGATGGGTTAAATGCAGAGCACGAATTCTGAGTATGGGTCACCATACTTGGCTGAATGTCATGTCACTTTCACTTAAATAATATGATATGATAGCATTAGTTTTATATTTATTTAAATTTTAGCTACATTTTAGTAGGTTTCTCTTAACATACTGAATAGCTTCAGTCTTCTGAACATATTATAGTTTTTTTCGATTGCTAAATGACAGTGGGCACAACTGGAGTCACATGTGCAAAACTCTAACTACAGTCTGCACAGCAGCAGTTCATGTGGACCAAACTCTAGTTCGTTTTTCATTGCTTGAACACAGTTTTCAAAACTCTACACACTTATCCCATGACTTTAACCACAACCTGCACAACACTGTGGATTTACAGCACTTTGTTCAAATGCTAACACACTGCTGTCAAAACTGTGAAGCACACATTCAAAACAGAAGAGATTTCAAACACTGCTGATTGCAATTTCAGGATTAGCCCTGAAAATTATTTGTTCAAATTACAGTATGTACTTCTAGTTTCTACCTTTTTTTCTCATTACTGTAATTCTGTAAATTACTGCAGACTATTGAAGCAAACTGCTAATTTTCATTTACCTTAAAGAATTATGTTCTAAAAATGTAAATAAATCATGTGAAAGAATGTCACTCTTTTCTTTGAAGGAAATATGACTTTGTATGAAGTCACGGAAATTGTTCAAACTGTAAAGATGAAAAGTGAGTATGTTCTGTATTGGTGTTTGATGCTAGTGTTTTTCCTCTCAGTGTGTTCTGAGTGACAGTGTGTGTTATCTCAGTGAGCGTTGTGTGTAGTGTTTGGCTGCACTGAGCCTGTTTTGAGCCATGTGTTAAGAGTTGTGTTGCTTGGAATGAGTTTTGTAGGTGATGTGAACTGTTTAGCTCAGGTGACTGTTGGTAGTGCAGACTGTAGTTAGAGTTTTGCATATGTAACCCTGCTGACTACCATTCTATATTTTCTCATTGAGTATCCTTTTTTGCTCTGAAATATTATAAAATCTTTACATATCATCATAACCTTTTGTTTTGATGTAACAGTAAGTATATGATCAGCGAATGGTTTCCTAACTGCAGTAATCTTCACCGGTGCTTCCACTCCTCTCAGCTTCAAAGTCTCAAATCATTTTGCATTGTATTATTGAACCTAGAGAACAGAGATCACAACCTTGATTTGACTTTCTCTTCATATCTCTATGTAAAACACATCATTGTTCATCAGAGCCAAAACAGCAGTTTTTGTAAAGCATATGAAGAGAGCAGTCAACACGGCCTGCAGCCTTGAGAACCAACACACACACACACACACACACACACACACACACACACACACACACACACACACACACACACACACACACACACACACACACACACACACACACACACACACACAGGTATAAACTAGTGTAACTTTTAGTTCATATTTTGAATCAGTCATATTTTGAATCAGTTTTTATATATATATATATATATACTGTATATATATTTTTTTTTTCTAAAGTTTTATTAATTTTATTGTTTGCTTTGTCATTTTTTTTTTTTTTTCTAAATATCTGTATAGTTTTTTTTATCATTTTTTATTTAGGTTTGTTTAGTACATCAAGTTAAACTAATATAAATGGAAAACGGTTGCCTTGTCAACAAGCTAAAATGAGAAAAAAACAAAACAAAACAAAACACATGTGTATTTCATTTTGTTTCAGTTCACTAGCATGTTAAAGTTGTCAAAAAATTGTTTATAGAAATTGCACTGAAAAACACATTTTTAGACAACTAAATATTTACAGCTGAGCATAGCTAAAATGTTAAAATATATTATAATATAATTTTAGAAACATTAATTGTGGCCCGGTTTCACAGACAGGGTTTAAGTTAAACCAGGATTAGGACATCTAAGTAGTGTTTAGAAATATGGCTTAGATACCATTATTATTGGTGTGCATCTTGAGACAAACCAATGAATCTGACATTTTAAGATCAGTCAGTGCAAGTTTCTTTCAGTTTACATGCATTTTAGTCTGGGACTAGGCTTGAACCTTGTCCATGAAACCGGAGGTAAATGTTAATAATTAACTTTAGACTTTTCTATTAACTTTTTCATTGATTTACTTTAGACTTAAAACTATTTTTTTAAATACTGTCTAAATAATATCTAAATATCTCTATACAATTATATTAAAAAATATTTTCTATGTAATAAAGCAAAATAAACTGCACTTTAATTTATTTTAAATACTACTACTACTACTACTACTTCTACTACTAATAATAATATAGTCAAATACTTAAAATACTAAAAAACAGTAGTCAAAATATAGAGATATATACTAACAATTGTAAAAAAAAAAAGTCTGAATTGTGAAATAAAAATTCACAATTACATTTCTTATTCTGTGGTGAAAAAACTGAATTACAAGATGCAAGAAAAAAGTCAGCATTGTGAGATATAAACTCACAAACTAAATTTCTTCTCACAATTTTACAAAGTCTGAATTGTCATATAAAAAGTTGCATTTACCTTTTTTTATTATTTATATAAAACCACAGTGCTGCTTAAAAAAATGATCTGACAAAAGTCATGTGTTAATGTTGATTAGGAAGCTCATTAAATGAACACTGCCTCTATAACAAATCCCCACCACTGTATGGAATAATATAACATTAATGCACATTTTATGAGCTTATTTGGCTTCCTCACTTTGCTGCAATCTATCAAAACATTTCACTCAGCTTAATGTAGCTGCACTCATTTAATCGTCTGATTGATTCCTTTTTTTTCTTGCCTGGTGCTCACAAAGCCCAATTTAGTTCAGTCCCTGAAGCTGGAATATGTAAATGATGAGCGTGTGCTAATGTTAGTGTGTCAATCAGACTGTTGGACGTAAAGCGCAAGCAGTGGGCCTTTGTTTTAAGTGATTCTGATTATCATGCTATCATATTGGCACATTGCTGGTCTTGTTATCTTGCTGAAGGGCAGCAGGACTCGGAGACTCTTCTCCCTGAGCACCAATGAATGGAAAACTATTAGACTCTGAAAAAGCTATGTACTGCATTAGACTCTGCTGAAACATGATGGCACACAAGGGCAGTGCTGGATCCATCTGATGGTAGCAGCATTCCATATGTACTTTTAATGCCATATCAATTCATTTCTTTGCTACATACTTCTGGTAAATTCCATGTAATTTTTTGGGGGAAGAATGGAGATTAGAACACATTTTGTCTATGAGATTAAAGAAAGTGAGCATTGCCTTGAGTAGACTATACTAAAGATTCCCAGTAAAAAATTAAATTCAACCAATTGCTGAACATATAAATTAGTCAGGTACGCAGGAGCATCTGAACACAGACAGGACCAAATGTTTACCTAAGGGTTCTACCAATTACTTATGAGCACCTGGCAACCTACATCATTCATCTATGTGGAACGAAACATAAACTGATGCCAGCACTCTGGCGAAGCTGCTGCTGTTTATTGTTGGACGAGTTTGTTTCCACTAGCAGCTGCAAGTACTTCATTTCTATAGGGTTATACACACTACCATTCAAAAGTTTGAGCTCATTTTTTAAAAGAAATTAATACTTGTATTCAGCAAGGACAGCTTAAATGGCAATAAAGACATTTAGAATGATTTGTATTTCGAATAAATTCAGCTTTTTAAAAAATATTTTAATCATTATTCTTTTTATTTTGTTTCACATTTATTTAAGAAAAAAGTACACTGTTTGAAAATCCTGCTTTTCATTACATGAATAATTTACTAACTTTAAAATATATTAATATAGATTTTGTTTTTATATTTCAATGTTATTTTAATAAATAAAATTAGATATTAAAATATTTAGTATATACTTATGTTTACCTAAGAATAATCATCATCATCATCATTATGGAGAAAAAAAAATCAAAATGTACCAACAGGAATATGTCATAAATATAACGTTGTACAGCAGTCTTAACACAGGCATCAAGATTCATTGTCATGCCTGCACTGACAGACAGTTGTCTGATTATTCCCACAATTTTATAGATAAAGTGCAAATCACAGCACAACACAACAGGACTTCTGAGATCATCCACAAATCACACGAAGTGCTTTGTGTTGGTGTACATATTGGATTTTAGACGGAGAGAAGTGAAAATTGGGAAGCAAAATGGATCAGCATGATGCAAAAATGTGCCTAAAGCATGCCAGAAAAGCAGCAATAATGTTATTGTTATTGCAAACAGAGGAATGGCCTCATCCTTCTCAACACAAAGGGTGAATTCACTCCACAGTTGCAACACCTTATTTCTGTGGAAAAACTTTGCCACATAATCCAGTTTACCAAAAATGGTCAGTAGTGGTGCAGCACAATGTGTATTTAAATTGGGAACCTTAAACAAATATAGCTCAAACCAGTGTATTTTGATTAGAGAATGAACGACTCTGAATTCATTATTTTTAGTGATTCAAAAACATACAAAGCAACCAGTGTAGACAGTTAACCAAAGACTGATGATTAGTTTTTTTGATTCATTTGTCAATCGAAAACTTACAAAGCAACCAGTGAAAACCAATAATCAAATGAAAGAATTTTACGATTTGGTGCTTTTTAGTGAATAAAAAATCTGTGTTGTCCGATTCCTTACGCGCTTATAATATATATATATATACATTTTTATTTTATTTTTTTCAGTAGTTTAAAGCATGAACAAAACAAGTGCTATCCAATTTCCAAATAAAAGATTCTTATGATTAAGTTCTTTTCAGTCAATCAAAACATACAGGATACCTAGTGTAGTCCGATTTCTGAATGGAAGTCTCTTATCAATTGATTATTATTAGAGATTCAAAGCATACAGTGCTTTGACAATTCCTGAACAAATGACTCTTATGAGTTAGTTATTTTTACTGAATCAAAACATACAACAATGTTATTCAACTCCCAATTGAAAGATTCTGATCATTCAGTTCACTTCTTAGTGAATGAAAAATATACTCTGCAACAAATGACTCTGATTATGTTTAATCTGTTTGTTCTTTTATTTGATTATCTCAGTGAATCAAACACACTATGCTCAACTAACTGTGAGACTAACAACAAATCAAAATCATTTCTTTAGATAATCCCCATTGTATTATTCACAAAACATAACTTTTTCATGACAGCAGTAATTCTTTTCATGATGATCAAACAACCTAAACTGGGTGCTAAAGCAACACAGGCTATGCTATCATTGGCCAAGCTCCATTCAAAGAGCTCTCTTTTTATTTAATTTCATCGTTCACTTCCTCCTGAACCCTCCCATATTCTGCTAGGCAAACGCTTGCAGTCTTCTCAGCCAATCTTCCGTGCCACGGGATTAACATGCAACACATAATGAATACATTAAAAGCATGCAGGAGAGGAGCTTCTGTCCATTCGGCTGAGCTCAACTGAAGGTAAACGGGGCTGAAGCCTCAGCCGGCACAGAGCTTTCCAGGACATATGCTGCTGCACACTAGGTGTGAGAGCAGCACACACAGATCAAGCAGCAAATAAATCATTAAAGACAGTCATCTGCTAGGAAATGCACTGGGATGAACCGCAGCAATAGGTACAGTATGCTGAAGCAAGCAGAAGGCACATGTATGCACATAACTTCAGTGACTCCTAGCCACTTTAAGCCTTTGGTGAGGAGCACTCTAATACCATTAGCCTCCATAGCTAAAGAGCTTGCGGACAAAAAGCACCTGAAAGGCTCTGAAATTGTGCAAGCTGAGTTACATACAATAGACTAGTGTTTCCTGCACTGATGCTGAATCTACAAGCAAAATAAATGACTTTCACAGGAGTGAGTGCGCAGTATGTTAATGAAATAAAATGAAGACAGGTTTTTATACAAGCATGTTAGAAGAGATGCAAATCAGGATTCTGAAACCAAAATAAATATTTAGATAACACCGTAGAGCTTTAAAAGGACATGTTCCCACAAAAGGCTATTGCTATTATAATTAGTGGACGGATTTTCAACAGCTGATTCTTAAATTGAAAACATTACGGTTCACGTCGGATTGTTCTTTGCCTCGGTGTCATGCATTTAAAATCCTTAAGGTCACTGGGAGCACATGGGGAGGAAAACAAACAGTGAATTTATTTTCCGACTGGAGAGGAGTGAATGTGTGATGAATCTGAATGTAGTGTTTACATGAACCCTGAATAAAGTGATCGGGTTGATGTGCGCGTTTATATGCTCATTGTGTCTTGTTTTGTCAGCACAGGTCACATTCTCAGGAGGAAGCACATGTGGAGGCGATAAATGACAACAATGCATGCGCGATGTTTCAGATGGTATGGCAAGTGTAAACAGATGAATTAATGCATATGTATGTGTCACAATTGATAGAACGTGTAAATATATACGAAAGTGAAAGTGACGTGACATTCAGCCAAGTATGGTGACCCATACTCAGAATTTGTGCTCTGCATTTAACCCATCCGAAATGCACACACCAGGAGCAGTGGGCAGCCATTTATGCTGCGGCGCCCGGGGAGCAGTTGGGGGTTCGATGCCTTGCTCAAGGACACCTAAGTCGTGGTATTGAGGGTGGAGAGAGAACTGTACATTCACTCCCCCCACCCACAATTCCTGCCGGCCCGAGACTCGAACTCACAACCTTTCGATTGGGAGTCCGACTCTCTAACCATTAGGCCACGACTTCCCCATTTGTATGTATGTAAATATATACATACATACATATGTATATACATACATTTTCATATGAAAGGATTTATCACTGCTGACTCAAACGAAAGTTTTGAGCAGTGTAGATTAACTGTTAGAGCTTGTTGTTTGCCGTTTCTCTGATTAAAAAAGCAGACATGGTTTTATGTTTATGCAGCATGATACGCAACTCAATGTGTAAAAAGACAGTATAAGTCATTATAATCAGTAATTATGTCCCCACTGGATGCAACAAATGTTTGTAATGGGTTTTATTGGTTTTGTCTCATCGTGCTGGGAGACGGCATCAGAGTATAGTAAGGGGCGTAACATTTCCATCACACCCTTGAGGCATTCGGCCAATCAGAGCACACCTCACTTTTCAGAATGTTGAGCTTTGTGAAAATCAATGCGTTTCAGAAAGGTGGGGCATATAGGTGAAACAATAATGTACAGTATGTGGAAAATAATGTGTTTTTTTTAACCTTAAATCATGTAAACACATTGCATTACACCAAATACACAAAATAATGTTATTTTTAGCAACATCATATGACCCTGTTAAGATTTAAATCCCTGCCACCAAGATGCTCCTCTATCGATCACAGACTATAGAAAGTGAAACTTAAATCTATAGGGGTGGTTGGATTAATTCCTGCACGTTAAAATATTTTTTGAAGCATCTTTCTTTTCATATTTTTATTTACAGCATTATTTTATATGCTGTATGTTAACTTTGGTAGAAAACTGGTAGTTCTATGTGAAATTAAATGTGAAACTTAAAATGACAAAAACACAACACAATTCTTAATAATTTTTTAAATTAATATGAAAACAGAATATATACGAATAAAGACTAATTCAAAATATTAATAAAACAATTATATCACAATGTTATTTTAGTATCATTAAGATCCTACTATAGTTTTTATTGATATTTTGCATGGTACATTATTGTATGTTTATATTTTCCATTTTAAAATTTTAGGTAAAGGTTTAGTAATTTGGTTGTGTTTTGTCAATTTTAGTAGTTTTTCAAATACGTCTTTACAGTTATTAATAGTAAAGGAATAATAAGCTTGTCATTATGCAGTATCACAAAATGTATACAGTCGGACACATTTCTTGTATTGCATGATGTATTTCATACATCCCAGCTGAAGCTGCAGTCATGACAACTTTCTATTAACAAGGCTGTATTTAGTCATTACTTCAAGCTTTTTTGATAGTTTGCATATTTTATATAAAGCTTGTATGTTTCACGATATGCAGCGTTTGCTTATTTACATTTTGAGCTAGAGAAAAAAAGTGGCACATTTAATTTGACAAAAACTTGCAACAGAATTTTTTTTGGGAAGCTCCATCTGCCACTATAGTGTTTTAATTAGAGACAGTGTGAGTTTGATTTGTTACTCATATTCTTAAGTTGTGTTCATGTCAGCATGTCTGCTTCTCCACACCTTGCAAAAAATAATGACGCAGGATAACCTAAACTCTTGAGTCTGGCTATTTGTCTTCAGTTAGTGGTGGACTTGTTAAAGCTGCGGTGAGGTCGATAGTATAGAGCATGGATCGCACACTGGTGGACCCCGGTCCGAATCCAGACTGCGAAGCCTTTTGACATGAATGCAATAAATAAATGCCAGACTCTATTTTCTAAAAAAAAATCAAATGTATATCAAGTACATCAAGGTCAGCTATGAAGAGATCTGCTGCTACGTTCAGATGTGCAGTCATGCTTGCAGTGAAGATAGCAGAGAACGGCGGGCAGACAGATGATACTTTCAGTGAGTGAAAAACAATGGCATTCTTAAAAATTTTGAAAGTTGACGGGCCCTTAAAAAGTCTTAAATTTGGTTGCATCAAATTTAAAAAACTATTAAAGGTACAAGAAAGTCTTACATTTTGGGACGGTAAGACAAGAATTGCGATACGGCTTAATGTGACGATTAAACTGCAAAAGGCTATGATTTCACTGAATAAATAAGAGGCCTGCAAGTTTCCATATATTATATGTTATTTAATTAATTAAAAAATATTGATTGATAATAATTGTTTAAATTAATATGATAATTCATACTTTTGACTCCATTTTTAAAAATGGTTTAAAGCCTGAAATGTGAAGCTTATCATTTTATAAAACTTTGTTTTTGTGAAAACCGGTAACTGAACTGTAAATCATGCTTTTTACAGTTTTTTTCCCTTTGTGCATGGTCTTAAAAAAGGTCTTAAAAAGTCTGAAATATGAGCTTAATTATCCTGCAGATACCCTGGCATCAGTTCATGTTTTTTTGGTATATAATTGTCCAGATCTCAGCAAGTGAGGAGGGTTCATTACTGGACCTCAGACCCCAGGTATGGAGTCTGTGTTTGCATTTTATCACTGAGACAAAGGTTCAGATTTATTTCCTAATCTTGTTCATATTTAAAATAAAAAAAGGTTGGTTGCAGTGTTATTTTAGTTATTTTAGTATCATTGAGATGATATAACATATGTTTTGACTTTCATTTGTTATCAATAATCATAACCGAAATATATTAATATTATATAAAATATTATATAAGAAATTATATAAATAATTCATACTTGGAATAAATAAAATGTTTTATAATTATAGAATAGAAATAAATAACATAATAATAATAAACAATTATTACAGAAAAATAAAACACACAAACAAATATTATTTTACAACTATTTAATTTATAATTTTTTATTTTTATTTTTGTGAGCTGTATACACACACATACACACATAGCCCATCTATAACTCATACTGAGTCTGAGGATAATGTTGCATTATGGCAATTTTTCTCGCTTGAGTGCATAAGAACCTGAAGCGCTGATAATACTGATAATTGTATCATTCACTTCTCTGATGAGCACATGAGAGAGAGCTTTCTGTGATCTTAAGATAAGAGCCATCTGATCCGTTGGGACGTAGAGGCAACAAATTAAACAAAGGAAGTCAAAAACACACAAAAACACTTATAAATCAACACAATAAATCAATGTTGCTGCTCTATTTGGTGGCGCCTTAATGCCGTGTAAGCCAGTATTAATGAACAACAAGGAGAGCCAACCTTTCGCAAATGAAAACACAGCTGCATCCATATCCAATATCACAGGTGTTATTTGTAGATTGATTACACTGTGAATCCTCTCTATAAACATTAGCTCACTCAAGGCCTGCCTCCTCTTTAGTTCCAGCTAGGCCCAAGATTTGTCATCATAATTGCAATTCCTACAAATAAAGGAATTGATCAATTTCAAATAAGGAGACTGTGTCTTCTAAACGCTTTCTCTCTCCAAAATCTCTATGGCTGTTCATGCGTTTGTTACATCGCATAGATTACTGCAATTCTTTATATTGCGGTATATCTAAATCTCAAATTGCACAACTTCAGCTTGTCCAAAATGCCGCAGCCAGACTTCTTTTAAAGTGTCGTAAACATGAACACATCACTCCAATTCTTAGATCCCTTCACTGGTTGCCGATTTGTCAGAGAATAGACTTTAAGATTCTCCTCTCCGTTTATAAGTCCCTTCATAACAAAGCTCCTGTCTGTTTATCTGACCTTCTGCATCCGTATATTACATCTAGAAGCCTACGATCCTGTGACCAGGCTTTGCTGGTGGTCCCTCATGTTAGACTAAAGCGTAGAGGGGAGCGTGCTTTTGCAGTGGCAGGGCCACGGCTCTATGATACCCTGCCTTTAGAGATTAGACTGGCCCCTTCCTTGTCTATTTTTAAGTCCTTGCTAAAAAAACTTTTTATTTTCTTTAGCGTATTGACTACTGTGATATTAAATGGATGGTTTTAAATTTGTGTCTGGTATATTTTCCATGTATGTGTAATACTTTTTCTCTTCTGTAAAGAACTTTGGCCAGCCTGGGGGCTGTTGTAAATGCGCTATACAAATAAAATTGAAATTGAAATTGAATTGAATTCTTAAAGTATGCCCGAGAGAGTTTTTAAAAAATGAGTACTGCTTGGAAGTCCAGATCGCATGTGGAAGAAAACCAAGCTAAGAGTGACTCCTATTCCACCATTAAAAAATACAAGAAATCATATGTGACACAACTGGAGCTACAAAACTCCATCAAAGTAGTTTAATCAAAGTTAAAGCTCTGGAGAGAATCAAGCATATATATGCACAGCAGCGCTGCAGAGTGCAGATGATTCTATAAGACAAACAATCACATCTCAGTCAGAGAGAAAGAGATTTATGAGTGGACAAATGTGTGCAGATGTTGTGGAAAATGAGTGTCATTCATTCTTCTTGGTCTCTTCGATATGTAATTGCCATAAGAGACATAAGCCAGATGGAGAACGTTTTTTAATAGGACATTTTATCTAATTGCAATGGTCAAACATAATGAATGGATGAATGAATAAATAACAGTTTTCTGATATTAAATAAATTTACTGAATAATAAATAAACCAGACATGAATTAAAGCAAGATGACTATAAATAAAGGTCCACTTAAGCCTATAAACAAACAAAAAAAATGCATAAATAAATAAATTGTACTATTGATAAAAAATAATAAATGCATACCGTATTTTTCGGACTATAAGTCACACCTAAGTATAAGTCGCATCAGTCCAAAAATATGTCATGACGAGGAAAAAAACATATATAAGTCGCACTGGACTTTACAGGCACAATTTGTAAGATATTTGCAGTGAAATATCCAAAAACCACTAGGCTAGTGTTATATATTTTGTCCAGCTGATTACTAACAATATCTCTAATGTTTTCAACTACTTGCAAATCATGAGAAAATTGCCATTCTAAACAGTGACACAGGGCAGTGCAGTCGCCTGTCAATGACGTTAGTTCCCCTTTGTTACCACCTTTACTGACGTAGAAACCACATGACAACAGTGTCGTGGACAAATACGCGGATGTAGCTTCGCGACAAACTTTAACTAGAAAGAGATGCCGATTTTGCTTGTGTTTTACTCGACATGTGAGTTGTTTTGATTCGTATCTTTACAGAAAACGTATAACGATCAACAAGATTAACGTTAGTATTATGGGGTGTACACACAAAACGCAGGGCATGGCGTCTCTAGACCCGCGCGAGGATGCGTCTGATCCATAGTCTGATCACGTCTTTGCATTGACTTTGTATGTAATCTACTCGCGCAAATCACTGAACTCGCTTTAAATCCATGATTTATCTTTCCGTCTGATTGATGGCTGTCAGCGGTTGGGTAGAAGCCGCATTTATTTAGAACCAAGAACCAAGAGAAAAAGTATGTTTTATTATTTAGAAATGTATTTTCCATGTATACTTTCTGTCATTATTTTTGGTTATATCAAGGATTTTAACAAAGGCCAACGATATTGACTTTAGTAGCCAATTTGCTAAATGCTATTTCATATTTCTAAGATAAACGTGTACAAACACCAACGAACTTATATGTAATCACACCAGCGAACTTCAGTGGTAATGGGCGTGTAGATTCCAGGCAATGTGCAGTATGCGGTTAATGAATCACAACACACTGGGTCAGCTAATCAATCTGAGCCCATTGCTTATTTCTGAGGGAGTGGTATCATAGAAACAGCAACTCAACCGGCTGTTCAAATGACAATGGAGACAGCAGCCTACAATAGACATAAAATATAAGAAAACTGACACCACATAAACACAATCAAGCCAAGAAAAAAAAGCAGTCAGCCACCCCTTTAAAGGGGAGGTCTATTGCTATTTCATGCATTCTGACTTATTTACACTGTTAAAGAGTTGGATTCTCATGAAAAACGTTGGACATATGACAGAGTATTTCTCTTCTAAACACACTCCTTCAGGGTATTACTTTTTAGACTGATATCAACAAAAGTATATTATCAAATAAATACATAAATGTGACATCAACTAAAGCATATTGACTGTCGAAAAAATAAACTACTAAGTAAATATATTTGGTAAACTAAAGCCTTCTGACGATTTAATAAATAATAATAATAATAATAATAATAATCGGTAACACGTTACAATAAGGTTTATTAGTTAACATTAGTTTTCATTAAGTAACATTAATGAAGATTAATTAATACTGTGATAAATATATTAGTCATTGTTCGTTCATGTTAGTTAATACATTAACTAACATTAACTAATGGAACACCAAAAACCTATTGTATATACAGTACTAATCAATAATAAAAGCCTACTAAATTTAATTAATAAATACAATTAAATAAATAATAAATTATATGTATTCATTGAGTGAATGAATGAATGAATGAGACAGGTTCTTCAAAATGTCCTTCACAAACAATTAATTTCAATATAAAAACACATCAACACCAAACATGGTGTTTAAATCATTTCCGATCTTTATATCAAAAGCAGCTTGTGATCAAGCAATCCAATGTCAGTCCAAACAGTGATCAAACAGGTCTCTGACCTACTAATGTAAATCATATTTTGTTGTAGTAATATGTAGTAGTTGTTCTAGTAGTTGTGGTAATACTATCATTATTTGTGGAATTATTTAATGTATTTTTAATAACCCATTTTAATGCATTCTATTTTTATGCCAATGGATTTCAGATAAAGAAGTAATAAATACAGATTCATTTATATGATATTTAACTGCTGCTGGAGTTTCTCCTGAAGCTCACAGTCTGACAGTCTGATGGTGAAACACTGTGACTGATGTGCAGCTTTGACATTTCCAGTCAAGACCCTCTAAAACAAGACCCAGAGGCAGACCACCCGAGACACGGATCCAGAACAAACCCTGAGCCTGAGACCCAAACCCAGACCTGCTGGTTCAAGATCCAGGCCATCAGTTTTAATGATCTGACACAGAAAAAGGTGAATTTATTGCAAAAGTTGAGACTTGTCTGTCCGTCTGTATCTATTGTATATCTTACGATTACAATCTCATGAGCAAGTACAGTTGAACAGCATCGGTCTTTACTTAAAGCACCAGAACCAGAACATTTCCCACCGGCAGCCATTGTTTTGAAAAGGTTGCTTTGGGTCTGCAATAACTTCTCATGAGTTACAAACGAAAATCCGCTCACAATATGGTGATAGAAATGTGATGCAATGAGGCATCACCACGGCCGTCTCTTCTGAATAATGTATCGCTACATTGTGCACATCCTCATCTCCCAGGAAATGTCAGAGCTCAAATCTGATTCCAAATGTTAAGTAAACACGAAATCTCCTTTGAAAGAGGACGCAGGCCAGGCTCGGGCATATTGCTTATTTCCTCGGTCTGGAGTGATAAAAGTGTTGGTCAGGATTGACTTAACTGCATATTCTCCCAAATTGTTGCGATGAGATCCACAAGTCCAACTCTTAATGAAGGTGAGAGTGCTGTCCAGTGTCAAGACATGTTAGATTCCCCAGGCCAAGGACCGTCTCCCTCGAGGGACATCTCACACTCTCATTTACAACACTAGCAGTCCTAAATGCCAAATCTTTCCTCTCTCAACCATTTCAGAAAGTGCCTCATGCTGTCCAAAAGGCATAAGTATTGATGCCATATTATCACACATCCACAGGTCGACCACAGTACATTCACTAAACAAACAAACAAAAAAAAAAACACGGTTGATTGGCTGGTGAAATTGTAAAAAAAAAACAAAACAAAAAAAACACGGTGAGGTCAAAAAGTCTAAAAATGCGTCTGTTTTGATTTGTCTGATGCTTAATAAAATAGTATTTTTCAGCATAATAATGTGAGTAAAATGTATGAGCTGTTATTATATTTAAACTACTATTACAACTAATAATTGTTGTTATTAGGAACAGCACTGCATATATATATATATATATATATATATATATATATATATATATATATATATATATATATATATATACACACACACACACACACACACACACACACACACACACACAAATGTAAACTTTAAAACAATACATATTAACATAATAATAATAATTTGATTATTACATTATTTATAATTAATTTATTATTTAACCATATATAAATATATTATTTTTAAGTCCCCTCCAATTTTAACAATATTGTCTCTTTTTATTATTATTAGTAGTAGCATTAGAAGTAGCAGTAGTACTTTACATAATAATACAAACAAAAGGTACATCAGAAAGAATGTAAGTCAATGTCTTCGATATCTGTTGCTTTAAAATAAATAAATAAATACATGGCTTTTAAAAAGCTGTTAATAGAAAATACTGAATAATGTGCACCAATGAATCATGCACATCAAAACCAAAAATACGCATTAGGAAAGTAAATAGGGCTAAATTTTTATGCTGACTTTCAAGAAATAAATATTCCTCTGAGCTGCATCATCTCATTCATATGATGAGTTTATCTTATCCTCTCCTCTCATTTTCATTCTGTTAGCCCCCCCCCCCCCCTACTTTCTCCTTTCTTGGGTCCAGTTTTGCTCTTTTTTCCCTCTCTCCATCTGTCTCTGTCTCCCCTGTCACAGGTAGTCATTAAAGCCGCAGCAGATGGTGCAGCTGTTGTCTGCTGTCTGAGACTCTCTTCACTCACCAAGGCTCTGCGGCTGTGGACACAACACACTCAAGCTGCTGCTGCGCTGGAGAAATGATTTACTAGCTCACACATTCGCCATCATAAAGCCTGGCTCAAATCAGCAGGAAATTTTAAGCCAGATAAATGTGTTTCAAGCATATTTAATAAACAAGACAAAGATAATGTAATTATAAATATATTTGACCTCATTCTGTGCCTTGCAGTTCTGCTGAAAATTGAAGTTCTGACATCATTTACAGTACCATTCAAATATTTTGTTTTTAAAATAATACTTTTATCCAGTAAGGACACATTAAATTGATCAAGAGTAAAGACATTTACAATGTTATAAGACATTTCTTTGCATTGAAGAATCCTGAAATAAAATGTCTCACAGTTTCCACAAAAATATCAAGCAGCAATTGTTTTCAACATTGATAATAATAATAAATGCTTCTTGAGCAAATCAGTATATTAGAATGATTTCCTAATACACAAATTGGTACTGGGATACAGAATTTATTAAATGCCATAAACTAAACAATCAAAAGTGCTCCAGAAATTATAAATGCTGGTTCAAAAAAGCTCTGCATTCTTTTTTTATATGATGATTAGAAATTACTGGTAAATGTTTGAGAATTTGTATTAATGAACTGATTATTCGACAGTTATTCGACAGTTATCGAGTTATTTGACAGAAATTGATAAAATTGTACATTTTATATGGTTAGAAAAACAATGAAACACCGTAAAATAAATAAAAACTGTGAAACTTGAGTGATTGCTGCTGAAAATTCAGATTTGAAAATACAAACCCGATTCCAAAAAGGTTGGGACACTGTACAAATTGTGAGTAAAAAAGGAATGGAATAATTTACAAATCTCATAAACCTATATTTTATTCACAATAGAATATAGATAACATATCAAATGTTGAAAGTGAGACATTTTGAAAAGTCATCCCAAATATTAGCTCATTTTGCATTTCATGAAGCTACACATTCCAAAAAAGTTGGGACAGGTAGGTATAAGAGGCCAGAAAAGTTTAATTTACATATAAGGAAGAGCTGGAGGACCAATTTGCAACTTATTAGGTCAATTGGCAACATGATTGCATATAAAAAGAGACTCTCAGAGTGGCAGTGTCTCTCAGAAGTCAAGATGGGCAGAGGATCACCAATTTCCCCAATGCTGCGGTGAAAAATATTGGAGTGATATCAGAAAGGAGTTCTACAGTGCATAATATCATACAAGAGAAATTGGAACAATCTCTGTGCATAAGGGTCAAGGCCAGAAAACCATCCTGGATGCCCGTGATCTTCAGGCCCTTAGACAGCACTGCATCACATACAGGAATGTTACTGTAATGGAAATCACAACATGGGCTCAGGAATACTTCCAGAAAACATTGGCGGTGAACACAATCCACCGTGGCATTCGCCGTTGCCGGCTAAAACTCTATAGGTCAAAAAAGAAGCCATATCTAAAAATGATCCAGAAGCGCAGGTGTTTTCTCTGGGCCAAGGCTCATTTAAAATGGACTAAAGTGGAAAACTGTTCTGTGGTCAGACAAATCGAAATTTGAAGATCTTTTTGGAAAACTGGGAAGCCATGTCATCCGGACTAAAGAGGACAAGGACAACCCAAGTTGTTATCAGCGCTCAGTTCAGAAGTCTGCATGACTGATGGTATGGGGTCGCATGAGTGCGTGTGGCATGGGCAGCTTACACATCTGGAAAAGCACCATCAATGCTGAAAGGTATATCCAAGTTCTAGAACAACATATGCTCCCATCCAGACGTCGTCTCTTTCAGGGAAGACCTTGCATTTTCCAACATGACAATGCCAGACCACATACTGCATCAGTTACAACATCATGGCTGCGTAGAAGAAGGATCCGGGTACTGAAATGGCCAGCCTGCAGTCCAGATCTTTCACCCATTCAAAACATTTGGTGTATCATAAATAGGAAGATGCGACAAAGAAGACCTTAGACAGTTGATCAACTAGAAGCCTGTATTAGACAAGAATGGGACAACATTCCTATTCCTAAACTTGAGCAACTTGTCTCCTCAGTCCCCAGACGTTTGCAGACGTTTGCAGAGTTATAAAAAGAAAAGGGGATGCCACACAGTGGTAAACATGGCCTTGTCCCAACTTTCTTTTTTTTAAATGTGTTGATGCCATGAAATTTAAAATCAACATATTTTTCCCTTAAAATGAAACATTTTCTCAGTTTAAACATTTGATATGTCATCTATGTTTTATTCAGAATAAAATATTGAAATTTGAAACTTCCACATCATTGCATTCTGTTTTTATTCACAATTTGTAGTGTACAAAACAGCATCATAAAAGAAATCCATAATTATATAAGACTTATATAAGTCTTATGAAGCCATATATAAGTCCTACTCTTCTGAAGCCATATGATAGCTTTGTATGATCAACAGACTGAAGCAAAGCTTCACTGTTCCTCTCAAATCAAAAATAGCACCTTTATATGCGTCGTATCACACATCAAATGTCGTCAGTTCTGACAATGTTCTTAGTTCTCTCAGTATATTCTTGAAATTTTGTGATCTCACAGATTTGAACAACGGTGGGTGAGCAAATGATGACAAGAATTTTAATTTTATGGGTGAACTATTCCTTTACGATGTTAAACCACCTTTAGAGTTCGAGTAACTCGTTTCATTATGAAGCCTATTTCACAGCAGTACTTATTACTGTTCAATGATGCTCATTTTCAATACATGCATTCAAATACTGAGCGAATCGATCTTGTTTTACAAATCAACCGTTTATTCAGCCATTCACTGGAATTGTAAAATAATATATAAAACTAATTACAAGGTTTCATATGAGTTTCTACAGGATTACACCTGCACGTCATGCTATAAGAGATCTATAGTGAGATTAATGATTAGTAATGAAACAAAACACAAAGGCTGTATTTATATGCATTGGCACTGAGACAATAATTAGATTTGGCAGAGAAAGTATGAGGAGATGGAGATGCAATTCTCCAATTCTCTATTTTTGAAGAATTATTTCTTTAAAATGACTTTGGAAGAAGCCATCCAACATATTGGGAGCAAATGAAATGCATTTCTGAACAAAAAGAAGAGCCAAGGTAGTGAAAGATGGTAAGCCCAGTAAAATCACAGAATTTGCTTCAGTAAGTCTAAAATCTAAAAACAAGATTCCTTTCATTATAATCCTCTGGCACAATAATGTCAGGAATTGAATTTATTGAACAACAGCAAAGCTCCAAGCAAAATAAAGCAGGTCTTCACGAAAGATTACTTATATTTCATTACTGATAGTGATATTTCTATGCTAAAATGAAATGCTTAAATAATGGCTAGTTTTAGGGTGGGAAAATTATCAGGGGGAAACAAAATAATTAACCATTATCTGTTACAACAAAATGCTGTCTCACAAGTAAGCTAAACCAATAAATGACCACTATATTTTTCTTGATTGTTTAACTAAAATACTTGCCCTCAGGGCATCCAAGATGTAAATGAGAATGTTTCTTCATCAGATTTAGAGAAACATAGCTTTACATCACTTGCTCATCAGTGGATCCTCTGCAGTGAATGGGTGCCATCAGAATGAGAGCCCAAACAGCTGATAAAAATATTAGAATAATCCACAAGTAATCCATATCACTGCAGTCCATCAGTTAATGTCTTGTGAAGTCAAAAGATGCATGTTTGTATAAAACAAACCCATTATTACTAATTTTTTTTTTTTACTTCAAACTGTTGCTTCTGGATGAAATATGAATCATCTATCTATAATATTGCTTTCTCCAGTGAACAAATTATCTTGTCTGAATCAGGAGAGAAATATGCACAGATCAAGAACTGTTTATGAGCTAAAACAGTTCAAAACAATTTTAAACTAATTTGTGGGTGATTTGGATGTGTGAGGACAACAGAAGAAAGCATCATCACTGGAGAAAGCATCATTATGAATCATGGACTCGTATTTTGGTCAGGAGTGACCTTTTGTAGTTAAAATGCCCTAATGATGAATTTGTTTATTACAAACACAGAGCTTTTGGCTTCACAAGACACTAATTGATGGACTGGAGTTGTGCAGATTACTTGTGGATTATTGTGATGTTTTATCAGCTGTTTGGACTCTCATTTTGACGGCACCCATTCAATACAGAGGATCCATAAGTTATATAATGCTAAAATTCTCCAAATATATTCCCACGAACAAATAAACTCATCTAAATTTTAGATGGTTTTAGGGTGATAACATTTTTGGGTGAACTATTCTTTGAAATTTTGGATTTGCCCTGCATCATTTAATTGACACTTGATATCAAGCATTAATGAGATGAATGTTTTTATTTTTCTGTGCAATCAGACCTGCAATTTCATCTGGCAAAAAATAGACTTCTACTGAAAGCATACCTTCTATCTGAAGAGCCACTATTACTGACCACTACAAGCACATTCTGTGAAGTTAAATAAAATGTAAATGTACTCTACTATACAGACACACAGAAAACCAATCCACAAAGCACAATTACAATCGTGTTCATTCAATCTAGACACAATCAGAAATTATCTGTAATTGGCCAGAGAGCTGTTACGGGCCTACGGTAATGAGTTACACTGATGATAACGTAATGCATGTGTACAGGAAAGATGGTAAAAGGAAATGCATATGTCTCAATGTGCATTGTTCTCTAAACTATCCCATCAGGATAGACACTTCCCAGAAAGGCTCAAATCTGTTGGCGGAAGATGATGGCTATAATCAGCTATGTGATTAGAATAAGGCTTTGATCGCATCTGCCAGGTTTCTCTCTCTAACCTGCGTGAGGAAAGATTCTCTGGAGAGTGCTAATAGGATCTAAAGACCACAGTGAAAATTTGTGAGTCTGAACTGCATTGCCTCATTATCGGGCCACAGTTGCATAGAGCATGTTAAGCAGGCTGCTCCACACTGTAGGGTGGTACTTTGCATGGTAAATTTTTCAAAGAGAATATTTCAGAGCACAGCGAACCTGGAGACATCAAATGTCATCATGATTATTAAAGGGGTCATACGATGCTATTTTGTAAAGATAATTATTTGGTGTAACAAAATATGTTGCCATGCTTTAATGTTCAAAAGACATATTATTTTTAAAATACTGTACATTATTCCTCTATGCCCCACCCCTCTCAAATGAGTCATTTTCTAAGCCCCTCCTTATGACAAGCACAGTCTGCTCTGATTGGCCAGCTGACACAGTGCATTGTGATTGGCTGAACAACACAAGCACACATCAGAAATGTAATGCCCCTTTCCATAATTGCGAGCATCAGCTTTCAACATAAATGTAAAGATAGTTAATAATGTCCTTACTTTTACCATGAGTTCAAACCCGAAAGGGGAACAGAGTGGCGAGACAGACACAGTGATGAAGCTCGTATGTGTTTGCAGTACACAAGCCACGATTAAAAAAGCTGACTTCACTATAATGTGACCCTGTCTCTCTCTCACGCACACACACACACACCCATCCACACACACACACACAAACACACACACACACACACACACACACACACACACACACACACACACACACACACACACACACACACACACACACACACACACACACACACACACACACACACACACTCAAATTCACTGGCAGGTGCAATTCAGAACTGAACTGAGAATTAAAAATATTTCCATATCAATTATTTGTAGAGTTACATTTCAAACTGAGTGTAAGAAAGTAGAATTAAAATCTAATAAAGATAGATAGCTAACTAAATAGCTAGATATGATAGATAGAATGATCCATAGACAGATGGTGGATGGATAGATAGATAGATAGATAGATAGATAGATAGATAGATAGATAGATAGATAGATAGATAGATAGATAGATGGATGTTCGGCTGAGCTGCAGCAGATCTTCACCCAGAACTCCCTCGTCGGGTCATGTTGAGGGATTTGCGCTGATCCTGAATAATACATTCATGACTGTCTACAGTAAATTCTGCTGGGTCCTGCACTCTGGAGACCTGAATGCTTGGAACACGGACTGAAGTTCAGTTGAGAGCAGAATGAGAACTTGATTCCATAAGACAAGCTTTCTGCTACAAGAGTTTCACTATCACCGGGAAGCACAGCAGCTAATTTTTGCCAAAAACCACCTACTTATATATTATCAATGCTAATTATGAAATAAATACTACCACAATAGCATTCACCACTCAAACAACTGTTTGTTAATTCAAATACTGCTGTAACAGTAAATGGTCATACCGAAATAAATAAATAATAAAAAATGTGTGCAGACGGCCTTTTTTTATCTAAAATTAATAAGCGCTGAGTACTGATCTTGGCCAAACATCAAAACTACAAAAGGTCACATTAAAAGGCCCAGACAATCTGTGGATTTCGTTTAACCACTACACATTAATAATTGGGCAATCTATTCAATTCATCAGCTTAATTTGAATTGAGACACACAACAAATCTGTGGAAGTACTCCATTAGTTAACTCTGTTCTGCGTGTCTCTGTGTGAATGAATGAATTGCAGAGACGTGTGGGTTTGTTTACTACATAGACTGAAGCGTGTGACGCTTGCATTAATATCAGCATCTGCCGTCTCAATGAAGACATAAATACATAAACAACATCACCAGAACTGTTCTGAGTCTCTTCACAAGTATTTAACCATTTCATTTGAGTAAAACCAGTGTCAGTTTAAAGGTATTCACGGTAACCCATCAAAATAAAAGTTTATTTTTACATAAAGGCATTGGGCTAGAAATATTACTATTATTTAGTAGAATGTATGTGATACTGCTAATACTGTTGAAAAAAATTATAAAACTTTATTTTTTAAAGAAATAAATCACACAATATTTCTTCCATGTTTTAATTTTAATAGCAAATCCCCTTTATTTACCAAAAAATAAAATGTGTCTACATTTCATTAATTAAAAGACAAATTAAATTTGGGTGAAACTTGTTTAATGTTTTCCATAATTATATTACTTTAAAAAAAACTTTAAACACAGTTGTAAATAAGTTTAAAGAATGGCAGTGGTTTTATTCTTAGTGATAAGGAGTGTTTTTTTTTAAATAGCATATTTTAGCGTTTTGATTTGGTACCGAAATTGGTACCGAGAACCGTGGATTTTCACTGGTATCAGTACCGAATACTGACATTTTGACATATTCCAAATGTAATTACTGCAGTCCATCAGTTAATGTCTTGTGAAGTCAAAAGATGCATGTTTGTATAAAACAAACCCATTATTACTATTTTTTTTTTTTTACTTCAAACTTTTGCCTTGTGGATGAAATATGAATCATCTATCTATAATATTGATTTCTCCAGTGAACAAATTATCTTGTCTGAATCAGGAGAGACATATGCACAGATCAAGAACTGTTTATGAGCTAAAACAGTTCAAAACAATTTTAAACTAATTTGTGGGTGATTTGGATGTGTGAGGACAACAGGAGAAAGCATCATCACTGGAGAAAGCATCTTTATGAATCATGGACTCGTATTTTGGTCAGGAGTGACCTTTTGTAGTTAAAATGCCCTAATGATGAATTTGTTTATTACAAACACAGAGCTTTTGGCTTCACAAGACACTAATTGATGGACTGGAGTTGTGCAGATTACTTGTGGATTATTGTGATGTTTTATCAGCTGTTTCATTTTGACGGCACCCATTCAATACAGAGGATCCATAAGTTATATAATGCTAAAATTCTCCAAATATATTCCCACGAACAAATAAACTCATCTAAATTTTAGATGGTTTTAGGGTGATAACATTTTTGGGTGAACTATTCTTTGAAATTTTGGATTTGCCCTGCATCATTTAATTGACACTTGATATCAAGCATTAATGAGATGAATGTTTTTATTTTTCTGTGCAATCAGACCTGCAATTTCATCTGGCAAAAAATAGACTTCTACTGAAAGCATACCTTCTATCTGAAGAGCCACTATTACTGACCACTACAAGCACATTCTGTGAAGTTAAATAAAATGTAAATGTACTCTACTATACAGACACACAGAAAACCAATCCACAAAGCACAATTACAATCGTGTTCATTCAATCTAGACACAATCAGAAATTATCTGTAATTGGCCAGAGAGCTGTTACGGGCCTACGGTAATGAGTTACACTGATGATAACGTAATGCATGTGTACAGGAAAGATGGTAAAAGGAAATGCATATGTCTCAATGTGCATTGTTCTCTAAACTATCCCATCAGGATAGACACTTCCCAGAAAGGCTCAAATCTGTTGGCGGAAGATGATGGCTATAATCAGCTATGTGATTAGAATAAGGCTTTGATCGCATCTGCCAGGTTTCTCTCTCTAACCTGCGTGAGGAAAGATTCTCTGGAGAGTGCTAATAGGATCTAAAGACCACAGTGAAAATTTGTGAGTCTGAACTGCATTGCCTCATTATCGGGCCACAGTTGCATAGAGCATGTTAAGCAGGCTGCTCCACACTGTAGGGTGGTACTTTGCATGGTAAATTTTTCAAAGAGAATATTTCAGAGCACAGCGAACCTGGAGACATCAAATGTCATCATGATTATTAAAGGGGTCATACGATGCTATTTTGTAAAGATAATTATTTGGTGTAACAAAATATGTTGCCATGCTTTAATGTTCAAAAGACATATTATTTTTAAAATACTGTACATTATTCCTCTATGCCCCACCCCTCTCAAATGAGTCATTTTCTAAGCCCCTCCTTATGACAAGCACAGTCTGCTCTGATTGGCCAGCTGACACAGTGCATTGTGATTGGCTGAACAACACAAGCACACATCAGAAATGTAATGCCCCTTTCCATAATTGCGAGCATCAGCTTTCAACATAAATGTAAAGATAGTTAATAATGTCCTTACTTTTACCATGAGTTCAAACCCGAAAGGGGAACAGAGTGGCGAGACAGACACAGTGATGAAGCTCGTATGTGTTTGCAGTACACAAGCCACGATTAAAAAAGCTGACTTCACTATAATGTGACCCTGTCTCTCTCTCACGCACACACACACACACCCATCCACACACACACACACAAACACACACACACACACACACACACACACACACACACACACACACACACACACACACACACACACACACACACACACACACACACACACACACACACACACACTCAAATTCACTGGCAGGTGCAATTCAGAACTGAACTGAGAATTAAAAATATTTCCATATCAATTATTTGTAGAGTTACATTTCAAACTGAGTGTAAGAAAGTAGAATTAAAATCTAATAAAGATAGATAGCTAACTAAATAGCTAGATATGATAGATAGAATGATCCATAGACAGATGGTGGATGGATAGATAGATAGATAGATAGATAGATAGATAGATAGATAGATAGATAGATAGATAGATAGATAGATAGATAGATAGATAGATAGATAGATAGATAGATAGATAGATAGATAGATAGATAGATGTTCGGCTGAGCTGCAGCAGATCTTCACCCAGAACTCCCTCGTCGGGTCATGTTGAGGGATTTGCGCTGATCCTGAATAATACATTCATGATTGTCTACAGTAAATTCTGCTGGGTCCTGCACTCTGGAGACCTGAATGCTTGGAACACGGACTGAAGTTCAGTTGAGAGCAGAATGAGAACTTGATTCCATAAGACAAGCTTTCTGCTACAAGAGTTTCACTATCACCGGGAAGCACAGCAGCTAATTTTTGCCAAAAACCACCTACTTATATATTATCAATGCTAATTATGAAATAAATACTACCACAATAGCATACACCACTCAAACAACTGTTTGTTAATTCAAATACTGCTGTAACAGTAAATGGTCATACCGAAATAAATAAATAATAAAAAATGTGTGCAGACGGCCTTTTTTTATCTAAAATTAATAAGCGCTGAGTACTGATCTTGGCCAAACATCAAAACTACAAAAGGTCACATTAAAAGGCCCAGACAATCTGTGGATTTCGTTTAACCACTACACATTAATAATTGGGCAATCTATTCAATTCATCAGCTTAATTTGAATTGAGACACACAACAAATCTGTGGAAGTACTCCATTAGTTAACTCTGTTCTGCGTGTCTCTGTGTGAATGAATGAATTGCAGAGACGTGTGGGTTTGTTTACTACATAGACTGAAGCGTGTGACGCTTGCATTAATATCAGCATCTGCCGTCTCAATGAAGACATAAATACATAAACAACATCACCAGAACTGTTCTGAGTCTCTTCACAAGTATTTAACCATTTCATTTGAGTAAAACCAGTGTCAGTTTAAAGGTATTCACGGTAACCCATCAAAATAAAAGTTTATTTTTACATAAAGGCATTGGGCTAGAAATATTACTATTATTTAGTAGAATGTATGTGATACTGCTAATACTGTTGAAAAAAATTATAAAACTTTATTTTTTAAAGAAATAAATCACACAATATTTCTTCCATGTTTTAATTTTAATAGCAAATCCCCTTTATTTACCAAAAAATAAAATGTGTCTACATTTCATTAATTAAAAGACAAATTAAATTTGGGTGAAACTTGTTTAATGTTTTCCATAATTATATTACTTTAAAAAAAACTTTAAACACAGTTGTAAATAAGTTTAAAGAATGGCAGTGGTTTTATTCTTAGTGATAAGGAGTGTTTTTTTTTAAATAGCATATTTTAGCGTTTTGATTTGGTACCGAAATTGGTACCGAGAACCGTGGATTTTCACTGGTATCAGTACCGAATACTGACATTTTGGTACCGTGACTACACTAGTACAATATCACTGCTGTATTTTTTATCAAATAAATGCAGTCTTGGTGAAAATAAGAGACTCCTTTCAGAAATATTCCAAACTTTTGGCAATGTGCAATATATATATATATATATATATATATATATATATATATATATATATATATATATATATATATATATATATATCTTACATATATGAATATATAAACATTATAAAGGCATTAAAAAGAAATAATTCTTTTATTTTAAGATTTTCTTGTTTGATATGCAATAATAAAAAAAGCACTTTGCTTGTCACATAAAACAACAATTTGTCATTAATATTCATAATCCAATCTGATAAGCTTTACAACACCCCCTTCCCCTTTTCAGATTGTTCATACTCCTCTGTAAAAATCAGTTTCGGTATCATTATTAGATGGCTAATGAAACATCCCAAGATAACAGCAGAAGAAGGAACGTACATGAGTGATAAAATGTGGTGGTGCAGAAGGTTGCATATTGTTTAGACGAAGTGCATGCTTCTCAAACAATGGGTCCCTAATGCTGTTTATCCACAGGTGAGACAGAGGCGGCGGTGTGCAGAGGACTCTAATTCAAAGTGCTGATAGTCCACAGCTTCAGAGGATGAGAGAGAAGGAAGCAAGATAAGGGAGGATGTAATTAAGGTTTCATTGCCTTCTTCTCCCCAGGCCTGCACTCCGCACACAAGATATAACACACAAAGAGGCGATACACAAAGCGCATACACTCAAGGTAAACCGCTGGGCATAGCTGAGTCACAGCACAAATGCTAAAGGTTACCAGGATGATGCTGATCTGAGACCAGTCCTGTGGCGTCTATTAAAGGTGGGGAAAAGCAATGCTAATTTTTTTTAGCTTAACTTTCATGCACTTTGCAGAGCGGAGATCTGAATTTAATAAAGGAGATTATGTAATTTTAAGCTCATTTGTACACAGCACTCTTACAGGGTGATTACTGCTTTAGAAACCCAGCTGGAATAAAGCCCACTAGCTATGAGGTTTACCAGAGTCCTAGTGATACTCAAATTCCACAATCGATCAAATGATTGGACACACCTGCTCAGATTATTATTAGACTTCCATTTTCACATTGGACATTTGTATTTTAAACACTAATAACTGAGTGTGTGCATTTTTTTGTAATTTGTTTTATATTTTATAAAATAAGTAGTAGTAGTAATAATAATAATAAGGCAGCATTACTCAAATTGCAACTGTTCAAATATGGACACACATGCTCATTCTTTATTATTCAATATAATTTCCAACATTTTAGATCAATTGCAAAGTCATTAAAACTATGAAATAAAATATGGGTTTTATGTGACAAAAATATGTGACTTAAGTGAAAACTTTGCAATATTGGAACATCGTTTAATCACTATTATAGGAGTTTGCATTCTTTTTTTAATATCTTATATAATATTAAAAACTTAAATGCTTAAATATATTTTTCAGTTTTGAATAAAATGTTTGGGATTTGATATGTTTTTTTAAGCATAAAATCAATTAACCATTTCACTGAATGCTTGAATCTGATTGGATGACGAACGTTCTAAGGTATGCAATTTCAGGGGAAAACACAGTGAATGTAGTTCCAGGCAGCTCTGGATCGCATTACATGCCCATATCACTTTGCTAAATGATTTTTGTTACAACGGAACAATAACCAAAACCCACAACAACAGTGGCCAGACTAAGAAATATAGTAAGCAAAATGATAAAAACGACAGATCACGTGATAATTTTATTTTATGATGTAAGTAAAGCACATACACACTCTCTCCGTCACAGATGTCTTTCAAAAAACACATATGTAGATTGGAATAAAGCTTTATATAACACATAAAGTAAAAAGGTGCCACAATATCATACAAAACTACAGCATTATGTACTGTGCTGGAATGGAAATAAAAGCTTGAAGTGGAAACTCATTTATTGCCAGTCATTTAGATACCATCTTGATTGTGTTTAATGAATTTGTGATATGAAACGTCGGCTGCGCTGCTTACGCTCGCCTCTTATTTTTCCTAAAGGGAGGGTGAAGGAGATTTTTGTTGCTTTGAGCCTCATCTGTCCTTTTTCCAAAGCCACCACCACCCTACACCCCATTACAGAAATTAATTTTCATCATGCTGCAACAACTACAAGCACTACAATCTAACGTAAATGGGTCATTCTATGCAGCACATTTGTCATGTCCTCATCATACTGGATGCAATATTAAAAAGATGGAAATATAATTTAATTGTTTTCTTCTTTCATGACAATGATATCATAATTAAGTGAACATAGGGATAATGTACATAATTTCACTACTTGGAGTAGATGTTTATTTTAGTCCGCAGATACTGCACTAACTTCCACAATGAAGTTCAATTATTGTTAACCATTTTTTCCCTGTCTGTACTCTGTTGACATTGGGTGTATTGTTGTTACATTTTGTGTATTATACATAAAATGTGTATTATACAAGTCAGCTCAATATTTTTGCTGATTTTAATTATCTGTTGTGATAATTTTAAAACATGCATAATAAAATGAAATAATCTTTAATTTCACATTGAAGGAAGGGTTGTTAGAGTTAACAAAATCTAAAACTTAAAATAAGATGAAAATCATAAAAAACGTTACTTGAAATAAAATAAATGTTAACTGAAATAAAAAACTTTAAAAAAATTTAGGTAGTTGCAAATATTTCCCATTTTAACAGTTTAATTTGATGTACTAAAATAACAAATTAAAACAAATCTATCTAAACAGAAATAACAATTTAAAAAATGATTAAAACACACAACAAAATTACGAAAATTTTCACTAAAATGAAAATTTAATATTAAAAAAAAAATTATTTTCTCATTTCTCTTTTAGTTTAACTTGGTGTACTAAAATAACTAATACAATTTTTTATTTTATAACAGATATAAGAACTGATTCAAAATATCCACATCATATTTCTTTTAAAGGTCTAATGTATAATTTAAAGAAATATTTCCTAAAAAATTTTAAATTAGATTTTTAAAAGTTCAAAATGTGCTGCAGAACATGAATGCCCCAAATCAACTTGTCAAATTATGCACATTTAGCACGTTTCCTCTCCATCTTCAGGCTACAATATTATTAAAACTCAAGCCATTTGAAAAAGGCCTGTCAGTGGTAATATTCTAAGGTTTATTCACAGTAAAAAACCCAATGATTGTGCTTTCCGTCTGCCTCAGTATTGGCAGTTCACCTGAGATGGTGAAGTAAACCGTGACCGCTCTGGCCTGAAAAATGCAAATAACTCTGTTCAGGTCAGCATCAGGGCGAAAGCAGGGAATTTATAGGGTTTTTTGAGCGAATAAAATGCACCAGCTCAGACAATTTCAATGCTGATCAGATTTTCAACCTTGGCAACTCTCAGATAGACATGTGCCGGTATTCTGTATTGTGATATATCACTGTAATGAATATGCACAATATTGTTATCGTGACCACTTCTAAATACCGTGAATAATTATATATTACAAATTATTCAGAATTTGGAATGCATTTTAAAAATAAATTTCCCACCAACTGGTCAAAATGCACAACACCGCTAAATGCTGTTTAAAAGACATGTGTGCGCTCTGATGTAAACAAGCACGAATGAGAAGCACATGGGGAACACGTGAGAGATGCACTAAATGAAAGCACATTCACTCTATGACAGCAGATGGCCCTAAACTGTCGAAAATGCAGTCTTTACCCTGGAAACCCCATAAATAAAGCAGCAGCTACTTTCTAAAACATATTTAAATAGCCATTAAGATTTATGGATTTGCTGTGTTGTTCATCACAGTGCCAAATACTCAAATATTTAAAATTATATAATACTTATTATATATAATATTTATATAATATTTAGACTTAATAGGCTATTTATTTTCAAACTTTTTTTCCATTTTATTCCGGACTACGACATACCCTAGATATTGTTTGAAAGTGTTTTGATTCTTTATTGTTCATTCACACTTCATTAATTAACATTAGTTAATTCAATAGTTAACATAAGCTGCCAATGAAAAATTCCTCTGAACCTTCATTAATCTGAGGTATTCCAATATATAACATGTTGTTAAAATAAAAAATTGCTACTGTGATATTTAATGAGTTAATTTTGTATAACAAAGATTAACTTCTGTGGCAAATGTAACTATTTCTCATTGTGAATGTTAATGCATTAACTAAGGTTAACTAATGAGATCTTATTGTAAAGTGATATTTCTTTTGCACTTTAATTTGTGAAAAACTTTTAACTTTATATATTTTTCTGTATTGGTTTATTGTATAGTTATTTTTGTTCAAATAAAAAAAATATTAAACCTGTTATATTGTATTGTATATGACCATTTCAGTATCGTGATAATACAGTATACCGTGATAAAAGTATTAGCAATTAATCACAACATGAAAATTTGATACCGCCATATCCCTATTCTCAGACAATTCAAGGACTTTCAGTGTTTTAGTTTTTTCTCACAATGGAAAAATGACATATTCAAAAACTTAAATAACAGGACAATTCTAACAATGAATAAAGAATTATAGAAACTTCGGAAACTCAATTATAAAATCAGTCATTATAAGCAAACATCCCATACAGAAATAAAATATGTGACAAATATTTCCCTATATCAAGAGTCATATATTGCCATATATGTTACCTGCAAGACTATTATTTTCACATACATACATTCTCTAGTTGAAAATGTACATTAGGTGTGGATGGATGGATGTACATTAGGGTACATTTAGGATGGATATACATGAACATAACATATATGTCTAAAATATATTATATTGTATTGTATTACATACATAAACTGTAATAGAATAAAATTAAAACCATAAAAATGTGTTACTTGAATATTGAAAATATTAATAAAACCATAATAGTATCTCAATTATACTAAAACAACACTGACATAAACATATTTGTATGGGCTAGATATATATGTTTCCGGTTTATGGTGGGTTTTATATATATATAATTTTACTTCAAATGACAATATATTGCTAATACGGAAATTGAATAAATGTAATAGTGGCTAATAATAATGCAAGCAGCTTTTGTTTCTCACTAACATCATGTCAACTGCACTAGACTCTCCAGCCAGCCGTCAGGCCACTGATATATTTACGAAAGCTGCTTATTTGAACGTAGCAAGCTAGCAAAAATGAATAGTTGTGCAAACCCTATTTTATATACTTCAACATGCAGTTCTTCTAAGGACTTACATGAAAATAACCTGTAGGTCTTACTTGTGTCGTGCCGTTTCAGCAGTGGTTGAACTGGAAGCGCTCAATTTTCATTCTGAAGGTGAAAATGTCCTGCTGGGAGAAAAAAAAAAAGATTTGAAGAATGGATCACTGCAAATACCTACGACACATTTCATAACCTCATGATGTTTACTGAAAATAATGAAAGCTATGCAGAAGCATCACCAGTTGTACTGAAATTCAACCCACATTATTTTAAAGTAAACACTTTCAACTTATAATTTTGCTGCTCAACAAGGTACATAATTGACTCTTATTGCATTAAGTTTTGTCCCGCCGAGGCTGCTTTATAAAAAAGACTGCAAACTGATGATTTTAATCATGTACTCGCTCTCCCTACAGATTCTGTTATGAGCCAATGAGTATACAAGTGAAAGAACCGCTCACATCACTCAAGATGTTACAAAAACAAATCAGCTTTTCATTGCCTCCTGTGAGATAGATATATCACAAATATCTGATATATAGATGTTGAAACAAACTTAACTTAACAAACTTATCGAACAGCATGTCCTATCCAGATGTGATGCAACAATAAATGCATCAATTTGTCTGACACGGTGAAGTAAACCGCAGGCACTCCAGCCTTTGATATGCAAATAGATCTGGACTAGACAGTGCCAGAATAAGAGCGGAGAGTTTAGAGGAATTTTTGAGCGATTAGAACCTGACAAATTGCTGATCAAATTTTCAGCTACCTTGGCGACTCTCAGAAAATTCAAGAAACAGTGTTATTATTAAATGGAACTAAAATGAGAACTAAATTCAAAATTTAGAATAATTTTTATTTAATTAATTGTTATTAAAAAAAGAAATAAGAACATAAAAACATAAAAAAGGAAAAAGTTTAACTAAATGTAAATGAAAAATGCTGCTTTGGGAACTAACTGAAATATGTTTCAGAAGCTCTAAAATTACGAACTGAAATAAAATTTAAAATAAATTATTATAAATTAAATTAACATTCTTTTAATATTAAAAACAAATTTTATTATAAAAATATTATACAATAATAATATATAAAAAATAAGTATAAATGGAAAATTTACAATAAAATATAATTTAATACATTTAATATAAAATGTCACAGTTGGTTAGGATAAAAATACTGTTTATTTAGGGATGATTGAAATAGTCAGCTTGTTATCCAACACCTGTCTATTACTGAGGTCAACTAGTCCATCTCAAAAATTTTTTTATATATCTGTGGCTGACTTTAGAGTGCCATGTTTAAGCCTGCTGTATCAACACAGTCTGCAAATGAAAACCCCTTTTTGAGCATCACATCTCTAAATCCATTTTCTTCGAAGATTCAATAATACATTTTAAGACAATTACTGCCTGAGTTCAGATCACCTGCTGTGTTCTCTTTATTGTGCCATGTCTGTAAGCAACCATATTTTTGTGTGGACAGTTTTTCAATAAAAGGCTATCTGTCAAAGTGCTGTACTTTCCCACACCCACACACACACACACACACACACACACACACACACTACATACATATATATATATATATATATATATATATATACTCAAATCAGTAAACATGAATCGTTCTCAACCTTTTTGACTCTAAAGGACCCCCATTTTTAAACACCGTATCCCTAAAGACATTCCTTCTGGTTTTCCTGCAGCATTTCAAATGATTATTTTTATGAACAGAAACTAGGAGTGTTGATATATTAAATCACACAGTTCATTTTATGATTCATGCATATTCATGATTCCATGGAAGCTTGTTTCCACCACTGAATAAAAAACTCACAGAAATATAGAGTCAGAATTGTGATATGTAAACTCACAATTCTGACATGAACCCAAAGGCCAAACGATAGTCTTTCTCCATGGCCTCACCAAACTCCTCCCAGACCTGAGTTTTTGCCTCCACAATTCCCGCTTGGCCTGCCGGTACAGGCCTGGTAGGACTCCTTTTTCAGTTTGACGGCATCCCTTACTTCCGGTGTCCACCACCGGGTTCGGGGATTGTAGCCTCGACTGACACCAGAGACCTTACGGCTACAGTTCTGAGTGGCTGCGTTGACAATGGAGGTGGAGAACATGGTCCACTCAGACTCTGTCAGAGGTAGGAGTTGAAGATCTCTCTGTCAGGGGACTCAGCCAAACGTTCCCAATAGACCCTCACAATACATCCCAGACAGCAACATAGTGTTGGCCCAACATGAAATCCATGCGGACCAGATGTGGGCCGGTTCTGGGCCGAAACTGCTTGCTGTCAGGGATTTGGGTCCGCTAAGTCTGTCCAGCTCCCTCCCCCGCCATCAGATCCAACTCACCACCAGGTGGTGATCATTTGATCGCTTCACCCCTCTCTTTACCCAAGTGTCCGAGACATATCATCGACCTATGGCCTAGGGTGTCTTGGTGCCACATGCACTGATGGACACCCTTTTTGCTTAAACATGGTGTTCGTTATGGACAACTGAGCTGGGGAGCTATGAGCAACCCCACACTAACCCTCTCACCGCGGGTAACTCCAGAGTGTTAGAGAGTCCAGCCTCTCTCAAGGGGCATTTTTCCAGAACCCAAGCTGTGCGTGGAGTTACCTCTCAACATCCCGCACAAGCTCAGGGTCCTTCCCCTCCAGTGAAGTGACATTCCACGTCCCTAAAGCCAGTTTCCATGTCCAGAGATCGGGTTGTCGGTGACCCTGCCTTCAACCACTTCCCGATCCACAATGCATTAATATATCAACATACAATTTCTGTTCATAAAAATAATCATTGAAATTGTCATTATTGATTACAATTTAAAAAAAGTAATAAATAAATAAATACATTAAAATTATTCAGTGGTGGAAACAAACTTCCATATAATTCTATACCTTTATATTGTTTATAAAAAATTATCAGATTACATTTTTAAAGTTTTTTATTTAAGTCAACATTTTTAATATAATTAATGAATTTTAAGTCATTTTAATGCCCCCATGGAAGTTTGCTAAGGCCCCCAGGTTGAAAACCACAATATCTATGTAGTGTGTTTGTTTTTTTTTGTTTTTTTTTTACAGTGTGTACACATGCTGACGTGTGTCTTTTGTTGTTATGTTGCATCTTACTATTTGTCTCAGTGTAACTTCTTAAAAATGACCCTTGTTCATTTTATTGTGCTTCATTCAGCTGTTTTTAAAAACAAAAATGCATCTTATTTGAATTTCCTCCTGAGATAGCACCTTTTGGACTGTAATTATACAGACCTACTATAAAACAGACTGACTGTTCAATATTGACATTATGTTATTTTGAACAGTATGAGCATGCAACTCTTTATTAGTAAATTGGGTTCAGTTGCATACTCATATGTAACACAGTGACGCTAAAGCAATCAATTAAAACCTGAGACCTTCATATTCACAGGCCCATTGGGACTTGGAAATGTGGCAGGTTTTGTCTATAAGTTTCTGTGTGCGGCAATACAGTAAGTAAACAAGTAACATGCCAGAGACTAATATATCCAGTTCACCAGAGCAGCGTCTATACAAAACTCCCTCTATATTTAATAAAGCCTGACATCTGCTTATGTTTCTGTGGCTCGTTTGTCTCCGTCTCTGTGGTGATATTAAAATGATGGGGGACTCCTTAGAGACGGCTGATGGCAACTGCCTGGATCAGCATCCGTGCTGAGAATACCACCGCAGAGACAAAGATGCCTGCCGCTCACGAGCAAAGACAGAACGGCTGCTGTGAGATCCAGTTTTGCTCTAAAGTTCTGTCATGTCACCTGCCTTCACTTAGCCATCCGCGAAGACTCAGATTCGCACAGACTGGTGCATGTTAATGTGGGAATGAGAGCTCACCTCTTCACACTTACTCATGAGGCTGCAGAACTTCTTTTGCGTTTGACAGCTGAGCCTTCACTGACACAAACTGTTCATTCTACAAAGATTTATTGTCTGCATGGCGAGGCAACAAGATTTTAAAGTTATGTGTTTGAGTAAAACATTTTTTAATTCTGAAAAATACTGATGACATTTCTTCTAATTTCTTCTATTGTAACATTTTAAAATTGTTATTGTTTAAAGCATAAAATAAAAATTGGACCAGATAACAAAAAAATAGCAATTTCAGACATTATTATATTCATTTTTAGACAACACAAATACCAATGTTTTAATTTCAGAAGAGTTAAGAAATGTTTGGTGGAATAACCCTGATTTTCAGTCACAACAAATAAAAACATTAGTTATTTTGATCAAGTGTCATTTTCTGAAAGAAAAAAAATAAATGGCAGTATTTTTATTAGAAATTTGGAAGAAATGTTATCAGATCTTTAGAGAATAAAACAAATATTAACATTTTACAAACCCATACCTAGTAAATCCAGACAAACTGAGACCTTTCAAGTGGTCTCTTAATATCTTCCATAACTGTATACATATATATTAGCGATGGCACGGTTCTCTGAAAAAAAAACGAACCGTTCGGTTCACCACAAGCGGTTCGGCACGCGCTGGGACCGCGGTTCAACTTAAATCTGACAAACCATCTGTAATATGGTTTGCTATAAATAACACGTAAAACAAACAGGGTTCAGCTACTATATGTTTCTGTTGATATATGCGCATTCTGGATTCCCAGACATAAAAAACGTGGACAAACCATTCACTCTTGATCAATGTGAATGACTTATGCTGGATGATGAGCAGTCATTTATTCCGTCATCACCCGGGTGCTGATAGTGCACGCACAGATGAGGACGCGAGCTCACAAATATTAAGCTCTCTCTGAAGTATTGTGTTTAAATGGACAAATTCACACAAAAATTATGTCAAAATGCCCGTCTTGGTAAGTATCCTACAGCACACATAGCCGGCTGAACGTAGGCCACTGTATCAGTGCATTCTCTTAAAGTGACAGTCTTTATATTATTAGAAATAGATGACAACAAAGAAATCACTCACTGCTCTTGATTAAAAAGCTTTTATAACTTTAAAAAAAAAATATCTTTAATTTATATAGTTCAATCTGCAATGCTGGTTTACATTTGATTACTTTATTCCATTTCTGTACCTAAAATCTAATGCTAGACCTCCCTAAACAAAACAACAACTGAAAATCACTGTTTATTTTATTTGTATCTTTACTCTATTGTTTTTTTTATTTGTGATGTTGCTCGTAGTTAGATAGATTTTTTTTAAGTATAGTTTCTCCATAAACAGCACATACCGAACCATACCAAAACCGTGACTCTACAATCGTGAAACAAACCGAACCGTGAAAAAGTTAAACCGTTCCACCCCTAATATATACATATGTCAGATAAATCAAACTGTATGAAACATTAAAAAAAAAGAACCAAGTGCAGATCATAAAGGATTTAATAACATTAATTAGATTCAAGTGCAATCATGAGGCTATGCAATAAGCTTTACAGGGAAATTCTCAGAACTTTAATTATGGTTCTCCAATATAAGCGCTCTTCAAAATAATAGCCTATTCTGTTCACATAATCTCCAGGGGGTTCTTATTACACTGACTTTTGGTCTGAACAATGTGAAATTTAAGGCCCCAGGTCCTTCACGCACTGCTCCTGAGCTGTGGATTTTATTGGGAGAGTTTTCTGTCAGTGAACAGCAGATCTTTGTTCTCCTGTGACCTTGCTGTAGCCTCTGCTATCTGGAATTGTGATGGAGGATGTATTTACACTCACCTTCACTGTACGAACACCGCAGCACGAAAGCCCAGAGGAATTCACTGGTACTCTGCCACATGGAGGTCATCAGAGAAACATGCTAAATCTTGCATGATTTCCCTCTGCCTATTTTATGCATACAGCATTACATGCATAAATCATTATGCAGTGCACGACCGGTGGGCAGGAACAATTAACCACTCATTTTGTGAAGTTCTGGACAAAGGAAAGAAAAAAGCATGCATGAGATCTCTATAATATCTTGACTGGTTCTTCCACGCATCAGTGAGGTTAAATGGACTTCTGCACAGATGTTTCTCTCAGAGAAAATGTGCAAAAATTGTTGTACCCCTAAAGGTACCATTTAAAAAAAAAAATCCAACAGTGTAAGAAAAATATCCCATATGGAAGCCTGTTTCTGCCACAGGGGAAGTTGCAAACTCAAAATTCCGAGACGGAAACTGGGTGAGATATAAATTTGCAATTCTGAGAAAAGAAAGAAAATAATTATATTTTCTTGCAATTCTGAATTTACATTTTGCAATTCTAAGTTTATATCTTGCAATTCTGACTTTTTGATCAGAATTCTGAATTTACATCTCAAGCAGTCGAGAGGTCTGAAAAGTCAGATAAACACAAAAAATTCAGAGAAATAAGTCAGAATTGTGAGATAAAGAGTTGCAATTACCTTTTTTAATGTTTTATCCCATGGTGTAAACAGCTTCTATACATATATGTATCTCTTCTAGAGTTTCAAAAAGATCAATAATATTTTAGACTGTGCTCAGGTTTGCCAAGATATCAATGTCTGCAACAATAATTCAGTATGAACTCAAACAGTTCTCCTTTAAATTCATACAAATGATTTAAGACAGGGTTCCTCAAACTGGGATTTATGGGTTTAAGAAAAGCTAATAATAAAATCATAAAAATTTAAATATAACTAATTTTAAAATAAAAACACTCACCAAAAATCAGTTACTTAAAAAACATTTTAAATATTTTATTTGAACCATGAACATGAACATGCCTAAGTGTTATTGAAATATTAATTTAAATCTCAGAGGGGGACTTCAAACATTTTAGGTCCAAAGTTTGGGAATCCCTGATCTAAGTTAATAATGCTATCCAGATGCATCATATATCTCTGTTTTGTAAACCGCAAACAGGAGGAGGCAGATGAAATCAAACTTGAATTTAGACTGAGAGCAGAGTGAAACCTCACTCTTTTATGATTACGTTATAGCAGTAATTTGATTTCTTACAAAATGGAGAGAAAACTGTACAATCACATTCAGGGTTAAGATTTATTAGTGCAAATTTGGATCCAGTCTAATCAAAGAGTGCAGAGTTTGTTCTGCTAGCTGCTGTCTGCGGTCCAAATCTAATACAGGCCACAGCAGGCTGGCTGCCCGGTTAATGGCTTTTGCGAGTCTGACCACATTGAATAAAAGACATCAATTTTCACATTCACTTCCTATTAATACAAGCTCAGGCCATGGAAACACACAGTACAAATCATCATAATGTATTTCTACAGAACACCTACTGGCACAGCATAGAGGACAAATACAGAGCACAAATATGATCTTTAGACCTGAATCACTTTATAATGTCATTTCAGGAACACTATACTACAAAATGCAAGCTTGTTCTATTTCATGCATGTACATAAATTGCAGACTTCAGCACATAAATGCATCTGATTGTGCTTTGGTGAATGTAAACCAACCTAAATACATAGAGCTTCTGATCTGAATTTTAAATCTTTTCAGTAGGTCCATTCACTAAGAATCAAACCCTGGCTTTGCTAACACCACGATCTGCTGGTTGGCCTAGAGAAAAATGTTTACATTTAAAACTCCTTGACCTATAATTTCTGCTTAAAGTACCCCTGCGATTTTATTAGTTAATATTTAAACAATTTAACAACACATTTGCATATTCAAGGTTATTTGATGTTGGTTGATGGTCAAATGACATGCAAATAAACAAATAAAATATTTCCATATTGTTTTGTGTTAATTCTAATACCTTGAAATTATGCCTTTTTTCAGATCTTGCAACTCAGACTATTAATAAATAAAATATTTCATCTTTTTAGTGTTTTATTTTTGATAGTTTTTGTTTGACAATCATTTTTTTACATTTAAATTGTGCATTTTTATGTTTATATAAAAAATTGGCCCAAACCCCCTGCAGTTCCCTCAGACACTTGAACCCCAGTTCAGACTGCAGTATGTCAAAAGTGCGATGTCAAAGCAGGTTTTGACTACATTAGAAGGAATAAATATTTCCACAAGGACAGTAAAACCTGAAATCACCAGCCAGCGGACTCCACAAGAAAAACTGCTAAATAAATGACCTGAATATTGTCTAAATGAAGATGCAAGGATGCAGAAAGATTTGTGTGAGAATTATGGGTAGAAACTATCATATTACACAAAATAAAAACGTGTATATAGGAATTCAGTGCAGTTATTTGACAACAGAGAGACTAATTTAGACTAATTCAGAGAGACTAATTCAGCAGAGATGCATTAACCGTATACTGCTGACTTTAAAGACATGAACAGATGACAAATGTCTCTTCTTTCAGCCTCAGTCTCTTTCTCTTCCACATACAAAGTCTCTCATTTTCCAGTCTGTTTCACCTCATACGTCCACCTGCAAAGGAGTCCAAAAGTCTGAAAATCTGTCATTCTGTTTCTAATTTACTGCAAACCTGAAAATAAACAATGCATTTTGAGTCTGAACAATTCCGAGTGCTATTGATCTTGTGACTCTGTACAGACAGTCAGATGAAGTTCAAGATGCTTTTAAGATAAACATTTCTTTGGAGAACACGATCATTAGGTTTTGTTCATGTAGCTCCAGTGCTGCGGTCATCACAGCAAACAGCCTGTTAAGACAATCTGAAATTCAAAAATAGAAAAGTGGGTTTTTTATTGGGTCTCAGACTTTTGGATCCTAATATTTTTCTCCACCTCTACATAACCTCTCATTTTCTCATGTTCACAATATAGGGGAGAGCGGGTGATTTGAGCCTGTGGGGAAGTTGAGCCACCTCTTATTTCTAGACAATCTTAAACTAAATTGGTGATGTGACCCACAAATATATGAAGAGTTAATCATTTTACCAACTCTGTGATAGAGAGAAACCCATGGAATAATTTGAAACCACATTTTTTTTTTTTTTTGCTGTTCAAAGTAAGTTTTTATATATGTTCAAGGACTCATGTTTCTTGTTTTTGAACATTTACAGACAAATCTGAAAAAATATCATGCATACGTTTGTGCTGTAGGAAGTTATAATATGAGGCTATGCTGTTAGCATAATGTTAGCTCTAAACTGCTGGATGATGCAAGTTTAAATGGTCGGAGTGGGGCCATTTGAGCCGAAAGTCCTGAGGTAAGTCAGAGACAATTTATAAGAGACATGCCACTTCCTCAATCCTCAATACAACTATATAAGGAAAACATGTAAAAGCAAAGATGGCGGTTGTATGCACATGTCCCGCCTCTCCCGCTGAAAAGCCAATCATCTGCTTTTAACAGTCAAGCCACTGACGCATGCGCACAGATGAGGTTTTGCGACAGCGGAGACGATTTGGCGACAGTGAGTTGTGGTGTGTGCAAGATCAGATGGAATCCACATAGAAGACTAAATAAAAAAGAATAATTCAAAATATTGTACCGTACACTGATAAAACAAATGACATTGTGCATTTGTTTAAGTGCTTGGCACAACACCGGGATTCTGCATAGAGACGTAAATGAAGTTGGTGTCGTGAACCCTTGCACATGCGTAGTAAAAGTATAACCTGTGGGGAAAAAGGCGTTTTAAACCTTATTTTGGGCCTTATTTTGGGATTTTTATAATATTTTACTGCTGTTTCTATACATGCAGTTTTTATGTCCCGGTGACCAGTGAAATATTCAGTCCTGACTCTCTGCCCATTCATTTAGATAGGAGCCTGGTCTTGTTAGTCCGAAATAGCTGCCTGGGGGCATTGCCAAGATGGCGGCCGAGTGGCACGACTTGCCTAAAAAGACTTTGGGTAAGTTGAGTCCTCTTGATTATAAATTATCATTTTACTTTAATTCTACATTAGATTTAATTAATCCTTCAATCTGAATTTTTTTTATTATTTTAGTTCAAAGTTTTGAACTGTATCTTCAAATAAAACTTTTCAGAAGTCATCCATCCATTCTATTATCCAAACCTCTTTGTCCTTATTAGTGTCGTAGGGAGCTGGATCTCTGATTTTAAGAAGTAATTTTATTGAATTTCTCTTCCTTTGATATAGCAGGAGGTGAAAATGTTTACTTCAAATGTTTTACTTCAGCATAATCAATGGCACAGTTTAACTTATTGTGGCTCAACTTACCCCACACTGGGGGCAAGTTGAGCCAAGAGACAACATTTATTTTCTTTTTCTTTTTTTTTGGAAACCCATATTTTGAAAGTGGTTCATTTTAGATCCAAAGTGATTATTCCCAATGATGCACCGCATCCTGAAATGTATGTACATTAAACCCATTATTGTCATGTGCTCACTTTAAACACTGTAAGTAAAAACTGCCTCAACTCACTCCACTCTCCCCTATTCACTATAATTTAGTTGATTATATATGAAATGAGGTGACATTGTGTATATCACTTTTAATGTGCTTTCTGCGATTCCATTATGGTGTTTTAATGTTGTTTTAATAGCATCTCTAAAAGTTCTAAAACTTCAAGAGCAAAAACAGCATATGAATTTGATTCATTCACATGAATCACCGTCCAATCACTTGAATCACAAAACTGTTCACTCTCACTGAAACACTGGTCATGGATTCTATAAGCATTAACATGTTTTAGTATAAATAAATATAGATTAAAAAATGCTGTTTATTATTATGTTTTATTATATGTTACATTAAACAGTGCACTTGTATTCCTGTCTTGTTTCCCATTACAAACACATTCTTATATCAAGATACTTCCTTTGAAGTAAGATTAATTTTCTTGCTCCATTAGCAGTTTTTTTTCTTGCTTTATGCAAAAATAAACAAAATTATAATATACTTTTCAGAAAAAAGAATTAATATCCTGTCCTTTTTTCTCTCAAGAAAATGTATCTTGATTTAAGAATGTTTAGATATTTGTAACAGATCACTTTTTTGCGGTGTGTTGAAAACATGCCTTGATTATTCAACTGCAGGGCTATTCAAATCTTGCCCTGGAGGGCCAATGTGGTACAGAGTTTGGCTCCAAGCCTAGTCAAACACACCTGAGCATGCTAATCAATGTTTTTGGGATCATTAGAAAATCACAGGCAGGTGACCAAACTCTGCACCACATTGGCCCTCCAGAGCAAGATTTGAATAACCCTGTTCTACTGTGTTTCTGTGCACCTCCCACAGCCTTTGAGTTGAGTATGAGTGGCCAAACAATCTTCTTCACAGCAGTTTCTCATTGCTTTTGATTTATAAAGAGTGTTTCCTGAGCAGATGGCCAAACCAACTGCACGAGGTCCGGCATAGAGAGCTGTGCTTCTGTATTTGGGGCATCTTACAAGACAAAACCCTGGAGGAAACAAGCACTCTCTCTTTCTCTCCATCACACGAATGCAGAGCACATACAGGAGGAGGTGACAAGGAGCTGCACACGAGGACACTTAAAGCCTATAATCACTCAACAATAGCTTGCTGTGAGTGGGAAGAGTGTGTGTTTGAGACAGATGCTTCTACAGACAACACGAACGGTACATACGGTTTAAACTGAGGTTATACTGAGATGAGAGGAGATGAGCAGAACTGAATCAACACTGAACTGACTTGAGCTGCATAATGACACTATTGTCTTTTTGGAACTGCTTTACAGCAGAATTAGTTTGCATCACTAATTCTGTTACTTTGCTGTTAATACTGTGAAGCTGCTTTGAAACAATCTCTTCTGTATAGAGCGCTTAAAGGAGATAGTTCACCCAGTCATCATTTATGCACACTCGAGTTGTTCCAAACCTGAATGAGTTTCTTTCTTCTGTTGAACATAAAAGAAGATATTTTGAAGAATGTGGGTAGCCAAACAGCTGACGGTAGTCATAGTGTTGTTCCAACTGTGCAGGTGAATTTTCCCTTTAAAGGTGATGAGAGGATGTTTAGAATTAGCAATGCCTGATGTACAATTCATGCATTTGAGGTTCTTTTCAATGAAAAAGTGTTTTGAATCAATTTATGATTCATTCTGAATTATTTGAGCATTTCACTCACAGCCTGAATGGTTTGAAACAGTTTTAACATTTTGATATGTTTATGAATATAATTATTGTAAAAAATCCAAAAGAATTACAACAAAATTGTGGTTTTATATTTATTTATTTACCTTAATCAGCAAGAATGCATTAAACCGATCAAAAGTGACAGTAGACTTTTACAATGTTACAAAAAAAAAAATGTTTAATCCAAATATTCCATAATACATTTTAAATGAATACTATTCTTTGAACTTTCTATGAAACCTGACAAAAATGTATCATGGTCTCCACAAAAATATTTTATACTGTAATATTTTAATGTATTTTTTTAAATAAAATAATGTATTTAATTTTTTTAAATAATACAGCTTTTACTGTATTTTTAGAGTAAATACCATTCATTTTAAGCTGGCTTATCTTGATGCACTTTTAACAGTTTGCCACACAGAGAGAATAAGAAAAGGGTAGAAGGAGTGGACAGGATCTGAGGGGAGGAGACAAAAGAAATGATCAAACTACCCTGGGAATTACCATCTGACACCATGGAGAGAAAGAGAGAGAGAAAGAGAGATGAAGAGAGACAGCAGCTGAAGATCAGTGTGTGCAGCTCTGCCACGATCTCAACCAGATACATTCATCTTCCTTCTGAAGAAACACTCCACACTCAACCTGCTACAACAAAATCAATGTTTCACATTTTTGTCAGCCCAAGACGGTCATTTATGCACAGGTGAGAGAGAAGAGCAGTGCTCCGATGTCAACTCGCATTCAAACACAGACAAAAGATCCAAAAACTGCAATCTGACATGAGTGCAAGCAAAGAATTCAGCATTTCCATATCCAGAAGAGTCAGTCAAACGTGTGCGGCATGAAGTCTCAGACGGCTCACGCAGACACCACACCACAGCCTGAGGAGGAACTGACACATTCATTTGGTGACCTTTTCTGTGCAATTACAAAGCAACTTCAATTTGTCAAATAACTGTAAATTGGCACGGATCTGTGACTTCATGTTACATTCTCCTGGAGAAATGCACGCGCTGCACCTGTGCACGGGAACCAAATGAACCCAGCATCATTTAGCCTAAAGGTTTCATCAGCAATTTCTTCCAGCTGTCCTCAATACAACAACACATGCATATATTTCCTATGGACACAT